>NW_006437828.1:517447-592128 GCF_000325575.1 Pteropus alecto
GAAGCCAGCTGATGGACAGGATATTATTATGAAGAGCAGATCTGGAAAAACTTTCAAGTATTAGTAACAGCCAAAAGAGGAAAAAATGGCAGTTAATCAAATGTCAAAGAGACATCATGTAGAGCCAGTTTTGTCCCTAGACAAGTACATGTGGTTCTTTGTGACTAAGTCGTTTCATCATCTCAAGACTAAAATACATGACCTTCTGATTTTCAAAGTAGAGGCTCTGACCAAATGGCAAATCAGTGTATTTTTAACCAGTTTTTTTAAAAATCAAAAAAAGAAAACATACATTTATATGTCTAGAGAAAAAGTGAAACGATAAAAATATATAAAAAACATAGCACTCAGATTAGATAGATATCTATGATTCAGAAACAAAGCCAGAATTACCTCTTCAGCATGTGAATCTGGTTCTTATGGAACTCTTCAGTGCCTTTTCTCCTTACAAAAGATACCAAATGTCTTAACATGAAATTGAAGGCTATGCATGGTCTGGCTACCACCTAACTACTCTCCCATGCTCCTCAGGTTCATACTCTCTCCTCCAGCTCCACAGCTTGTGTTTAGTGCCCATGTTCTCGTGCTTCTAAGGTCCTTTATATAAATGATTTCTCCTTCTTGGAAGGCTCTTTCCTTCCCTCTTAAACTAATCTCTATCCCAATCATCACTTCTTTAAATAAGCAAACCAGGTCAATTTCCCCCCTATCAAATTCATAGAAACATGTACATGTTTATATTTTTATATTTTGCCCCATCACCATTAGCCCATAAACTCCATGCAAAGCCCATGTATATTTTGCTCATCATTTTGTCTCTAGTGCCCAGTACTGGGAAAAAAACAATAAAAATTTCTGAGTGATCGAATGACTAGATGAGATATCAAGGCAAATTTTAATAGCTATCACCGTAATTACTGGTGGAATTACTCTGAAGGCGAGAAATAGGTAACAACCTTTTCTAAGTAAACTGTGACCACAAATCATTAGTTCATCTTTTATTCACAGGTGGGGACTACTGACACCCTTCCCCAATAACTGATTCCCAATGACAGATACCTATGGAATATAGAGAGAACGCTCTTACATCTTTATTATGTTTCTACCACTTCCCTTGTGAAATACCGCTCAATGCAGAACATACCAGATAATATGGAGAGAGACTTTTGATCACTCTTTAAGTGGCTTTTTAGAAGCAGATTAAATACACAAAAAAAGGCTTAAATTTCTAGAGTACATTCTCTAAACTACCTTAAGGTGCAAGGGAAAATAAGCTTTAATATTCATAATATCGATTCCCAGATCATGAAGCAGTAGAAATCAGTATTGGCAAGGACACTGAGAATGATTAATTAAAACAAACAAAATAAGAATAAATTCTACAAGGCAGAGTATCGAAATAATCTTGATGCTTACGATTAGCTGAGCATACTGCTGTGCTGGCACAGTGGGGTTGCTTTTAGTGAATTCTGATCCTAGAAAGATTTAGGAAGATATAAAAATTATTAGCACCTCAGTGTTAATAAAAGCTTTTAAAAGTGTGCTGTTTAAATGTTTTGTCCTATAAATGTCAATGGTTAAGAAACATTCATTAGGAGCCCTATGTATCTTGAGAGCTTGAGGCATTCAAGTGTAATTAATAGAACAGAATGAACTCTCATCACCAAAAAAAAAAGAAAGAAAAAGAAAAAAGAAAGAAGAAAACACAATGGGAGAACAAGTCTAAAAACAATTACAATGGACAAACAGCATTAGCACCAGAAAGCCCAGAGACACTTAAAAGTGCTGACAACAATCCCTTAAAACAGAGGCAGGCAAGCTGAACCATCTGTTTGCAGAAACTGAACTTATTCAAAGGTGTTTTAGGTCTTTGCAGAATCACTGGTGAATCAAGCATATAATTTGATGTATCTATGGGCAACCAGAAAAAAATATAAATAGAACAGTACATTTTGACATAGTTGTGTCTTCAAAATCACTTATTAGTGATTAAAGTTTGAAAGAAAAGAAGAAATCATCCTCAAACATTCAACTGTCTCAGGAAAGGTACTGTGAGAAATGTCACAGTATGTCAAGCTGTAAAAAAGTCCAATATTATATAAGATAATCCATATAAAAATAATATATTGTTTATATTATAAGTAGGTATTTTATAAGTATTCATCTCAGCAGAAGCTAAGTAATTTACTTAATCAAGGTGGCAGAGTTCTTAAATGTCAGGTAGAGTGAATTTTTGAACTGGTATTATTTGACGTTAAAGTCTATATTTTTAACGCAATATTCTATAGATATGACTGAAGAAAAAGAAACTCTCAGATTCATACTAATATCTGCAGAAAAATACTTGTGGAAGAAAAATGATGTGGTTTTTCTAACAAAGTGCAAAATTTCCCACATCTTCAGTCATATTTGGACAAAGTGGCCCAATATGAGATGAAACACTATTATATTCCTAGCATTTTCCAATGCCAATTCCTATCATTTTAAAATCTACACTTTCCTCTTAGACCTTACTTCACTTATATTTATACTTTGGTCAGCCCATATGTGCCTTGTACATACTTAGGCATATAATCCATGTACTTCAAATATAAATACTGTTCGGTGCCCAACCAGAATTTATGTTTTATTTTTTACCTCTTTTTTGAGACACTGATTACTTGGGGTGGGTTGAAAGGTGGGTGAGCTCCACCTCTTCCCCATGAAAGGAAACACACAGTATGCCTAAGAAGCATCTCCTAAATTAGATTAAACCAATCATTAAAATGCTGCTACATTTTTTTCTGTAGTTATTTCAGTAATCAAAACATTAAAGAATTATTACATGACAAAACGACAATTATTTATCTATGGGTAGGTGAAACTCAGATAACAGGACAGGACTTTTCATTCATGTTTAGAGAATGAATTTTTCTCCTCTTGTTAGGCATGAACAAGGAAACCTACTGCCCCTATGACTGCTGGTCACCCTGTCTTGACCACGACAGAAGCCAATCTAAAGACTAAGCTGACATAGGGAGGCCAGGGTCAAGAGAATCCAGAGGAACAGATAACTGGACATTTGAGTCACTTGTCCCTGGAGACTATCCTAACTATTGTGTAATAATGAATTTCCTATCCTTAAGGGTCAGTTTAAGTCACAGTTTACAGTACTTGTATTTGATGCATCCTTGTATTAACCAAAGATATACACTTTGGTTAATAAAATATAAACTCTCTCATGAGATTATAAATTCCCTCACGACAGAGACCCTGCTTGTCATCCTCAGCATTAAATTCCCAGCAAAAAGAACAGTGCCTGGCTCACAGCAGGTGATCAATGAATATTTGTTGAATAAATGAGTGAATGACTAAAATAAATAAATGGCCAAAAATACCCTTGTGTTCTCAGTTTTGTTTCACAGTACTTTAAATATATATATAAAAAACTAGAATGTACTTTTCTATTCAAATATTAAGGAAAGTACTATTCCTTGTTAGTGGTCAGCTGGGTTTAGCAAGCTGACCTTAACCACATTCACATGAGATAGCCTCCTTCAGCTCGAGGCAGGTTGGCAAATTCCCTCTAGTGAGGGGAGCAAGCCCTCCACTGAGAGAGAAGAAGGCTCTTGGCAGAGAATACAAGAAAGAATTCACACACACACAAAGATAGAGTTAAAAGGCAAGTTTATTAAAGAAGGGGAGAAGAGAAGACAAGAGAAAGCAAGACAGCCAAGAAAAAAGAAAAAAGCCCTGTCAGGGAATCCGGTTTATATACCATTCTTTAGTTCCTGTGAGTTATAGTTTAAAGGCTTTATTTACCCATTTTCCTATGATATGGACATGCAGTGAGGAAGGATCTGAAAAGGTAAAAATATGTAGCATGGAAGGCCTGCTGGCAGTTCCCAGCGTTTAGTCCATAGGTTCCCTAAGGTTTTAGCCACAGAGAATGAACGATTTTGATTTGTGTCGGGGGCCACTTAAAGGCTCCGTTTTTCCTGTTGTCCCTTCCGGGTGTGGGGAAATGGGTTGTTAGCAACCCCAAGCAGAAATCTTCTGTTGTTCTGCAGGTGTCCTCATGCCTGGCTACAGGGCTGTTCAGCATATTGCAGTCTCTGAATGTAGCTTGATTAATATTTTAGTTCTCTTGCCTCCTCCTTACATTAATCTTAATTTTCCTTTTTTTTTTTTTAATTAAAAGTTCCTTTTTCGAATGATCAAAAAATAATCTTCAGACAGCTGTGGCTAGAAAAAGAGGGAGAATGCGACCAGGTGTTTTGCAGGACAGGGCTTTTGAATGGCCTATCTACCCTTCTATTCCAACTAAAAAATTGGGTCCCAACAATGTTTCCTTGATGAATAGTTTGGCAATTTCAAAACTGAGTTTTTCTTTGCTTACATGACCTTAAATTACAGTAAAGTCCACAAGCATTTAAAAGTACAAAGACTGCAAGGCCTTTTCTGACACTCATTTCTCATCTACAATTACCCAACTCAAAACCCATGAGAATACTGAACACAAACTCTTCATTATGATCTTCTTTTTGAACAAAATGAAAAAACCTAGGTGCTAGTCTGTACTTCATTTTTCCACAACTTGAATTTAAGTTGGCAATATAAAATCTTTTTTTCACCATAGATAATAGAACAGCCTAATTCTTAAACTGTGATATTCCTGAGTTGAAAATAAATCTGTTTTATTCTTGGCAAGGACAACTGTTTAATCAGCCACATATACTGTCAATACTGTATTAACCATGTCTTCTGTTTTCCATATTCTGAAGCTCTGCTATTCAGGGCTTGTGGACACTGAAGGGATTGCCCCTGCCAGGGTCAGCCAATTCCTAGAGAAAGTAATTAGCTCACCCAGGAGCATGCTTTTCCAATGCAAGCCAACCGATCTGGAGTCCACACACCCAGGGACCTCCATTATCAGGCTCTCATACTCCAGGCCGCTGTCCACCTGCCCTCATCGCCCAGGTGCCGGACAACTGTGCCCGGAGCCCTCTGGACCAACTCTAGTACTTTCCCATGAAGACCCTGCTTCTTAGGAACTGGAACTATTGTCTCCTGATTTGTCGCCCTACCTAAATCATAATAAGACCTGTTAAAACACATACATGAGGTATAATCATATGGCAAGAGAGTTGTAAAGCGAGCGTTTCCAAGAAGAAATAGTGTTAAAATTTCTTCAATAGGTTTTAAAGACCCTGAATATTGGAAGTTGAATGAAGAAATTTCAGATGTGTAATATGTATATTTTTTACTTTTAAAATGATATTCATAGTTTTCATGATTTTGCTTTAATTTGACCCCTAAATTCTATTGTTTTGTCTATTTTCCTAGGTGATACCACATCTTTTGATTTTGAAGAAACTTAACAAGTAATTCTAGAGGGACTTTTGAATTACTCCATTACAGAGATATATAGTATATCTCTCCTCTCCATCAACCTACTACTATTGATTTTTTCCGATTCCTCCTTCTAGAAGTAGGGGTACATGTGTACTACAGGCCCATTTGGGGATAAGGTCAATTGCTGGGGTCCAAGAGGCTAAAAATGAGTGAGAAGTAGAGTAGAAATGAAAGTCAAGTCTTTGAGAAGGATTAGTGTAGTAAGAGACATCAATTACCATTATCATTACCAGTCAGCCACCAGTCAGCCAGGATTTATTAATGCTGGCCGTGATGTTAAGCATTATGTACATAAATATAAAATCAAACAAACAAAATAAACTCCTATCTGTATCACGGTTTGATCAGAGAAGAACCCAAAAGAGAATTGTTATAGAGATTAGACCTAACATAACTATGTAGCTGGTTAATGACTCTATATAAGGCTATTGCCTTTACATCTAGTGATGGACCTGAAGTCATGATTGGTGAGCTTTGCCCACAGTCAGGAGGAAGAGCTGCATATAACTTGGAGGAGAGCTAGAATAAACTGGGATGCACAAGGATGCAATAAAACCTGCCTCTGTTTTTCATCACATCCCGATTTGATAATATGAATGACCTACAGAAGAAGCTAGCATCGTACATCCTTCACTACAGATCTAAAAACACACCTGGTCCATGGTACAGAGATGCTGAAAGGGGAGCCATCCTGGGAGCGGGGACAGCCGTGGGCCTGCACACTATCCCACACCAGTTTCTGAGTTAACAGTAGAGACAACATGTGGGATCTGCCACAGTGTTAGCCTTCTCTACCAAAATCAGCACATAAAAATGACTTCCTCTTTATTGCCTCCTTCCAAATCTTACACAAATTTCTTTTGTGGTCACAGCTAATGTGGACCTGCAAGGGAAGGTAAATTTCAACTTGGCTATAGTGGCATCATAGAAAGCCACCAAGGTCCACCTTTGTCGGGCTGGCGTGCGCACACACACACATACACACACACACACACACACCTGTTCTGACCATACTTCTCAGTAAAAATAGCAAAGTCATGCTTCCACCTAAAATTACACAAATATCTCTTATACAATAAAAAACATACTAACCTTCTTTTCAAAAAAATATAGTTTCTCTATCCAACTGGATGTTCTTTTGTAGCTGAATCACACTGATCCTTTGATAGTTTGTAAGTTAAATACTAAGACCTGAGGTTAACATATCTTATGTTAGATTACAGGGGTGCAGGAGAGGGGAAAATATCATTAGGTAATGTATTTATAAATAAATTTGTATCAGAATAGGAAGAAACATTTATAACTATTATAGTCCTCAGTTCTGCAACCAATCATTTGTTCATAAATGCTATTCATATTTAAAGACTACCCATTCCACACAGCCTTCACTCACAGTAAACACTTGCTGGTCACAATTTCTTTCCTGAATGCTCTGGTCCATGAGCGGTCTTGCCTGAATGAAGCTGTGGTTTTCCACTGCCTTTCAACACTTGTTGAAGAAGTACTGAGCATCCCTCCAGGCAATCGTCTCCATTGCAAACACATCCTGCCTTCACTCTGTTATTTGGTAGTAATTCAGTTTCTCCGGGATAGTTAGAATTATTCACCACAGCCAGTATAATGGCATTCTTCTTTGTCCATTGATTCACTAGCATGAGGAACCCAAATTGGCTAAATGGCAACTTCCATTTCAAATTTAAAGGAACCACTGATGTGACCTCCAGCAGAGGCATCCCTCCCTTGTGAACCAAGATGCCTAGATAAGAAGAGCCCAAATTCACAATTAGTAAAAGCAAATTTTTGTCTTAGCAGATTACTATGGCCTAAAAGACAGAAGCCACTCCCATTACTATCCTTGATTCCAGGACCTGTGAATACTACTGGTTAGGAAGGAAGGGCACCATATATTGATCTCTGATTGAGTGTATATGCTACATTCCAGAGAAATTATCCAATTCCTCAAAATATTGCCAACCAAGCAGCGATAGACTTAAATCTTTAAAATGTCATTCCGTTATTCTGTCAGGCCAACTGCTTCAGGATGATAGGAAACATGTTAAGACCAGTGAATTCCATGAGTGTGATCCAATTGTCACATTTATTTGCTATAAAATGAATGATTTGGTCAAAAGCAGTGCTGTATGGAATACTATGATAAAAGATCCTATAAATATAAGTGTATGGATATGGTTCTGTCAAAAGCATTGTGGACAGGGAATGCCTATCCGTATCTAGAATATGTGCTTATCCAGTGATGATAAAGCACTGGCCCTTCCATGATGGGTGTGTACCAATGTAATCAACCTGCCATAAGGTGGTAGACTGATCCTCAAGGAATAGTGCTACTTCATTGGTGGCTATTACCAGATATTAGGAGTGTAAGAACATATTGCTCATCTCATGAATAATACCTTCGTCAACATGGCCACCTGGTCTGTGAGGACAGATACTAACATCTATAAAAATGGTTATCTTATCCACAAAACAGAGCAAACACTCCTAATCTGAGGTTATATTTTGGTGATCATTCATATGGGGAACCAAAATCTTTATATTCTCTGCTCATTTGAAAAAATGATCTTCCCACATACCTTTACTCTAGACCTTACCAGATCTATTTTCCGGACCGGCTACTTGAAAGTCATTTAGCAAAACTGTTATTCACTATCTATAAATCAATGTAGGTCCATAACTGAACACCTCTCATTTCAGACAAAATGAACAGCTATATACACTGCTCAGTGCTCTGCCAGTAAAAGAGTTTTCCTTCACCACTCTCCTTTAAGGACACCCTGGAGAGGGTATTTATTTTCGTACTAATCTATTTTCTGAGAGTTCCAGCATTATCATAAAGGATCATCTGTAAACCAGCCTCGTTTTGTTTCCTTAGCCAAATTTCCATAGAGAACTCCTTATGAGGCTACAGGGGCAGACTGAGAGGGAGAAGGAAATGGGAAACACAGGCATCGAGCCAAATATTCACACAACGTTCTTATGCCTTTAGGACATACTCGAACCTGATTTTTTACAGACCAGGTCATTTGATGAGGGAGTGCTGCTGTGCACACATTGAACTTTTTAGTTTTATAAGTCAAATAACCTTTACAGTTTATGGTAAGCAGTTGAGGTCAACTAGTAACTTGTTAGTCAATGGTCAAGTGTTCCTTTTCCACTCTGGCCCAGCAGTCAGCCAAAGCCGTTTCTCTCAAGGAGAACAATTATCTACAGAGGATTGTCTAGCTTTGCTCCAAAAGCATAATGGTTTATTCTAGAACCCCGAATCCACAGGAATTTCATAAAATTGAACTTTTGTAGAAATCAATCATTTCCTACCTATCTCTGAAGCATGCATTTCATCAAGATGTTAGAGTTGTTGCTTCTTGCTGATCATCAGATCTAACCAGTATTGAGAGAGGGAATCCACGGTGGGCATTGAGTGTCCCTGCATATTCTTGCTGAGTAAGCCAAGAATGCATGGCCTTGACTTCTTCCTTCCAAGATAATTTCTTGGAGTTTTATTTGTTTGTTTGTTTGTTTTAGTGAACAACTCTGAGAGTCAAAGTAGCGTCTCACTACATACAAAGAACAGACTCGCTGCTGCTTGCTTCGAATTTTTTTTTCATAATGTGGCTCATGGGCCCTGTGTTATCTCCATGGGATTTCATGGAAGAGGAGGAATTGACACAAACCAAGACAGAGCTTTGCCTCCTGCTTTTTTCTGTGAATAATAAAGTCCTTTATCTCTATCCTAAGAGTCACATGTCTTCTAGCGTCCACAAAACGGTCACAGACTATCTCCTATCTATTAAATAGGGTGAAATCTGACTCCGAATAGATCTTAACAATAATCATAATTTCATCAATGAAATGAATTGATATGATAATCTATGGAACAGGTAGGTTATCAACTTCCCTGCAGACTCAATATGACACAGGGCTGGATTGTTGATATACCCAGAGGTTGAAAATTAAAAGTGCACTATTGTCCTTGTCTGAAAATAAATAGCTTCTGATTGTCTTTACTAGCAGGTATAGATTAAAATAATTCGCTAGACCAAAAGCTGAATATCATGTGCCAAAATATTTATTGATTTGTTCCCGCGACAAACCCATACTTGAAGACACAGCTACAGTTGTAATCACTGACCAATTGTGATAATCTGCTATGATTCTGTAAGATCTATCTGCCTTCTGCAAGGGTCTAACAGGCGAATTGAATGGGAGTGTGTTTGGAGCTACCATCTGTGCAGTTTTTAAGTTCCTGGTGACGGCACTAACCACTGAAATCCCTCCATGATTGTGGTGTTCATACTGGTTTATGATTTTAGTGGATAGAGGCATTTCTTCTGACTTCCATTTGGCCCTCCCTACCATACAAGCCCTCATTCCATGGGCCAGAGAACCAATGTGAGGATTCTGCTAGTTACTAAATATGCTTATTCTAACTTTGCATTGTGATACTAGGGAAATATCATAAGGTGAGATGGACTTGAGCCAAGATTTCATCAATTACCTGACCTCCTGTTGTTCTATTTTGAAGGTGGGTCACAGTATCCTTTTGGATGCCTAGCAGTTACTGTCAATTCAGATTCAGAGGTAGTGTGCTTGAATACCAAAAAAGTCCAATTACTCTTCCCCCAGTGGACAGTTACCCTGCAAATATTCACATTTCCCTCTGGGGAAGGTGAAGAAGAAGAAGACTTATAGTATATAAATATGGGTCTGTCTCTTCAATCGAGGGATTCTGGAGCTATGAAGTGGGTCAAATTTTGCTGAGCACCAATGACTTTATTGTGGCGATTCGAGTCAGACTTCCATTTAACTGAATTAGAGCTTTCTAATTATACAAATCAAGTCATACTCTATTTAGCACGTTGCTCATCTACTTCAGTTTCTGGGACATCACAATCAACTAGCTAATGTCAAAATTTTTACCAGCAAATTTTTCCAACTGATTGCTGCTTTGGCTCTGCAGCCCATTATGTAACCCCTCCCACCTTATCATATGATTAAGAGCTGCCACTTGGCAGCTCCCAGCACTTAGGGATTCCTTCATCCACATGAAATTCAGGAAGTCTAGTTTAACGGCAGCAATTCTGTCTCGATCGACAGCTAATAAAGAATATCCAACCCAGAGCGCTTCACGAAAGCCAGAGCTCCCCTCACCCTTAGTGAGGAGAGTGACCTCTCTGTCATCCTACGAATTGAGTTTGAGACTGGATAACCAGGCTTTACACAATTAAATTCACTGTACTATTATGATCTCCTCTAAAAACTCAGGCACCTTCTTTTACAGCATACTAGACAAATTGTGGGATTTAAGCCTCTTTTAGTGTAGTCCACCTTTGGGTCCAGATTTTACAATCTGATTGAAAACAGAGTCATAGACTCAAAAGCAGGAAGCAAAGAAAAAGGGTGAAAAAGACCTGGAATCAAAGCAAGGAGCAAAGCAGAAGTTGAAGAGAACAAATCGAGCTAATAGTCAGATGATGCCTGCAGACTTGTGTTCATTTGAAAAATATACAAGGATTTACAAGGCCATAATTATAATATTGAATGAATAAACAATCTTGTGGTTTTTTTAATGCCCACACGAGACCTCGAAAATATCAGAAAGTTTACATTTATTCTAATACACAATGCTTACAGGTACCTCAACTTCAGGCCTGCACTCCCGATGACCTGCCACATCAATTCGATCGAAGGTACAGCGCTTCAAAATGTTTTTGACAGATTAGTTAAGGATAGTCATGGAAGCCCACTTCCTACCTCAGGAAAACGATACGCTATATCAGTCCTATTTACCACTGAAGGCAAGGAAGCCTGACTTCACCCTGAGGTTGAAATGAGCTTTCCCCATTCTCTGGGCCTTCAAATACCACGAACCAGCAGACGACAAGCCTAATTTTCTGTGTGGCTTAGGAATGCCATCCACTGCTCCCAGCTCTTGTCTGTCTCTTCTTCTAATCCTGAGCTCCATGGTCTTGTTTTCCACGTTTCCCACAGCCACATTTGGGTCTGGTGTCCCATGACCTTCTCAGCTGACTCGTTCGTTTTTCCATCTCAGATACTCTTTCCTAAACCCTCTGCCATAGGAGGCAGTTTCAGACATGATAAACTCTGATTAATAGACCACACAAGCCTGTAATTCTAAAGGATGGTGGCTAGCTCTGTGTTAAGATAGAATGGTAGGAGAAATCAACCTGTGTCCTCTATAGAATTCAATCTTCTGATGAGAGAGTCAGGAGAAATCCCTCATTCCAATGAACGAGGTAAGGAGAAAATTTTATAAGTAATTATTTATTACTATATAGCAATACAATATGGTAAAATAGTTCTTTATAGAATATATTGATCGTAGCCTCGGTCAAGAACTACTGCTTCTGGAAAACAGTCACCTGCCTTGTTAGGCTAATAATTTTTTCACTTAAGTATACAGAGATGTTTCTTTTATATACATGACATGCTATTTTCTCGAGCTACACTGGTGCTACGCATTGTATGTGTAGACGTCCCACCTTCATACCTCCTGTTTGCATATATCACTACTATATACACACTTACTTCCATCCGGGCCACTGGAGAAGGTGAAAAGGTGATGAAAGGGGTGGCTGGGTATTTATATACTATTCAGCCTGCACTTAAATCCATGCTCTGGATTTATTCCTCATATAATAGATATGGGGGTCAGTGCCAAAACCTTACTATATTTATTTTTCATAAGGCAAGGCATTGTCAAATTCTGAGCTAGGAGTATTTCCAGAAGCTAATGAAACTTGTTTTTAATAAAAGCCTTTGTAAAACTCGGGGGACAAGCAGGTTACCAAATATGAGGCTATTCTTCCAGTCCAACACAGTATCCAGCATGGATCTGGCTCACGGAAGATCTGTGGCTTTGAGAGCAGTGGAATATGACACCCATGACAAAGACTTGTTCATCTTGGGGATCACTGATGACAGTGTCAAAGGCAAGGTTCCAGTAATCAGTTTGTAAGAACGGGAGGTTGATGAGGCAGGTCAGAGCAGGAGAGGAGAAAAATGAGGTTTCCATATAGATACAGCAAATGGCAGACTCTTATAGATTCACAGAAGCTGTTCTCTTGGGGATGGATGGCTTGTAATGCTGATTCTTTGCTGGTGGTCAAAAAATTCCCACCTGTGTGAGCAGAGAGGGATGGAGCCATTACAACGTAAACACAATCAATGCTGACTTCATTTGCCTGCATAGTCTTTAAGGCTGGGAGTCATAAAAACAAAACGAAACAAAAATTCTCAAAGTAGTGATAAGTTTATTTCAGGAAGAATGAAAATAGAAAGCAGTAACTCTCATTTCTTCATTTATACATTAAATAAATTTTTTGTTGCATTTCAGAAACATTTTTAATTTTTTGACTTAAAAAATATATCAGAGAACTTGAGTTCATGAAGAATGTCTGTTAAAATTAAGTCTCCTATAAGTAGCTTCAATAAAAATAGGAACGTGGATTATTTGAAAAATGTATTTGTTAAAAGCCTTATGCTTTTATTCTAAGCAATTTTTTGAGTGTGAATCTATTTTTCATTTGATTGATATGATTGATTTTTATGAACTGCAATCCAGCTAAAAGGTTATATGTGGCATTTGGCACTGAGATTTAAAAAAGTAATCATAGGTTGTATTATTTTTAAGAAATTGATGGTATCATACTTTATTTATTTCAGATTTCTCCAAGGACTTTCCTTAGTTTTGCTATCTACCTTCAAATTAAAAATCATGACAGGAAAAAAAAAAATCTGTCTTGAAATAGACATGTTTAGTTCGATTTTATACATATCGAAACCATTATGAAATAGAAAATTGTTTATATCAAATAAATTCAGCTGTAGCATCAAGTGTTAAATGCAGTAAACTCCTGGCTTTTCGAGTCTGGCTGACAAGGGGGTCTGAAGGACTCACCAGTACATCTGCCCTGGGTTGTGCTAGTCCCAGCTCTTTTAAAATCCAGAACATAGCCTTGAATTGGAACACAATTCTTCACCAGAAAGCTTTCCTTCCTTCTCTTGCTATCACTGTGTTTTCATTAAAAAATAAAATATGTTGTTCATTTTTTAAAAGGAATATTTAACTTTTTTCTTCAAATGTGTTTTGCTGATCAGAACATATATAATCATAAAAATTTACGGGCACACATGGAAAACTAACTCCAAGATGTTGCTGCACTTTTGCACGTGAGCAGACTGCTGGCAGCGAATCTCCTGATTATGCAAAGATGGAATTATAGCAAGAATTACTGACAGGCTGGTAGGTTTGAATTTCCACTTCGAAAGTGGCGAATTGTTTCCTTTATGTTCTGTGACAAATGACCTACCTAGCTGCTTGGCCATGCAGAGAAGCTTGGAACGAGCAGAGAGCTGACAGGACTGCTGATACTGGTGAAGGCTGATTACAAAGTGTAAACTTCTACTAAAAACAGATTTTTTTCAGTATAATCAGGTAAATATTCTTTGAGTTATAAATGTTCCATGAACTGATTCTCGCAATTACTATCTGGTGGTTACTTCAAAGAATATTCAAACATTGTATGCACTATTGATTTAGAAGTAATACCATCAGCATTAGCATATGTGTATCATATACACATATAAACATACATATATGTATATATATATATATTTATAAAACTAGGAGCAGAAAATTGAAATGAATGTTAACTGTGAAATTTTCTCTCTCTTTTGATCTTTGATTTAGAAAGAAATATAATATTTAGCAATAGATTACCAGGAGACCCCAATTATTTCCCCAAATTTTATACTGCACTGTTAACTATATACATATGAAATGAGCTAAAATTTATGTAAGGATTGATATTTCTGTTAGACTTCTTGATACCAGAGTCAGGCTTTCTTCTAAAAATGCATGCCTAGATCAGTTTTTGAATTATTGGATGTTCTACAAAATAAAAAATTGGTAAAGTATCTTAATAGGGCAAGAGATTCAGGTGATAGGTTTTAGGATAGTTTCTAGGATTTTTTGAGCACAGATGTCTTATCAACGGATGTAATAAAGCCAAACAAATATGAAGCAGTGTTCATAGCTAGACGTGTAGAGAAAGCGAAAACCCAAACAGTTCCCATGTGCTCAAAGAAAATAGAAACCCATCCTTAATAAATATAAACCCAGACTCAGGAAGCATCTAACTATAAAACAGCCCTAGCAGAATAGGGTTGTTTGATGAAGGAGAGACTGTTTCAGATTGTTTCTCATACAATTAGAAATATGAGAAGAAATTTCACTGAAATGTTTTGAGTGCTGCTGTACAGAGCAGAGGCCCTTTATATTCTGCAGATGTGCAGATGAAACAAGTGGCTTGGTTTGACTGAAAATTCTGGGAGAGTCCTAGAGAACACGGATTGATGGGAAAAGTTTATCACACCATTAATGACCGATCCCTGACTCTAGCGCCGATCCTTTGAGGAAAATAGGACAAATATTATTTCCTCTAATATACAAATGATAAAATGCAAGTTCAAAATGGTGAAACGGTTAAGGTCACAGTTAGCTAAATAGGAAGTAAATTTAGCTTAATTCCAAGTCAAATATTCCTTCCACTAGGCCAGAATGACTTGTAACTTAAAGTATTTTTCTCACTCCTTACTTCATTTCTCTCTTTCATTTCTAAGTTTTCCAATACTCCTGTCAACTTGCAATCCCCCCTGCCCTCTCTCTCAAATCTTTGACATTTTACCCTGTGTAGCAATGATTAACTTTAGTCATTTAGGCATTTCAGGATAAACGAAGATATGATACTCCTCCAAAGTCAAGAGTTTTTTAATTTGAAATTATAATCCTCACTGGCCTGTACAAATAAATTATGGTCAACTGTCTGGAGAGAGAGATATGTACACACATATACATATATATTTATATTTTTTATATATATATATTAAACAATATATAAATTGCCTGGATTTATATAAACATGCATATATTTCATGTACAATTACTTCACACAACTCATTTTTCAAATACACAGAATTTTGAAAATTGCAGTTATCTTTTAGAAAATTGAAAATGTTCAGCCTTCTTTAGCACTAATTAGCATGGTGTCATCTATCTCTGAAAAAAATTCTTTGATTTCATTTAATTAGAAAATAATTTCTTTGGTAAAAAGTTTTAGAAGCAAATACTTTCCAGAACTATTATGATCCTGGTAAAGCAGCTGATTATTAGCATTTACTGATTAATTCGATCACCTAGACAACTGCGATGAACTTCGTATGTATATATATCTTTCATTCAAGATGAGCAGAAGCTGTCCAATATATCTCTTTCCACCCCAATCGACTCCTCACTTGTTTCTAATTGTAATGGAACTGAAGGTATAAGTCATAAAATTTTGTTCTCATGACTATAGTTTTCAGATTAGAAAGAACTCAAACCATTAGAGAAGCTTTATTCAAAATTACAAATTATGTTTTTCGCTAATACTGGTATTGTTCCCTTTTGCCCTCACTGAGTAACTCTGGTCAATTTAATCTGTTGATGAATTATGCTACTAATTTAACCTGTTTATTCTTTATGCTACTAATTTAAGAAGCTG
The DNA here is from genome assembly GCF_000325575.1 of Pteropus alecto. Lineage (NCBI taxonomy): Eukaryota > Metazoa > Chordata > Mammalia > Chiroptera > Pteropodidae > Pteropus > Pteropus alecto. The sequence goes on from NW_006437828.1 coordinate 533,422, forward strand.
CTATGTTGAGAAAATGAAAAATACATGAATCTCCCTGCACTTCAGCTGATGAGTTGCTAAAAAATCACAATTACGCAGAATGTTTAAGTCCAAAGTTTTCTTGTATACCTATCTTGTTCAATCTCAATAAATGACCCCACATTTTACCTCAGAGAGAAAACTATAAATATCAAATTCTCAACCACCCTCAACCAACTTATTTATAGTTATAACATCATTTCCTCCTTCTCAGTAGTGTGAACAAGTTTTCTCTCCTGTTTAAGGCTATTTCCTATACTTCTCTAGCTTTGTTTTACTCTCTTCTCCTGAGACTTGCTTTCTGAATTATATACTTGTTCTCATACTTTCAAATCTTCTTTCTCTCCCAAGTATTTCTCTTCCATATATCAATGATATAAATTCTCTATTATTTTAAACAAAGCAAAAACTGCTTAAGAATAAACCTGCCCTTTTCGCTGTATGTAGCAAAAACAGCTATTATCTCAAAGTACTTCCTTTTTTTCTTGAACTTATAAGGCTTTGGAATTTCATTTTCCAATGTTACATTCTTAGCATCTTATCCTTTAACAGAGTTTTTATTTATACTGGTCCCAATCCTATATATCAGCCAAAATATCTTTCCTGACCACACACACCAGTGTAAACATTTGCTTACTAGAATTCTCTATCTGGATATCCTAAGATACACCAAAATCAGTATGCACATAACAGAATTTATTGCCTTTCCACCAAAATTCATTCTCTTTGCACTTGTTGGTGCTGACAATGACATGTACCCCATTGCCTAAATGATCCTAGACTAAGGATTCATTCTTACTTATCTCCCCCACCCAACTGTTCGCCAAGATTTGCATTCCTACTTCTTTCATCTCTCCAATTCATCTTTTCATTTTGATTATTTTGGCCTGAAGCATTTGGAGCTGTAACTTCTGTCCTTCTCCCCTCAAATCCAATTCACAAAGAAATAATTAGGACTCCCACCCCTGTATAGTTCAGCTGTTTACGGGTGACAGGACACAGAGTTAAGAACACTGAATCCTACTGCCTCATTGATTTCACTATAAGATAAGTTCTGTGGTGAATGAATGTGCTTTAGTAAATATGGAGTTCAGAAAATTTAGCCATTGTAATTCTGGCAGAAGCAGGACAGGCAGAGAGAGCAAGTTCACAGCCACAAGAAGTGTCCAGTCCAGGGAGGATAAATCACTGCCTCCTCCATTACAGAAGGGATACAATGAGATCAATCTTTCACCAAGCAGTTGGGTGGACCTCAAAAGATATGATGCTATAATTGGGGTTCAGTTTTGTCTGAACCCCAATTATATGATGACTCGAAGGACTCAGCAATATCATTGGCCAGCCTCTGACACAGAAAATTCATGCTGCTGAAGGCAGGCATCACCTCCCTCCTGATGCCATAGCCACTTCTGAGAAGCAGCTTAAGAGACTATTGAGCAAACACTAGGGTGACAGAACAATTTGATTGTTATTTGCATAATGAGTCACTTTGTCCACTGCATCACTAATATTATCTTCTGCTGTGAATGCCCTTTGGTAAGTATTTTGTAGGTCACAAGTATTGTCACAATTTGAGTGCATTCCAAGAGATCCACATATATACACCTCTTACTCTCAACCACCTGTGCCAATTCTCCAATATTTTTCTTTTTATGTTTGAGAAAGTTAGACTAAAATGTAAACTAATGGTCATTAACTGGTGCAGAGTTTTACGCCTGATTACCTTTTCTTCTAAGCAAAGTTTACACACAGCTTTACTACTCAATGTCCTGCCAACTTAGCATTTCCTTCCTCACCATCATTCCCCATACCTCCTCTCAATGGGGCCACGATGCTGTTCCCAAATGTGCCAAAAAAGCCTAAGAAAACATCTAAACACAAGGCTTGATCACTTTCTCTTTTGTTAACTTCGTATTGATTAGTTTGGCTACAGGCATAGCTGCCGAAAAAAAAATGAGCCCCCCAAAATTAGTGTCTGAAATAAAAGAAAAGTGTGTTTCGCCCACACATTCCAGCAGAGCCGGTAGTTGTGACACCTTCATGTGGCTTTCATCTCCATCTCCAAGGCATTTTCTCTATTTTAATCATTTCCCACAAATAGAAAGGGGGAAGTTACAAAAAGAGCATATACCAATCATTTTAGGCCAACAAGAAGGAGAATATCTATTATTTCTTGTGCTATCCCACAGGCAAAAACATGGGTCTTACATAATTGCAAAGAATCTATGAATGCGGCTAAAATGACATCACCATGCGTAGAAGGAAGAATAGATAACAGTGACTACTCACAACGGGCTATAGTATAGTTTCAGGTGTCTTATATATTATAACCCAGAAATTTTACCCCAAAAATTATATCCTCCTATACATACGACCCAGAAAACATCATCGTGATCATCAATACTTATAAAATATTTAATAAACTATTAGATACTTTCTATATTATCTCAGTTAATCCCCATAGCAGGCCTATGAATAAAGTACTATTTTTTTTTTTCATTATATAGATGGGGAAACACAGAATAGTGAGGGTAGTACAGTAAGAGACAGACAGGGAACGTACAGACTTGTATAAGTCATATCGGACAGGGGAGTACTCAAAACAGCATTGGTTATAACAGCAAAAACAAGACAAAGAAAAACAAAAATGGAAAACAATTCTAATGACCATCACAGTAGAATGGGTCAATAAGATGATATACTATAGACAGAGAAACACAGAATAGTGAGGGTAGCACAGTAAGAGACAGACAGGGAACATACAGACTTGTATAAGTCATATCGGACAGGGGAGTACTCAAAACAGCATTGGTTATAACAGCAAAAACAAGACAAAGAAAAACAAAAATGGAAAACAATTCTAATGACCATCACAGTAGAATGGGTCAATAAGATGATATACATTCATATAGTGGAACTTATTGTCACAGTCAGAATCAGTGGCCATCATCTGCTAGAAGTTGCCTCTGTACAGGGTGATGGAATAAACTATGTATAACAACATGGATAGCTCCAGAAAAATATTACTGAGAAAAGAAAAAAATAATTGTAAAGAAATATGTGTAGTATGACTCCTTTAATGTAAATAAATCTAAGCAAAATATATTAGAGACATTAAAGATTCATGTTGAAATTGTAGAGAAGGTTAGTGAACACGAAGTTCACTATAAGTTCGTGCTATTGCGTAGAGGGGAGAAAAGCGAGGTATTTGCAGCAGACTTTAAGGCTAACAGTTATAGTTTATTTCTGAATCTGTATCTAGTCTCTGCCTTGTACATATTTTACAAACTTTTCGTGTATCAATTTAACATTTAATAAAAACAGTTCTAACAAAATTATAATAAATCAAATTCACAAAATTTAAGGTAAGTCCATAGAATTGAATATAACAATACAAGAGTTTTTACATTCGTACACAATCAGATCTTTTATCTGTTTTAAAAATGAATAATTTATAGCATTTCATATTGAAAGAACTTTAGAAATCAAGAAAATTGTGACATCTGTGACACTGAATTGCATGTGGAAATGAAGAATCACTGATGACAGACAATTTAAGTAAGCAACGAGTGAGAAAAAAGGGGAACGAATTAAAATAATTTCAATGGATAATTGAATGTCAAATATTAACTTCATTAGAGTGAATTGTTTATCCACAAGAAATTAAAAGAAAATGTTAAACTAAACATGTCATATCATGTCCTTGATGCTAACAAGTCTAGATACTAAAAATATTTTGAAGAAACTATTATATCCACACCACTGTAAATGAAGTGCAACTTCTTACACCACCAACAGAGAAGTTTCAAAAACCTCACAGGAAGGTTCCTTTACTTTCTCTATAATTATTTGTTGGAGAATATATAATTGTAGCACTTCAACGTGTCTAGAAGAGAAAAATTCTTTCTTTGGTCTTTGCCTATCTCCATTTGCAAGAATACACCTTTTGTCCATGTGCATTTGCCAAGACTGAAGTAAATTTTGTACAAGTGCCTTGGGATATACAACCACCGGCAGCAGGAAATCTGAAAAATTGAGATGCATAAATCATTGTCAAGTGGAAAACTGTCTAATATTGTTAGTAAAGAGAAAGCACAAAAGAGGAAGAATGAATTAGCTTAAGGAACCCCAAGGCATTTATCTAAATGATGTAAACATTATTCTTTTCCGAGAAAAACTTCAGCACCCCAGAGATAAGTAAAATCATACAGGAGCAGAGGACTTTAGATTGATGAAGAAAGAGAGCTGAGGCGTTAATGAGCTCCTCTGTCACTTCTGCTAGCCTCAGACATATGCCTGTCTAGAGGGACCAGGTGTACGACATCTCAAGGCCTTTAAAGAATCTGTTCATGTTACCTCATAGTTCTATTCAGATAAGAATTCATGAATAAAAAATAGCTTTAACTTACTGAGCAATAATTAAATGCCAAACGTTTGATACAGAGTGTCTAAAAGTCCTTTCAACGGCTTTGCAAAGTAGGTATAATCATTACTACTTAAGAGTGGTGAAACTGCAGATTAACGGAGCTGAGCAATTTTTCCAAGATCGCACATCTAAGAAGTACGGAATCTGAACCTAGACGCCCCTGACTACAAAGGCTGCATATTTTCCGCTACAGCAGGCTGTTTCACGAAGTTATCCTAAGTGGTAAAAATTATTTTACAGGATGGGCATGGCATATAAATGCTTTTCAAAGAAAACTCTTCAGCAGAAGGTATAAAATTGGGTACAAATAACAGACGGGTTGTAAGATTTGTACAACAGAACTTGTCAGAAATATGCCAAAGGTAATGATGACCACTTTAAAATTAAAATAAAATAGAACATTGGTTTAGAAACTTTGGCCTTATTTACGAATCATCTAACTTTGTAATGAAGGAGTCAAGAGAAGATTAATGAATTAAGAGTAAGAAGCATAATAACTAGAGAGTAACTAAATGAAAATTTGAAATGATGAAAACTCAAATTACATGTACTAATGTCAATGTTTTATTGAACAAAGTATTAAAAATAAATATATTCAGTCTTGCAGAGTAAAGGTATATCTTCCACAGAATGTCTCCTGTGGTAAATCAAGGATGTGTGTCTAGGTAAAAGGAGACATTTTTAAAACTAGAAATAAAATTGTGCTCAGCATAAGCCTAAGATCATCAAAGACTTATATAACTTTTGAGTTTTTAAATCCATTCTTCTATATCTATGTGCATAATTAAATAAGTGAGTAGATATGATAGGGTTATTTGGCGTACTATGTTGCAGTAAATATTCCCATGAAAAATAAGCATGTTCACACTAATCACTGAGAAACTCATTTCTTAGTGCCCTGAACAATTTAACATTCCCAAGACAAACTTTCTACTCTACTGCCTCTCTGATCAAAACAAAGCAAGCACCTAAGAATTTACTGAGTGCTGTGACACTGGTGTAGATATGTCTTATCTGACCTGTATTATAGAAGTTGCATTAAAGGTTAACAATTAGAAAGCTGTATTTCTAATTAGGTATGCAACAGAAACGTTAATGAATGTAAGCAATTTGTAATTCATTAAAATATACTCCAATGTCCCTAAGCTGAATAAGATTTTAATCCCAAAAAGCTGGAAACGTCCACGATTCCAGGCCACTAATATGTTATTGTTCATTCTATTACTTGTCCAGTCTGCAAGCCTAATTTGCTTTTGAACTATATTCTTTTACAAGAGATGGTATAGTGAAGTAGTTACACACGTAGGCTTTCTGAATAGGAAGAATCTGGCTGCAGACTTTGGTTTCACTAATTACCTGGCCTCGCAAATGCTGAACCACAATAAGCTAGATTTTTTTAGACTAAAAAACAAGGCTGAAATTAGAACTTATTACTGGTGGAGTGAGGAAGGTTCAATAAATAATACACATTTTCTAACCTGAACTCTTAATTGGTGGAAAAGTAAAATAAGTTAGCATACGGAGACTAAACTATCTCCCTTGTTATTGATAAAATTTATGTTCATAAGAGCAATTTGTCTATGAGAAAGTGGATGCACCTTCTCACATGAAACAGCAGGATTAGACAGATTTTCCCATCATGCAATCTTGACCTTATAAAGTATACAGCAATGAACATATGTTGCATGCTAGAACCTTACTCCCCAGAAAGAACTGTACAACCCAAGCATGTCCAACTTTACTAGAGAATTTGCTCCATCTGCTCTGGTGACAAATAAGTAAAAGAGCAAGAGAGATGAGGGGAATCACAGAAACAGATGTCTCTTCACAGGAAAGGAAATGACAGGAGTGGGAAAGAAGTACCTTCTACCCCGACATTTTAAATGAGTGAAGTTTTAAATTTAAAAAATGAATGAAAAGCACTTAGAACATAGTAAATTTTCGACAAACATGAAGAGCTATTATTTTGTATATGATGAACGCCTTTGTTTTTCTTCTTAAAGTAGAACATTTCTCTAACAATGCCTAAAACGGTAAATGCTGTAAAATAAGTGTTTGCTAAATGTGTGGATTATAAGATCATGTGTGGTCTCTCTGGTTTCAAATTTGGGGAAGTGTTTTCCTCATTAGCATTTCTAGACCTTTATCCCTGTAAGTAAAGGAACTTTCTATTACTACACACAATATGAAAGTTACAGAGCAAGTCTGGAATGCTGATGAGAACATGATGAAAGAGATACTATTATAACTGTCACACACATAGTTAGTGGGAGTTGCATTATTTCTGGAATGCAATTTTACAATACGGAAAAAGAGCTTTAAAAATGATTTCAAGTATTTTGACTTAATAATTGTACTTATGGGAAAATATCTGAAGAACTAACAAAATATGAAAAAAATCATTACAAACCATAATTTTCATCTCAGGAATATTTAGAATACTAAAACGATGAAACAACTTAATTCTCTGACAAGATGAGAATGAATTAAACTGTTCTGGTTTACTTTTTATGTAAAGCAATGAAATGGCTCAAATGAATTTTTTATTAGTAGAAGAATAATTATAAAGTGAAAAAGAAGTTTATAAAATTATATATTCGACCATTTAATAAAATATAGTTTATATTTATGAAGTACAAGGCACTGGGCTATTTTCTGGAAATACTATGGTGCATACACTAAAAAGGTTACTAACTTCATTGCATAGGGTGTGAGCAAAGGCCAACAGCACCTAAAGTAAAAAGTAGACAACATAATTGTAAGTTATGATAATATAAACTGTGAGGGATTTCCACTTTCTGGAAGATGACATTTTAAATATCCCTAACATGACCCATAAATGAAATCATCAGATGGTAGATAAGACGTTGAATCTTGCAGTTGAGCTAGCATAAAAGAAAGAAGGCTGTAGGCCCCCAAAACAAACAGACAAACAAAAGCAGAAACAGGAGGTTAAGTGAGGACAAAGACAGATTCTGATTTAAAGTTCCTTGAGACCCTGGAATCCTTGAGCTTCCTATTTATGGCCACAAGGGGTGGGAAGATTCTAGAGGTAAAGTCTGACACCTCACTGCAAAGAATTTCTAGAAACAAACAACTAAAATAGAGAACTAAAAAGTCTATAACCCCCCCAATGTAAAATTTCTGACACAGAAAAAAATGTAGAAGAAAAACTGAACTAAAATCAAAGTCATAGCTGCTTTTCACATGAGGTTTGCGACAGATTTCCTAATAGAAACAAAGACATAGAAGTTTTTTTGATTCACCATCATAAATTCTGTAAGTTAGTTGTGTGATATATAAAAACCTCCAGCAGGGAATTTAATTTAATGGTAGTGAGAATGTCACACACACACACACGCACGCACACACACACACACACACACACACACACAGATCTTACCTAGAGGAAGTCCAATTCAAGCTAAGAAAACTTCCAAGAAAAATAAACAGCACTGAGCTCCACTCCCAAAATAGTGGGACTGGGCTGGCACTACAAGTGAGAAGAATCAATCAATAGGAAAAACATCCCCAAAGACTTCAAATACTGGCATTTTTTTTTAACATAACATATAAAAATTTGCCTACCTACTTCACAAATGGGATTTGGGGGAGACACGCTTAAATACTTGGCAACCACAAAAGAAGACTAGATTATTCTGAATTATATGACATATGCTAAAGTCTTTATTTAGTATGCTCAAAAAGTATTCATTAATGTAAATACTCCACAGACCAAGAAAGCTATTCAGGAGTGAAAGTCCTGTCTGCACAATACAAAATAGGACATCAGGATGATGTGACACTGATGTTTCTATTTGCTTTCTGTCAGACTGAAAATATATTGTACTCAGCTCGTTTCTCAAGAATGGGCAATTTGTATCATTGAAAGAATGTATATGATAATTAAACAGATGTATAATCATTGCATCTCCTACTTTCATTTTGAATTATGAACAAAATGTTGTCTAGAAACAATTGTAAGATTTAAGAAATGGAAGGGAGAAATGTTTCTGCTTCCTGATGTAGCCAGATGTTCTGTGGCAGAATTAGAGATAATCCAATTATTCTTTCATTTATTCATTCATTGAATGCCCTGCATCTGGGAACCTATATTTTATGTTCTGGAGAACATAAACAATATGAAGACATGGTACCTGATCTTGAGCAGTTCACAAGCTGTTGTAGAAACAGGAATATAAAAGTTGTATACTAAAAATTTGCACCATGTTCCACTGTATTCCAAAAACTTACAGTGTTTCTTATATGTGTTGTTTGATTTTCCACCTTCCCTGGATTTATTCATGTTATTTTCTTCACTGAGCATGCAACCATCTTCTCAACTGCTCTATGAAAATCCTATCCAATTTTTAAGGCCTATATTAAATGCCTTTTTCTCCCTATAGTTTAGTTGATTTCCTCATCTCAATGTTATTGAACTAAACACCCACAGTAATCTGTTTCTTTTCATCACTTTATTTTACAGCTATAGGTCCTTATCTTATTCTTTTTCTACTACTTGGTCTTCTTCGTGAGGGCAGACTTTTTTTGTACTATATAATACATGTTATAATTCTTGTTACAAAATATATCTTTAATAAATATCAGTTTGAAACAAACTATTTCTAATAGTCTCTACAAGATAATTTTCCTTAAAATTACAACTCAGGTTATAATTTCTGACTTTCCCTTCTGTCGTTTTTTGGAGGATATGCCACCGGTGGACAGAATTACAATCTGGAAACACAGGTAACTTGGAGACCCTCTATCCAGATGGTTTTTGCCTAAAAGGTCAAATCCAGACTTGGTATTAACATTTGTAGATAATTAAAATAGAAATTTTCTAAGAAGTTGTTTCAATAAATTTCATATTTTTTCTTATTCCTAATTTAGAAAAACCATAGCATCATAGAGTGTATGGTGGTGTATATGATTTGCTTCATTACTTACTATTATTTTCATGCTCTAATAATTTTATTCTGAAGGTAGATTTTACAGGAACAATTTAGATGACTTTAATACAAGTAATATAAATGCCATTTCATTATATTCTGGTAAACATTCTTTTATTAATATAAATATATAATTATTTAATTCTAAATATGAAAACATGAGATATGTATTATTTATATCATTTTATTTGCTCTATTGTTAACTATTTTGCTAAGAATTATCCAAAAATGTAGCCAAATACGGTTATAATAAAATTCATATCTTAATATGAATATGAATTTAATATTCCTGAAGAAGTTATTACAGGTAAAAATGTTAAGATATTTGACTAAATTGGCTTGGTTATTATGATGTTAAGAACTCAAATTCCTGTATTGAACAGCTGAAATACCACTAACTAGCTTCTGTACATTTTAAACAATTTCCTAATCCTCCAAGAAAAATATTCATCTACAGAAAAAAAATAAATGGAAAAGAGATAATCTAGCATCATAAACTAGGGGGGGGGGAACTATGAAAAAATAAAAATTTCAAAAAAAAAGACAGATTCTAAAGAAAAGGTCTCCTCAACTGGATTCCTGATTGATTAATACGCCATTTCCTGGTGATTTGGTGAAAAACCATAGGTAATAAGCCAAATTCTACAGAAAAACAAGCTGGATGTTTATCAGAGGAAAAACCAGTAGAACTGTTACTGAGGAGAAAAGGGTGTAGTGGCAAAAAAGCAGAAGAGAAAGGAGCAGGATTTCACAGTGAATTAGGAAAATAACAGGATTAGGTTAATCCCCACATGGAGATGGACTATGTCCCCTGATATGGTACAGTAAACATTGGTAGAGGATGTTTACAAGAACGCAGAACAGTGTTCTAACAGTGGGGCTCCAAGGCGCAGCTGGACTCTCCATCTTCCCTCATCCTTACCAATCCACCGGGCTACAAAAGAGCAAGGAGACATGAATACTGCTGAGGATAAAAAAAACCTTTTTCAGATATGTTGGAAGAACTTGCAAAATCCCTACATCATATCGGAACAGACTCTGAACAAAGCCACTTGTTATAGATAAGAAAATGAAGACGTGTAAGCAGCTGTGCAAATATAATACAGCAAACATATGAGACACAAGACCATGATATCAAGTCAAAGTACTGAATTTGAAGAAATTACATGTAAAGGAACAAGAATTTTCTCAACATTGGCTCATCCTATAGATACTATAGAATATAAGTGAGTGCATATTTATTTGTGTGTGTGTTTTAAGAAAATTAAAAACGCAGCTCAAACAAAGGTTAAAAAATGTGAAGACCCAACTCGGATTATTGCACGAATAATAAATATATGAGAACCAGTACGGAATAAAAAACAATGAAAATCATCACATGAAAAAGTGGCTCTAGATTATCACTCTGAATACACATTAAAATTAGGACGTTATAAAAGTAATTGGAAAGAATCTAATACATATGAATGATGGATTAAGATGATCCAAGAGAAAGTTAACTCATGTCAGTGAAATAGCGAAGTGAACACATGGAAACAAGCTCATTCAACAATTTACTACAAGAAAAATTTTCTGAAATAAGAAGAAAAAAGCCTCTGAAACTGCAGTTTGAAGCCACATATCATATTTCAGGAATATATGATAAAATATTCAAATATATAGATATAAATATAGATATAGATATATGAATATAAGCGTATAAATCACATATCATATTTCAGGAATATATGATAAAAATATTCAAATATATAGATATAGATATGAATATAAGCGTGTTAATTTGATAAATATTCAAATGTATATGTAAACATGTATCGATTTTACAATAGAGTGATGTTCTTCAAAAAGTAAAGGTGAGAAAAAGCAAGAAGATAAATATTCAAATATATATGTAAATTTACATGTATCAATTTTACAATAGAGTGTTCTTCAAAAAGTAAAGGTGAGAAAAAGCAAGAAAGAAAGAAAAAGAAAAAGAAAGAAAAAAAAGAAGGAAAAAAGGAAAGAAAGAAGGAAGGAAGGAAAGAAGGAGAAGAGAAAGAAAGGAAAAAAAAGAAAGAAAAGACTGAAAGCAAACATTCCAAGAAGTTGACAGTGGCAAATTCTCAGCGATGGAAGTATTGATTGTTTTCTTTGTTATTTTCTATAATTATAATAAAATTTTTGTACTGATTCCTAAGTCCTAAAACAAGATCTTTCTATTTCAGAGTGACAAGTCAATAACTGTACATGAATAAACTTGAGTCTATGGGCAAGTTGAATATAATATATTGTAATCAACAGGTGTTTAGGAACAGAGTTCGTGCTGTATAGAAAAATTTCTGAAATCAATGATCTATGAGAGGTAACACAGTGGCCCCTCCTCTAATATGAAGAATAAAGTTTTACCAGTTTGTTATGCAATTTGCTTTTAAGATCCATGTTGTATTAGGTAGCAGAGATTATCCATAAAGTTACGAAATCTCAATTGGAGATATTATCAGTAAAAGAAATGGGAAACAATTCTTTTTTTAAATATTGGACTTTGAAATTCCTTAATATGAAAGAAATGAAATAAAGAAAATTTTAAGCTTGTTGGCATCAGGATTCACAACAGAGAGAGAATAGACAAGTTATAAGGAAATAGATGAGCCTCTTATAATTAAAGGGATTTTTGTCTGTTTAAATATATAACATCATTTAAAGTGCTAAGATAGAGATAGTATATCGTATATTCCCACTGGTAGTTTATATAGCTGAAAACTGAATAGTATAATGTTTGTTGTTAAAACATTATTAAATATTTTAGAATCTTAGCTCTAATATCAAAGGAGTGACAATGTGAATATTATCCTTAATGTTTAATAGTATTTTTTAGTATCTATCTTCCATTCCTGTGTTCATCAATACCCATAATTCTTTAAATAATATACTTATCCTATTTTTGTATTACATCAAATTAAAATGCACAGTATATATTAAAGATGAATTATGTAATCACTTTATTTAAAAGGTCCTCGATTTCATTTTGTTTTTCATTTAAGTAAAATGGTAATTTACATAATTAAAATAGAACGTCAGTGAAAATTAAGTATTGGAATTTCTCAATATGTTTCCAAGCGATGTTTTGTTTTATCATGTGTGCTGCCTACATAACACTGGATTTTAACTACAAAAATAAAGATAAAAATATCTTCACTTTTTCTTTTGCTCTGTGATAACTAAACATTCTCAATTTTGAAATATATGAAATATATATTGTAGATGTTTCTAACTGATGAAAATATTGAGAATCTAACAAAATTTAGCTCAGAACACAAATCTCTAAAGTGTGATATTTTACTGTTACATTTATTTTTTAAATATCAAAAAGATACTTTATATCCAAGATATTTTACTTTTATATTTATTATTTTAAAATTCTTGCTATAAACACAGAGAGGAGGAGACCCCAAAAGCATGTGGAGAGATTAGTCTTATATAAGAGAGTAACAACTTTCCATTCTTACAGAAGTGACGAATATAATGAGTTCAGACAGAGGAAGATTGCATGATTGACATAGATAGGTAAGGCTGTTCAGATTTCTTCTATTTTATCGCTATTATGAATAGGAAAGTCATTTGTTGAGAATAGGAGGCTTCAGGTGGGTGGAATTTAAAGGAATGTGGGAAAGCTTTGAAATAGCTCTTCTGGGATGGCAGGAGTAGGTCACAAACTTTGGGTGGTCAACATACAATGCGATATACGTATGATGTATTATTGAATTGCACACTTGAACACTATGTAATTTTATTAACCAATGTCACCCCAATAAATTTAATAAAAAAAGACGAAAAAGAAATATAATGAAATGGTTGGTATTTTTAAGTGCTTTTGAGGTTGCTGAGTATTTTAGTATTCAAAATCTGATCAGCTTCCACGGTAATTTCTCCAGAACATTTTTGCTTTCTAGATAAAGACATAGGAAATTAGATAAGTGTGGGTTGTCTCCAACTAAGGTATTGCCATACAGGTAGAATAAAACATTGAAAGGTCAGGATTTTTGAATGTGGGGAAATATTATTGAAATGAACTATGGAATATAAACTGGATGAGGAAGGAAAGAAGGTTGGCATTTGTGTAGCAAAGAATCATAAAAGTGTTTATCATTCAAATTTAAAATTTATGTTCCTTCTTTGGCATTAGGATTAAAATAATTGTTTTTCTTTATGGATAATTTTTTCTTTGTCTAATGTTTGTAGTATTATGTTTATTTTCTTTAGTTTTAAATATTTCCCAGGATCAATTTCTTACCCCCTTTTAATTTTGAGATATAACTTCAGAATAGTGCATAAGATATATGAACAGCATTAGGAATAATTACAAAGTGGTCACATGATAGACAGTGCCTGATTTTAGAATAATGCCTGATTTCCATGGGTAGCCCTTTCTAATCACCTACTTCTCCCCTTCCTAGAGGTAATCAATACCCTGATTTTGTAAGTAAAATGTCTTTGGATATTTTTTTATTTTACCACTTATTTGTGACTTCTAAATGACACAGCCTATATACCTGATAGGTAATAAACATATAATTTTGTACTTGTAGGCATTTGTTTTTTCATAATTATCATAGTTGTAAAATTGACTCTTAATGGATATAGCCAATAATATTTTATGGTAGTAAGAGTGTGTCAGACACTAATCTAAGTCTACATAGCTAGCAATTGATAGAGCAAGAATTTGATTCTAGGGCGTTTAGCTTCAAAGTCCATGCTCTTAATGTGTACATCAAACTGCCTTTCAAGAACCACAGGGATTATTAGTCAAGTGGGTTTAGCTCAGTTTCATTTGATTTTGTTGAAATTATCATTATTTCTCCTTGAGTCCATTTTGGTAATTTTTTTCAGGTGTTTCTAATTTATATAAAATGTAAAATTTATTGGCATGTTTTTTTCACCATAGCCACTTGTTAGATATCTTATGTTTTCTATTGCTTAATCTACTTACTTGTTTCTAATATTTAATTCTCTAATTTTTGTAATCAATTTTATAAGTTTATTAATCTTTTACATTGCAACCTGTTTCAACTTATTTGCATTTTTATTACCTCTAGTAACACTTTCAAAGAACTTTTATAATAATATTCAGTTTAAACATAATATTATATATAGAGTAATATTCATTTTAAAGGTATACCACTCTCGAAATAAATCTGTATTTTAAATTCAGTGAGCTGAAATTTGACAATCTCAAACAATATCATAGTATTTTCTGTGTTTAAACTGCATAGAGAAAAGTAAAAACTAAAAGTAAGATGAGTGAAAATAGAAAAGTAAAAAAAAATTCTATTATATAGTCTGGTCTTAGTTCAGGTTTCCTCACATCTTCTACTGCATCTATAATATTATATAATAAAAACTGACATTTTCCATAAGGATACTGAAGAAAAAATATTTATGAAACACTTAATTGTGTTTTATATATATTCTAATACATTCCCTCTATAAAATAGTGTGTCTTCTAAACTTCATTTTTAGATGAGTAGATACACAAAATATTGTATTACTATATAATTCATTTGTACTTCTTTGCCCTGTGCAATCATAACAGACTGCACATACTACCCTCATAACATTTAAAATATTATGGAGTAGTTACTAAGCACTAGTTTAGGGACTCTATAAATTATTTCTAATTCTTATAGCACTCTTTTCAGGAAGAAAGTGTAAATCATACTTTGATTAAGGAGAAACTGAAGCTAAATCCCCACAGCTAGTGAGTGTCAGCTTCAGGACACAAATAAAGAGCTATTTTATGCTGCGAATCGTACTTTTCCCACTTGGCAATAATGCCTCATATTGTAAATTATTAAAAGTCTTTGTTCTCTATTTCCACTACTAGATACTAAATTTCCTGAAAGCAGTAACTCCATATAATTTGGTGTTATTAATAAAACATCAAATATATTGTTCTACATATATTAGGCTTCAAATAACTATATGTTTAATCATCTAATGAGTGCATTAATACACAAGTCCACTAAAAAGTAATACTCAAGAAAAGTACTCTGGTACAAATTTGATTTTCAATATAGGCTACTAGAAAACCAAAATAATTTTATTTACTTTCAAATTTCCAGAGAAATTAAACTCCTGATCATTATTTTTCCATCAATCCTCAACAATGTTGATTTGCCTCCATTAAAATGATTACTAAAAAAGATATATTCACACCTATGGTCAGTAAAGCATGATTTACAATAGCCAAAATATGGAAGCAACCTAGGTGTCCATCAATAGATGAATAGATAAAGAAGATATGGCGTATATAAACAATGGATTATTACTCAGCCATAAAAAAAGAAAATCTTGCCATTTATGACAATAAAGATGGACCTAGAGGGTATTATGCTAAGTGAAATAAGTCAGACAGAGAAAGACAAATACCATCAAGACAACTTAGCCTAAAGATTGTACAAGATAATGTCTCCAAAGGGTGAGAAAAGAATGCAAACAGCAGAAGAAAAATAAAAAAGAGGAAAATATAATAAAGAGAAAGAAAATTCAAAGGTCACAATATTTTTCTCTACATTAGATTGTCTGTTCTTTTAAAAAATTTGACCAATCTAGATCCCCAACCTAGTTGCATAACTTTCTCCCTAGTGACAAATTAAATAAAAACCACATTCACAGTAAAAATATAACTAGAACGATAGCATAAAGGTGACAAAAGGTAAATTAATTTTTAAAGGCTACTATCTCACTACAAATATAATTAAAGACACAAGTTCTTAACATTCAGATGACTACCTATATGTTATAGCTATAATTATACTTAATCTACAGTATGATGTTAGACAGCAGAGGGGGATCATATCTATATGGACACTTCATTAGTGATGATCCGTTATAATACAGTCCATGCAAAAATAGCTCAGGAATTTGGTAATACAGAAATATACCAAAGACAGAGAAAAGAGTCAAGTCAGTTATTTTTATCTACTTTTTTTTACTAGTATTGACAGTTTCCAACCATCACTATAAAGGGTAACTTTTCTTATCAATATATTAATAAATATTTACATGGTATCTGACCAGGATAAAAAGTAGGAAACATTTTGGCAAATTCTAGAGTTGACAAAATACTGACAGATAAGTAGAAGTGAAGTCCCTAAAATTATATTTAAATCCATCAAAATTCATTTTTTCAATGAAAATATTTTACTAATCTCTGATGTTGATTAGTCCCTGACTATTTTTGTTTTCGGAATAAAATAATGATAATTGAACACAGCCAAGTCTCCTTTCTAAAGAATTCATCAGCTCCTTTAAAAAAATTACTATGAAATCATACTTAAGAGCAATTGAAAAAATCCATTGGATTCTCAAGCATCTTTGGGTAAGCTTTCAAACTCTGAACTTAATTAGTCATATAATATTCTAAAAAAATGCACATTGTTGAGGCTTATACCATCTGTGCCTAAGTAGTATAAATAACACTTGGATAATTATGCAGTTTCAATTTGATATAGTTACAATTGGGCTCAGGTTTTTATAAACTATTCCATTTCTCTTAGAACCTTCAAGCTTTAAAAATGCTGATTTTCTTGAGTTACTTAAAGATGTCTTAATTCCAATAGTATATAAGACTAAAACAAGCTAATTAACTTTAATGAAACCCATTTTCAGGAAACAGAAGAGAATCTAGATAAACCTGTTGAAAGCTATATCCTCTCTTTATAATTAAAATAAGTCGAAACTCCAAAGTTCCCCTAATCTGTAAATGTGTGTGCTACATTAGAGATGACATTTTCAGGCAGTCAGTTTGAGCATGTGTGACTGCACTGATTGATTAATGTGATCGAAAACCAATGTAGTGAAAAAAATATCATTCCAAAAAGTCTTAACAGGACACACTCTACGAAAATATACTGATACACAATATTAAACACGAAATACTTGTAGAGAGTTGATACATATATATTTGCATGTATTTTACATGCAAGAAACACAGTAATCAGTGATGTTATAAACAAAAGAGGTGGAAGACACAAACGTAGTAGATGAATTACTGACTTAGTAGCAGAAAAATAAAGATGACCAGTTTCACCATATCGTTTGATTATCTGCAAGGCCCTAAATAGACGATTTCAGTATTAACCAGCTACGAATTGGACTTCATCTTATGCCATGGACAAAATGATCTATAGCCAGCTGCAACTAACGTTTGCTTGCTGTACAGAAGGGTAGTTTACATACACATAGATCAACATTAATTGTACCACATCCTTCATCAAGTATGAAGCAAAGCTTGTATTTGACTTTCGTATTTCCTATTACCGCACTATTGTTTATCTAAAGCTCATGATGCCAACCTCTTGCCAAAGTTTCCTATATCTAATAACCATGTTTGCATTTTTCCAGTTGTACCATTTTGCTTTAATAACGGTTTTCTCCTACATTCATCAATGAATCCTTTATTGAGTTTTTGGATATTTACTGCATTGTGTTAAGCACTGGAGACATACAGTGATCAGACACATACATGGTCTGCTCCTCATGAAGTTATTGAATATTACAGACACGAAAACAGTAGCCACTCAACTAACTATTGATGCAAATGTGCTGGAAAGGTATACAGTATGATAGGAGTTTAAACAATTAGAGGAAACAAAATTAATCTCTCAGGTTCATTAATGCTCACCTGAGAGAAGTGACTAATATTTCATTTCAGAAATGGGGAAACACATAAGGATGAGGAAAACACTTCATTATTTGATGAGGCAGCAAGAAATGTCTTTATAAATGATAGCTGAGTACAGTGGGAGCACCAGGCTAAAGAGAGGAAAAGCTGTGTGTGAGATAGGACTTACAGGACAGGTTATGGTAGCCCAGAACAGCCGACATTCCTGATTCATTCATTTAATCACTTATTCTAAAAAATGTACTGTAAGCTCTGTGATGGTATAGAGCATGTACATCTTGTTTATTAGTCGAGAGTGACCATATGTAAGGGGAAAGAGGAAATGAAGAGGAGGAAAAAGTGTAAGAGCATGAGCAAATTCTTAGAATAGAAATAAACGTATTCAGGTTACAATGGGGAAGCCGAATTGAATGAAGGTAATAAATTCTAACCTAACACTGGGCAAAAAATGATCCCAAACATTTTGTGAGTGTTGCTACCAGCTATAGATAGCTCTTGGAAACCAAATAAAATGTTTCTTGCGCTACAAATGCAGCTGTAGTCAGTTCCATGTTGTTCTTGAATGCTTTATTCCTTACTTTATAATTATATGCATTAAATGATTATAAACCCATATGTAATGATCATATATGTACATTTTTGTATATATGTCAAAGTTTTAAAAATATTTTCACTCATACATTTTAGAAGACCAAAATTTGAAGCTTTAATAAAATGTCTAGGAGGTATATTGAGAAAAGCACGAACATTATTAGTCAGGCAGCTGAGTTGAAATGTCAGGCTTACACACCATTTCTTTTTTCTTTTCTGCAAAATCACGATAGTGTGTTTCTTCCAAATTTGGTGTGATGAAAAAATGAGATCCTGTATGAAAAATTCCAATGAAAATAGGCATTCAATCTGGGTAACTGTTATTACAACAAAAGAGGCACATATATCCATTATTCCATTTAATAATTTAAAATAATTGGCATAGGATGGCAGGTTAAGGTCTTTCTCCCATTGTGCATTTTGACCCATTTCAAACATATATAAGAATTAGGAAATGAAATATAATGTCTATAGTAGTTGTAAATTCATGATTTAGTTTATACAAAATTTTCTAAACTATCATATCTATTTTTCTTTCAATTTCCTTTATTCCAGAGAATATATTTTATCTAAAAAGATAAAGCGTAACTTAAATTCTTCTCTAAATATACTGTTTGTAAAATTAACATCTTTTAAAATGATATTTAGTATGTTTTAAATTCTATAATAAAAACAATCAAATTCCATGTACTGACTTAATAAACTTCATATTTCTCTGAGGTTTAATTTTGTATAAATTTGAAGCATATTACTGTTTTTAGTGATTAATATAGTTTTTAAAGGGACAAGGTTATTTTTGATGCTTTTAAACTACTAATATTATATAGGACTTTCATCTCTTAGTCAAATTGTAGGCATGTATTACTCAGCTTGGGCTGTCATAGTAAAGTTCATAGATTGGGTAGCTTAAACATCAGAAATTTATTTCTTATAGTTCCGGAGGGTGGAAGTCTAAGAGCAGGGTGCCAACATGGTCAGATTCTGTTGAAAACTGTTCTCCTGGTATGTAGACATCACTATCTCCCTGTGTCCTCACATGGAAGAAAAAGAGAGCTCTGGTATCTCTTTCTCTTCTTATAAAAGCACTAATCCCATCATGAGGGATCCACCATCACGACCTCATCTGAACCTGATTATCTCCAAAAGGCTCTTCCTCCAAATACCATCACATTGGAGGTTAGAGCTTCAACATACAGAAGTGGAGGGAAACACAATTCAGTTCAAAGTGTTAGGTTTACATTTAGAACTCTCATATCCAGGACAGGTACAAGAAGTATATGTAAATAACCAAAGGTTAAAAATTTGCTTTCAATGAACATAGGGGTACATATATCTTTAATAATAAGTATTTTGTTATTGAACATCTTTTCATATGTCTGTTGGCTGTTTGTATGTCTTCTTGGAAAAAGTTTCTTTTCAAGTCCTCTGCCCATTTTTTAATTGGATTGTTCTGTTGTTGTTGGTTGTATGCGTTCTTCATATATTTCAGATATTAGCCCATTATCTGAGGTATTGTTTGTAGCATTATTAACAATAGCGAAGACATAGAAACAACCTAAGTGTCCTTCAACCAATGACCAGATAAAGAATGGTGGTACATATACACAATGGAATATTATTCAGCCATAAAAAGGATGAAATATTGCCATTTGCAACAACATGGATGGAACTTGAGAGTACTATGGTAAGTGAAATAAGTCAGAAGGAAAAGGAAAAGAAACACATGATTTCACTCTTATGTGGGATAGAAAACAAAAAGCAACAAATGAACAAACAAAACAAACAAACAAACTCGTAAACAGACAACAGTACAGTGGTTAGCAGAGGGGAAGCAGAGTAGGGGGAGGATGAAGAGGGTAAAGAGGGTAAATATATGGTGAGGAAAAGGGACTGGACTTTGGGTGATGAACACACAATGGAATATACACATGATGTATTATAAAGTTCTACATCTGAAATTTATAGAGTGTTATTAACCCATGTTACCCAAACAAATTTAATTTAAAAAAGATTTTTAAAAATTTGCCTTCAAATGACTATTATTTAATCCACAGGTAAACACTTACACAAAGAAAGTAGCTGACGGAAAACGAGATATTTATATGAAAATCTATAGAATACCCAAATCAATTTCAATCATTATAATGCCTACATTTGTAGACCATTTTATAGATGTCAAAGTGCTTTCTAAAATACTGTCTTTTTTCTTAACTAAAGTGATTTCCTGCTTTAGATCTTTTCATTTTTTTCTTTTTAACATTCACATTTTAAAAGTCTGTTTCTTAGGATTATAATGTTGTTTGTGGTTATTTGAAATTCAAAGAAATAAGTAGAGAAGTCTCCTGCTTTGAATCTTTGCTCTTTCAAAGCTGACATCAATATAACCTGTCACATTAAAGGACATTTTCAGTTGAAATGAAAACAGCCAAGCAACCCTCTTACTAAAGATCTCCCCCATATAATCCCCTCATGTGCAGGTGACAAACTGACCTGAAGTGCCAATTTTGAGCAGAGGCCTAATCTGCATGACATATAAGTCAAAATAAGAATTTTTACCTAAAAATTCACTCCTTACACAAAGGATTAGTCTCTCTTTCATAAATATTTTATTTGATGTATTTCCACGGATGCTTAATATCCCCTGAAAGAGTACATGACCATTTCCATTTCTTTACATCTAAAGAATTTAAATATTTATAGGTCGAATAAAAATTGTCAAATGCAAATAATCAGCCCTAAACAATATTAAACTTCAATGATAAGTAGCACACGTGGATTTTCTTCAGGGGCTCTCCACAGATTCCGTAAGCACATCCTTATCAACAAACACTTCATTAGTATAAATTATTTTCCATCAGTGAATTTCTTACTACAATGACTGTGAGCTTCTCTATGATTTGAAACTTTAATGCTATCTCTGGTTGGGGGAGGGAGGTAAGGTCATTTTGGATACTTTTTGCCAAACTAATTCCGAAGGAACTAGGAAATAATGCAATCCAATTAATGAAATAAAGTGGAGCATATATTTAATAGGATCTTATGTGGAAGTATTAATGTAAAGAAAAGAATCAGCATATTTCTTCCACTTATTTTCTAAGAAGGATTAACATAAAGTAGCTGGCTCATTTGAAAGTCATTCGGATTCTTAGAAAATGCATGAATTACACAATTTAATCTACAAAGTCTAAAATACTGTCATCTTATACTTTATAGTGGATAATACAGTGGATATTTCTAGATACATAAAACTGCTTAGAGTACATTTTGATTTAATAGTTGAAAAGGAGTGAAAAATCTAGTGATATCAGTTTACTAATCTATTTTTCTAATTAAATTGTCTTTAATCTTTGTTGTTTTTTCAAGATAATTATATTAATAAATGGGGGCAGGAATGAGAGCTAATAATTATTAATTGCAAAATTAAATAAAACCATATGTCAAAAGCAACAGATTTACACTTCCTTGCACCCTCAGTGCATTCAGGAAAAAAAATAAAGATTATCAAAGTGGTCTTTTGTTTTAGAAGATAATATTAAAAGTTAGAGATTACTTCATTTTTTTTTTTATAATTAGAAAATTTAGAGTCAAAGAGCAAGTTTCTAGACTGAAATAATTATAGTTAATTTAAGTGACATTGTCTCATTTTTCTACTCCAATTCACATACAATATTATATTACTTTCAGGTGTACAACGGAAGTGATTTAACATTTATATACCTTACAATGTGCCCGCCATAATAAGTCTAGTAACCATGTCATCATACAAAGTTATTATGATATTATTAACTATATTCTTTATGCCATACAGTACATCCCAATGACATATTTTTTATAAAAGGAAGTTTGTACTTCTTTTTCTCCTTCATCTTTTTTTTTAGGGTGACATTGGTTAACGAAATCCAGTAAGTTTCAAGTGTACAATTCAATAGTAAGTCATATATACTTTGCATTGTATGTTCACTGCCCATAGTTAGATTTCTTTCTGTCACCACACATTTGACCCCCTCTACCCCACCTACCTCCCCCCTCCCGCCTATCCTCTGCTAACCACTAGTCTATTGTCCATGTCCATGAGTCTCTGTTTGTTTTTCACGTTTGTTTGTTGTTTTCAGGTTTATAACCCATATATAAGTGATATCATGGGGTTTTCAACTTTTTCTGTCTGGCTTATTTTGCTCACCCCCACCCCGTCACCTCTAGCAACCATCAGTTTGTTGTCTGTATCTGAGTCTGTTTGTTTTGTTTTGTTTGTTCATTTGTTCTTTTACATTCCACGTACAAATGAAATCATATGGTATTTGTCTTTCAGTGCAGCATTATTTACAATAGCCAAGATATGGAAGCAACCCAGGTGTCCAATGGATAATGAAGACATGATACACACGCAACACAGGAATAATCAGCAATGAAAAGAATGAAATTTTGCCATTTGCAAGAACGTGGATGAACCTAGAGGGTATTACGCTAAGTGAAATAACTCAGAAACACCACACACCCTTTTGTTTTTACTGCTCCTGTTCTTCAAGCACACTTGTTATTCCTATGACTAGTCTCTTAGAGTCCCTTCCAGACTTTGAAAGTCACATAAGAAAGTGCATGATTAAAGAGAGTAATCAAGATTATGGGGTTTTCCTGGCAATCACTGAAACATCTGAAACATCCAGAGTGTGACACAGGTTTAGATGGGAATTCCAGGAGCCAAAGCACGCCAAAGCTCATTCTTACATGGGTTTCAATTTGTAGTTAAAAAATATTAAATCAATTTGTAGTTAAAAGATATTAAATAGTAGGAGGTGTTAGGATAACTACAAAAGGAATAAGAAAGAATCTGCCAGATTCTGATTCTCAGAATTCTGAGTCTGACTGTGGGACGTGCCTGCTTTGTAACCCTGACCAGTTCATCCTGCCTCTCAGGCTGTTTCCTGGCCCGTTCCCTGAGGACAGAAACACCTGCCTCATCAGATTGCTATGAAGATCGAATAGGACAACCTGCGTATGCTTCCTCTGACCCATCTAAGTACATGGATGTGTACTATGTGGATATAACCTTTACACTCTATAAAGTTCACTATTGTGAGATAATAAAATTATGATGACATATAGTTCATTTCTTAGATTTTAAAGGCCAAGTAATATTTTAGATGCGAAATTACTGTATTCTGTTATATATGTATAAAACAGAATAATCTGGTGTATTTATTTATATATATAAATAAATAATCTGGTGTATTTATTTATATATATATATATATAAATAAATAAATAATCTGGTGTAAATGACCACAAATTAATTTCTATTACAGAACTGTGGCACAGAGAACGTTTTGTGCAATAAATTGTCAATTCCTTGAGTTGCTTTTCAAGAGCATATGTAGATATAATTGAATATAATTAATGTATGAAGATCTCTGCTTCTGTGGGGCTTATTAGTCTAAATTTATCAACATCAAATGATATCAGCATGAGAATAGACCAGGCAGGAATTTAAGTGTGGAGGAGGAAGAAAGACATATAATAATGGCTTTTGAAAAAAAAATTATCAAATACCTTTACGCCATATCTTTGCTGTCTGTGACTGGCATCATCCATACCATGAAGCTTGTAAAGAAGAAAATACACACACACACCCTACACACACAGATATGGAAAAAAACAAAAACAGAACAAAAAAAAAAAATCACTCTGCCTGAAAGCTAACTATTCTCATTTGCAAAACACTTGAAATACCAATCTTCTGAATCCGTAATTTTAAGATAGCATCCCTCTTCTATGAACCAGATCCTGAGATCAGCTTTTGCATGCATTACATCATTTAATTTTCACATATGTAGGAACTGAGACTTTAGGTTGCTAAGAAACTTTACATAAAACTAAGAAGGAGCAGAGCCTAGATTCCTCCAGCAATGCTTAACATAAAGCAGGTGCCCTCTATGACTGTGGTGTATAGTCTTTAATTAGTCAGCATGCAGTCTATCAGGGATCTCAAAAACTGTATGAGTATTATCACACACAAGGAATGCAATACCATAGAGTGTCCACGCGCTACTCAGTGTTAAAGCTTATGACCTCAAAAGTGGTAATATCTGTCAAATAGTCACTCACTGCCCCTTAAGTAACTGGAAAACATTAAATAAACCAGTTCGAAAGTATTTCTGTGGTAAAAAGAAAGTGTAAAAATGAAATAAATCAGAAAAACACAGTAACAGTATTAAATTCTCCAGGTCTGAATTTTCAAGTAAATGGAATGTAAGAAATAAAATGTATTTTATCTTCTTTTGTGAGATCATTTAATACTAATGTCTATCTGATTTAATAGTATGAACACAGTAGGATTAAAAAGGAATTCTTTATAATTTATAAATGTACCGAATTAACGTTTACACCTTAAATTTATAGAATGTTACATGTCAAATATATTTCGATAAAAATTTTTTTGAAAATAATTATAAGTAAATAAATAAAAATATGAATTCTTAATGCCCCATGTCTCCCTTCTCACAATAATCAGTTAAGGCGTCGGTTTACGAATGCATTTTTCTCATGACCTATTGAAACTTTTTTTCAGGAAATTTCAATTCTCAATCCCATAAGAGGTGGATAAAATCTATATTACCAGTACCGGATATGTAAAATATCATGATATTGTTTGAAAATGTAAGTCAGACAGAGAAAGAGAAATACCATATGATTTCACTTACATGTGGAATCTAAGGAACAAAAAGAACAAACTAATCATAAAACACACACAAATATAGAGGATAATCTGGTGATGGCCAGAGGGGAGTGAGTTGCGGGGCTGGGAGAATGGCGTGAAGGGTTAAAGAAGTATAAATTAGTAGTTAGTTGATAGATGGTCACAGGGATGAGGAGCACGGCATAGGGAATGCAGTGAGCATTAATATATTGGCTAGATAGAGAGCCAGGGGAGAGAAAGAACGATTAAGTGGATCGTTTTATAAACTATATTAATGTGTAACCAATATACTGTATACTCGAAATAAAATTTAAAAAAAATATATAAATATGTATCTTAAAATAAAATTTGAAATGAAAATAGTTAAAAGAAAAGATACTAATATACAAAGTTCAGATTTCTTGGAAATAAAAGGAAAGGGGAGATTAAAATTGTCATGGTCTAACTCAGGTACCAGTAGGGAAAAAGGTCATGAAACTCACTATAAAGCAGGAGTGGTAGCAGGCAGCTTAATTTTCTGCCACCAATTTGCATTTTACAGAAAATCTTATTTAGTTCATTAAATGGCTGAATCTCGCTGGCTTACAGCTTCGTGGATTTCTTGGACTCTCCATGATTAAATGGAGGAAGTGGAAACATCCTTAGATTATAAGATTGTCAGGATTTCCGGCACCGCAGAACCACGAGCTGTGGTCCTGTGGCGTGCGGCTTGTTGGCTGGGCCTCATCCTCATGGACACTCCTTGTGCTCTACAATCCCTAAATGAGATCCATGATGTCAACTCGCATTTTTTATTCTGTCTGGCCTTGTCCACCTCCACTACTGAGTGACAGCGCCATTTGCTGGACATGATCACCTCCTCTTGAACTTCTGTCTCCTCTCCCAAGTAATCAGCATATTGGAATTTTATTTCATAGTATTGTTACATACAGGCTTTTCTTACTTAGGGAAAGGGAAAGCAGTTACTCCATCTCCTGTTTGTTAGCTGCATGCAGTGCTTTTCTTGAACAAAACTGTCTCCCATTTCTTCAGTAGGTGGACATATTTTCCCTTCAAATGCCAGGAAAAATATAGCCGTTTCATAAGCCCTTATTGTCTCTTTAGTATTGTATGTAGGTGGTCCTCCATTATTATTGTGATATCCTAACATTGAAAAATAATTCCCTCTTTCTGTGCACAACACCCCTCTTACTCATCCTCTAGAAAGAAATAGTACTTTGGGGTTCCTTCTCTGAAGGAGAGGGGCATAGCAGAGCAGAAAACAGAAAGCATACATTAATCTCTGTATTTATATTCCTAAATGTTTATGCCTATTAGGGAGATTATGCTTGTTCTATTTGAGGCAAGAAAACATCGGGACAGAGAAATTGTCTCTGAGGAAAAATCATCATAATTAAGAAGAGAATTCATGGGAACAGAGGATGAGATGGGATTTGTAGGGTGCTGCATCGTGCTTCCCTGGTTGAATGCCTGGGGACGCATTAGAGATGCTGAGTCTGAGAATAAAGCAGTCTCTACTCAATGGGTTAGAGACCCAGGGAGTGACCCAGGGAGACAATAAAACTGCAGGAGAAAGAATAGCTGAGTGAATATTTGGGCTCAGCGGTATGGGGCCCTTGACATCCTGCACGTCTCAATGACAATGAAGGGGGACAGATCTCCCCGATGCAACACTCGCAGTCTTGGACCAACAAATGTTCCTAGGATTTAGTAATGACTCCAGGGAAAGGAGGGATTACAGCACAAAAAAACCAAGATTATATTTTTCTTTCCATTTGAATATGGATTCAAAACACAAATTGAATTTTGCTTTAATTATAAGAGTGCCTGTAATCAATCAATCAATCTCTCTCTCTCTCTCTCTCTTTCTCTCTCTCATAAATTATGAACCTCTCTTGAAGACACCAACTGCATCTTAATCATTTTTGCATTCCATTGCCTGATTTCATCAATACATGGTTGAGGATTAAACAAAGAATGGATGGACACAGATTATGCTATAAACTAGGAGGAAGAAATACTATCTAAACTTTAAAACTCAAAGTTAGAACACAGATGAGTTCATCAATCTGAAGTAAAAAACTGACTTATTAGTTGAGAAATAGATTTCTGTTACACGGTGTTTCATGGATTACCTTATTTGGCAACACCTTAATAGGTTTTACTTGTCATTTATCTTTTTCCATGAGTCATTCTGGGAAAGCCATTCTTTTGAATACATGGCTAACAACCTCATTACTTGGTTTCCAAAAGTGCAATGAAATCAAGTACTGGGGATATTCTGAGACACTGACGCTTTAGAGAAATTGCTGATAAAACTTAGAAAAGACTAAAAATATTTGCATGTATAAATGAGATTGATAGATGTATAAAAATATATCTATTATAAATTAAATATATTTTTAGAATTATGGTTTCACTACTAGGCATTGATAAAAAAGAATGTTTTAATTTTTTATAACTTTATAATTCTCTAAAACCTCAAAGAGAACAGAAGTTTTAGTAATATTTGATGGCTCCTAAAAGTTTAGGAGGGTAATTATTAAAACATATTTTCAACTTAAAATAGCTGTTGGACTTCATATTTTAAGCAGTGTTATAAATTATAATCTGATATCATTTTTTTCATTGTAAGCTAAATTCTCATCCTATTAGACAACTGATGGAGGCTTTGACCAAAATCTCAAATGTCTTTGAAACTGTTTAATAGAATGTCTAATTCCCACAGTGGCTCATAGTAATTTCAGTATTACATTTGAAGAGCCACTGTCCTTGTAAGAAGTGGGACTCTGCTGTGACTATTTGGGGGCACTTTATTTTAACTTGGCCTCTTGTCGGAAGTATTCGAATCTTTTTTTTTTTTTTCTCTTTAAGAGTCTGAGGTTAAGTTTAGGATAAATCAGCCTAATTAAAGAGAACATAAGCAATAGCAATCCATTTTGCTAAATCTCTTCTCTTTTCCATACCCTTAAGGAAGAATCATTCCTACTCTGTCTTAGTTGACCACACTTAATTATGTTAATTATTATTTCTAAAAATTTAAAAGATGTTTATAATGAGATTAAAAAGTTCTTAAAGTTTTCTGTCCGGTATTATTTACCTTGGGAAAAGATAAAGCAGTATCATAGATAATACAAATTAATTGAAATAAATTTTATTTGATTTATAGCAGAGATTTCATTTAATTGATGAGTTATAGCCATGATCAGATGCTAGAAAAAAATCAGTGTATTATTTTTTATTACAATCAAAATGTATTAAAATCTGCTACTCACTCATGATTCTATAAAGCTCTATGAGAATGACGAAAGAAATCACAGATGCAGCCTGTAGATTCAAACAGTTTACTTTCTGGCAATGATATAAATATGAAACATCGGTGAAGAATATAAGACAGAACATAATTACCAGTAAATTACCTGATATAGACAATATAGATATCAATTGAGAAAGTTGAAATCAGTTCAATGAAACTGTAAACAAGCTGAGATTTGAGATAATGTTTGGAAGATGGAGAGGATTTGAATAGACAAATGGAAAGAAAAAGACATTGTAGGTAAGGATGATGAAAGGTCAAAAGTGGTGGGTCAGGTAAGAACACGGTTGATTTAAGACACGGTGAGGTGAGGAGATCAGCTTACTACGTGAGAAATGACAGTGAATTTATGGAGGACTTTCAAAACCATACTAACTTTCAGTTACGGTATTGACTTAAAAAGTTAATAATCAGAAAGAGTCAACTACTTCAAAAAATAGTTTAATGGCCTGATAATAATAATGATGGTGTTGATGAAGTTGATAATAATAACATAGAGCATTTGTACTATCTGCGGAGCACAGTCCTACGGCTTTATGTATGTCGTTTCATGTAATCCTCACAGCATCTTTTGATCAGTATTATTGTCTTGCCAATTTTGTGAATGATGCAATAGCAATTATCTTAGGTTATATAGACTCTGAGAGTCAGAATAGAGATTTCACATCAGATGTGTCCTAGCAACTAAACAGTAGCTAAAGTTATTCTTGAAAATAATACAACCTTAAATTGAAGGTGATTTAGCAAGATGCACAGAAGTTAGACTAAACCTAAAATAATTTTTATTTGAGTGAAGTATTTTAAAATTCAGACAAAAAAATCATGGCTTATAATTGAAGTCTGAATTTCATTATGATAAATTGGTGTTTTGCAAAATGGAGTCCATCAGCTACCTGAATCTTTATGAACTTGGTTTTTCATTAAATAACAATACTAACAGCATGGCATAAAATATTGAGTTTATTTAAGCCAAATAAATCAGAATATTTTGGCAGTCACAAGAAGAATTGTTACCTATATTAATAAGACCCACAGTAGCATGCAAAATAAACATATATAAACTATATACATATGATCCAGTTATAAGCCTATACTAACCCTTTTCCCTGACTTCCTCTCCAGAAGTATTCATGATGTTCAGATTGGCGTAAATCTTTCCTACCATGCTTTTACATATAAAGAAGATATTAAGTAATTAAAAATATATACAATTGCTTTGGAAATTTAAACTATATTACATATATCATGTTGCAATTTAATTTTTAGACAAAATTATGTTTTTTAGGTTTTCAGGTAGAAAAATAAAATGTAGTTCATTAATTCTTACTGCTTTTCAATATTCAATTTATAAAAAAAAATCTAAGCTTATTTATGCATATCACTACTGAGACAGAACTGGGTTTTTTCCCTTATATATTTTTTACTTCATTTGGTACAGTCTTATTTTGCACATTTATTATAGATTCTGTAGATATGTACCTACTAATGGAATTGCTAAACTGGAAGGTGTACATGTTCAACTTTATTAGGTAGTAAAAATTGTCTTCCAAAGTGTGTGAAAATTCCTGTTTATTCTCAGCGATGATAAAAATAATTACCCAAATTGAAAATGTTTGCCATTTGGGATATAAAACAGCATGTCAGTGTTATTTATTGGCTACTCAAATGAGAAAACTATGAAAATCATTCCATTTATTGGCCATTCTAGTTCCTTATTCTTTAAATTGCATGTTTTCTATAGTGTTGTTTGTCTTTTCACTTATCGCACTGGGAAAGTTTATTATATATTTTGATTTATTAAATGTCTTATTGAAAATATAATCTATGCTTTGTCTTTTACTTTTGTAAGGTATGTACGAACTAATTATATTAAACAGTTGTAATGTAAAGTTGTAATGTAAATTATTGATTAAAATTCTAAGGGCCAGACATCATGGTAGTTACTTCTGGATGTACTGTTTCACTTTCATTTCATATTAAATCTCAAGACTATGCATTATTACTTCCACTTTGCTGATAAGGACACTGAAGTTTAGAAATGCTAAGTGACTTGTCAAGGAAATTGTATCTTTGATGTAGAGGAGGAAAGTTTCAAACAAGTCTTATTTGGATCTATAGCATGCACACACACTCATTTTTGAACAATGCAAATAATGGTCACCATATTGCTTTCAGATTTATTCACATAAATTAGTTAATTAGAACCTCATTAAATTATAGAGATAATATGTAGTGACAGAAAGAAATCTAACTATGGGGGGTGAACACACAATACAATCAATATATGCCTTACTGTTGAATTGTACACCTGAAACTTACTGGATTTTGTTAACCAATGTCACCATAATAAAAATAAATAAATTTTTAAAAATAAATAAGTTCTAGAGATAAACTAGGACATGTATTAGTGATACTGTTTGATCATAGACTGAAATATTCTGCATGATATCATTTATTTGTAGAATCTTTTTTAAAAAATGTTGACTCATAGAAACAAAGTAGAACAGTGGTTGCCAGGGGCTGGGGGTTAAGGAAAATCAGGAGAAGTTGCTAAAAGGTACTACCTTTCAGTTACAAGACAAATAAGATCTGAAGACTGAGTGTATAGTATGGTGACTACTGTTGATAATACTGTATGGTATAACTGAAATTTGCTAAGAGAGTAGAACTTAAATGTTCTCACTTTAAAAAAAAAAGTTAATAAATGATGTGATGATATATTAATTATCTCAATGGGGCGAATCCTTTCACAATGCATATGTATATCAAATCACTACATGTACATTTTACATATCACAATTTTATTTGTGAGTTATACCTCAATAAAACTGAAAAAATTGGAATATAAGAAATAATTTTTTAAAAAATTATTGGCAAAATACAATTGGAACGCAGGTATTCTAACCCTTAAATGTAGCACCTCTTCCACTCAACTTGCCTGAAGCTTAAAATACACTAATTGTTTGACATAAATTGGCATCAGTGATGCATATACTAAAATATTGCTGACGAGGATAACACTTTTTGTTCATTAACTCTTTAATGTATAATATATGCTGTGTGGGTGAAGGCTACATTATTTAACATTGATGTTAATATGTTAGAACATATATTATTGATGTTTCTTATTAATTGACCTTACATGAATTTCATATTTTTTACTTTGTTCAATTTCAAAGAGGGGTAGAAACTTTGACAAATATTAATTTTAAAATTAAAAGTAATTTTTGGAAAATAGAGTTTTACATTAAAAGAAAGTTACAAATCCAGAGATTATATGGTAAATAAAAACATAAAAAGAATCAAATATAGCAAGAAACGATTATATATGCTAAAAAAAAGTTGGAAATTACTCATTTAAACCATTCTCATGGTTGGGATAAAATTCTGAGGCTCAAATAGGTTATATACTTTCTCTTTTATATAGTCACTTGTAGGATTGAGAACTTAATTTACATTTTAAGTAAAACAATCTTTAATATATATTGGTTTTCTATTTCATTCAGTTTTGAATAGAGACTTGTTTGTTTCTAAAATAATGTAGTACCATAACTAATATAACCATTCCGTACTTCTTCCCCTGGTTAAATGTTTCATGAAATAATTCTGAGTGGCATATTACTGACACATGAGATCAGCCACTCTACTTTCCAAGATGTCTTAGGAACACAGGAAATTCAGGACATGTTAAGATCTTTAAGTAACAGAATCCAGTTCACAAATGTCAAGCTTTGAACTAAAGTCAATTGGAAATATAGCTACCTACTGTTACTGTGTTCCGCATCTACTGTATTTCTAGTACTATGCTAACGAGATATGTTATCTCATTTAATCTCTCTATAACTGCCCTAGAGGGAGGCATAAATACCCTAATTTTATAGATAAACATAGGAAACAACATAAAAATTAAGCAATTATTCTATATAAAACAGTAAAAAGATGAGTCAGCATTCAAATCCAAGCCTGTTCTCTTCTTCCAGTGAACTACTAAACTACCATCGTCTGCAAACCCCATCCACCTCATGCCTAATAATTGGCATATTTTTCTTTATCATGAATGAAAATGGTTGCTCTCGCTTCTATACGCAGAATCCCAGCATCTTCCATGACCTTATTACGTGTGTAAATCTTGGAGCTGTTCAGAAATTTCTTTTAACATCTCCTACAGTTGAAATTCTCTCTCTCTCTTCTCTCTAGGCTTCAATTCCTTGGTAAAGAAAACTTGTGATGACATTCTTACATTTAAGAAAACCACCTGGCTATGACCATTGGCTATTTAACCTATTTCCCAAGTGATACATGTGCAGAGCAAGAGATGCAGGATGGATAGAATGTGTGCTGCTAGGCGAAGAGTGGGATTTGGTTGCTTCTCACACCCTTTGGGTCAAATACATCTGGTCCCTCAGTTTCTAACACTTCTTGATTTACTACAATCAGCATATTTTAGTGCAACAATTTCGAATATTCAAAGGTATTTTTCCATTTTTTTCATGGTAAATTTTTTTTCGAAATACTTTTACAAACGTGAGGACAGATTCAAAGAGCATCACAGATGACTGTTAGTTACTTTTTCAATTTTCTTGTTTCAGTTTAAAGAAAAGCTCTCTATTTTCCTTTAAAAGTTGACAAATGTATTATTTGAGAGAAGAGTCTGAAGTCTGCTGTGCATTTTCTAATTTTTCGCTTTAGGTGTTTCTGCATTCAGTATCTTTTGAAATTATTTTTAATTTATTTGATGCTCTCAGAATATGCATGTAATTTAATAAGTATAACAAATGGCTCTACTTGTAAATCCTTCAGTTGCATTTTAAAAATAATGCCTAGTTCAAAATATATTGGACTTCATTAAACTCTTTTACTATTTAGAAGATGCATATGTAGGAGGTGAGAAGAAATCTAAGTTTTAAGTTTGGTGAAAATATGAAAATATACCCTTTTTCCTGAATTTTTTTTCCACATCATATTATATTTATAAATTAAGATACTGCTGATCGAGAATTTTAACCAGCAGTGTAGTTATCTATTTCTGAGAATATACTTCTTTTTCCTAACCTTTGGTTTGAAAAAAAAATCACTGGAAGTTTTACTCCACATCACTACAGCCTGTGCCCCATGATTACTTTTGAAGGTGTGGGAGAAGCAATTTGAGGAAGTGTTACACTAACCAAACTTCATCCTCATTTAATTTTGACAAGTTTGAAGGTAGGTTTCATCTCGACAGATTTAAAGCTATTGGATTTGATTTGTATTTTCAAGCGGAGTTTTGGAGAGTTTTGTTTTCAAAATCTGAAGAAAAAATCGAACCTACCAGACTTTGAAAATCAACAGTAGACATAATAAAATCCTTCAATGCCTCCCCACAGCCTTCAGGATAAAATTCCAACTCCTCAGTGTGGTAAGAAAGCTCTCCCTTTATGACTTAGAAACACTCAATTCCTCCCACCCCTGAACAAAGCCATCGTCCCAGCCATATACGATGACTTATGGTTCCCAAGTGCACAAAGTTCTAACACTTGAACCTGTGCAGGCTTCACTCCTTCTCATAGTACATTCTTTCTCCAACTGGTTTTCTCCTATAAACAGCTCCAAATCTCTGGGGAAATAAATTAACATTAATAAGGTCTCTATGCTTGAATGCTGTAGCAAGAAAGAACCCAAGGAAGGTCACATAAAAATCAAGCTATGGAAACAAACGGATCCACCAGTTAAAGTTAAAAAGAAACTTATTCTCTTTCAGAAATCTATGTGACCACTGGGTACTGTCCCATCTAAAGCTCATGCTGTCAAGAGCTGTTTTTACTTTAAGTCTTAAAATAATATCATGTGGCATAACTGGTACTTATTTCACATGAGATTCAGTAGTTCATAAAGTTCTACATTAAGAGGACTAGAAAAAAGTTCTAGAAATAAAAATTTAAAAAAAAAAACCCTTCAAATGGGAATGTAACAGTTTAAGTGGATCAGAATAATTCTCTTATTTGGATTTGCACCCCTACCCCAATACTGATATGTAGAGAAAAGATTCTTTTTTCAGAGTTTTTGTTTTGTTTTGTTTTGTTTTGTTTTGCTGGAGGGGTGGGTAGAGGAAGAAGGATTTCTGATTAGGCTGACGCTTCCATGCTATAGTCTAGCTAAGAGAGAATGAAGTTCAGGAAGGGATGGCACTGAAAATGGACAAAGGAGGACAGATTTATGATACGAAATTTGAACATGTTAGTGATGGATTGATTTAAGGTAGGTGAGCAAATAAAGATGGCTTCCATGTTTGATGCTTGAGCAGTTAAGTCAAGGCAGTGTCATTTCCCGAGATGTAAAAGACTGAGGTGAAAATTAGGAACTGGAGAAGAGATTGCAGAAACTGAGAGTAAATTCGCCCACTATAAACAGCAAATATTTCAATAAACATAAGGGAAAACTGTTCACAAAACAAATCACCTTTCTATAGTGCCTTATGAGAGCAAGGCAAATATCAGAAGTATTGTTATTATGGAAATCTGCATCAATGAAAATCAAATTCATTTTCTTCACGAGAGTTGCAACCTCTCATTTTTATGCCAGTAAACTTTTTTTACTGATATTTGGTAAACTGAATTTAAACATAATTCCACTTCAAATGTGAATATTCCTAGGATCTGGGAAAATATAGAACCAATTGGATCAAGTAATTATAAAATACAGATCCAGAAAGTATCTATTAGCAAAAGCCATTATGCCTCTAAGAGTTTGGCAAATTGCTCCCCAAAGTGCTTTTGGTAATGCTTTTATGTCTTTGCAAGCAGCATGTTAGATATAGGGTGGTAGTCACTGGTTTATCTGAAATGAGAAATTGTCAATAATACAGAGCAGCCCATGAAAGGGAATCTTGAAATCAAAATGACACACAGCATTTGGAATCTTAAAATTAACTGAAGTGAAAATTATGTAAAAAGATTTTTGTATATTAATTTTATTCAACAAAGTAAAAGATTATTTTGATACTCGGTGAAAACAATTCGAACATGTAAAAACAGAATAATCGATCCTAAAGTCTTTAACAGATAAATGAAACAGAGTTCTGAACAGAAATGAATCTATGCACCTCAAAGTATGTAAATAACAAATTTTTCAATAATGACACACACTAAAAGTCATCTGAAAACCCTTGTAACAAGCCCAGTGAACCCATTTGTTGCTTCCTAAACACACTCATTGCCTCTCCTTTTGAATTTAGTATCACAACACTGCTGTCTATACTTCCAAAATGCTACAAATAAGTTGATCTTATTGTTAGTGTATTTATAAAAATGCAATATGTGATGAATAATTCCAGTCTTCCTCCTCTTCAAAAAGAATCACTTCTTATAAAACTACTAAATGAAGCACTAGCTGTTTGGGGTTTTTGCTTGATCAGTCAATTTGACATAGCAGAACCAAATGTGTTGTACTTAATATAACATGGAATTTTCCATTTAACAAAAGGAAAGGCATCTTTTCTGGGACTCAGATCACTCGTGGAATTCAAATCCTTTTTGTAAAAGCTATAGAGAGTTCCTCTTCTTTTGCAAAAAGGATTTCAATTCCATGAGCAAACTGAGTCCCAGAAAATTCCTCTTGTTTTCGTAGATAGAATCCTTGTTGATGCTGAATATATATTTATTGCACAGATGAATAAACAAACAAATGCGTGGAAGGCAGCCCTTTCTGCTTCTGCTCTTCCCACAACCATGTCTATGCTCAACACATCATCTGTGACTCTGCTGACATAAGAGTCAGGTTATGTCACTCCTCTGGCTTAAACTCTCCCATATCTTCCCACCGGACTAAACTGCAGTCATTCGCCTTACCTACGGGCTTAATAAGACTGAATCCTCATTTCTCCTCTAACTTCACCTCCTTCTACTCTATCTTTGCTTGCTTTGCTCCAGCCCCCAACCTCCTTACTGATAACCAAGCCACCAAACATACTCCAGATGAGGGCCTTTGTGCACTGATTGCTACATCCTTCACTCAAATGACACTCAGTTGCTGACTGCAAGGTACTGACTTAACTGTAAACTTCTCAACAAAACATTCCCTGACTACTCTATTTAAAAACATATCCTCCATTGCCTTTTGTCTCCATTCTCTGCTTTATTTTTCTCTATAATATTTATCACCATCTAGCACTTCACAAATTTACTTAATTGATTTTCTGTCTTTACAGACTACAACACATACATACTCCAAAAGGTGGTGGTTTTGTGTCTTCCATAGTCCCCATGCTTAGAACAGTAGCACATAGTAGGCATGCAATAAATATTTTTGAATGAGTGAACTGAGCCAAGTATCCTGACAGCTTATAATAGTCCTATGATTTTTTTGTAAATGAGGTATATAGTTACTTTATATATAGTTACTTTGATTAAAGCAGTGACTATTTTGCAAAAACATTATTACTCATGGAGATTCTTTCTGGGCGCACTTCATTTTCAGCCAAATAAACCGGCAAAATGAATCATGACTAGTAGAGCCCTAATAGTCAACTACATCCCACATGCACTAGCAAAGTTTATTAAAGGTTTATGCATGGGCTCTACAATTATTCAGTCTGTACTTCAGAAAAACTTTCATTATCTTCAAACTAGTAAATAGTCATCATAAAACTGTCCATGACTTCCGCACTGGGTTTTTTTATGTACAGTAATCCCTGTCTCACTGCAGTGGTTATCTACATTCCATTCCTCTGAAATGATAAAAGGGAAATCCAGAGGTTGCTGTTTACTTTGATAGCAGTCAATGTTTCGATTGCTATTAACTTCCGCCCTGGATAGCAAAATGGAAGCACTGAAGGACTCATAATGATCTGTCAGGATGGCATGGCTAAGAAGAAATTAATAAGAATATTTTGCAATGAGAGGCTCTTGTCTATGTTTTAATATCTCACCTGTGGTGAGCCATATTTCCAATTAGTGCTAAGTATGGCCCACAGGTGACCTGATGATGAAACGTCTCTACGTTCTTTTCAAAAGCCTGTCAGGGAAATGGATTAACGAAAGGATGAGTGACACTTATAAATTAGTTTGGTTAACTTCCAAGCATACCAAATTAAATAAGCTTTAGCCTTGCTTGATTTATAGAAGATTGCTTGGTCTTTATAATAGCCCCAAAGAGAATCTTTTATAGTAAAATATATTTTATAAAATTTCTATGGAAGACAAGATTTCTCTTATTTCCCAAGCCTTCTCGCTTTCTTGAAATTATTAACTAAATCAGTTTTTAAGGTTCATTATATGTCTACTGAACTTAGATTCATCAGAAATCAGCCAATGTGCCAAAGGGATTTAGGGCTTCGGGTAAGAGAAAATTGGTGAATCTTTGATTCTTTGCCATCATCCTATCCTAATAAAAAGGCACTGCTTATTTAATAGCATGATTCATTTAGGAAATAGTTATTACATACCATGAGTTAAATATTGTTCCACGTTTCCTGCAATTCAGAGGCTTATTTTCTAAATGTGAACTATAAAAACGATGCAGATAATTAAAAAGTCCACAAGGTATGAACAGACTGTGGTGAAAACTCAGAGAGGAGATGCTATGATTCTCATGGGCCAGAAGAGGAAAGAGAGGTTTTCAGAGGAGACAATCATAGAAATCTGTTCTGCTTGGGGATAACCAGTCTGACTCAAATTCATGAAGAAAAAAAAAGTCTTAATAGCACCCACCCCTAAAGGCAGAGTAATGTTTTTTGTCATTTGGATGATATGGTATGAGAACTGGAACAGGGCATTTTAAGAACATGCAGGGTAAGGAAATGCTAGGAAAAAGACCAAACTTGGAGGAAGACACAAGTAGCTATATGTGTGTATCTGTGTACGTGTGTGTGTGTGTGTGTGTGTGTGTGTGTGTGTGTGTGTGTGTACACCTGTGGGCATTTTCGTGAGTCAGAGTGTCCCAGTATATGAATGTATAGGTATGCCAGTAACCATCAGACTGTGAGTGGGTGACTATCCCACCACCAGAAAAATACTGTCGGTCCTGGCCACGCCTTCCAGGCACTGCCCATTTGTTCTTACAGACAACCAAAAGTGCATGCCTATAGATTGGTCCTTGATGCCCAGTTGCAGTGTGACCAAGTATCACCCATTAATCATGTAATATGTGAACAGTGGTGCGAAGTGGCACAGGTGGGGTAGTATGAAACTATACCTGGGAGGGAGAGGATTTTGGATCTAGGCTATGTGGCTGGCTAAATGCAGTTTTTGAACCATAAGAAGGGAGAGTTTCAGACTGACATGGCTGTCAATAAGGCCTCAGTCACAATTACCCCAACCAGAACAGCACTGCCACCAACCCCAGCACTTCTGTGAGTTGATCAATAAGACTGGAGAAGCCATCTCCACTGAATATCTCCCAGCCTGATGCTTTCCCAAAAATATCTCTTGATCTCATATCGCAACTAACTCTAACTTGCATTTTTATTTTAGGAATAAATACACGAGTATTCATTTCCATGCAGCCTCCAACCCAGCCCTCCGCATGATCTTAACAAGATAAAGATATATGTCTATATGACTATAAAAAATGTAAGCAATGATGCCTTCTGAAACTCTGTGCATAGTGCCTCTTAAAACATTTTTTTAATCAAGGGGGAAAAGTATATTTATTTTGACTAGAGGTGTGTGGGAGGAGATGAGATATATAATATGGAAATAAACTCTTAATCACCAAAGACCTCTACAGTTTAGAGATACAAATTTCCATCATAAATGCAGTATATTGACACTATTGCCAAATTATTCGTCTGTATAAGGCAAAGAAGTATTTATGTTTTATGCCTCTGGTGTGTGATTCAAGA
Organism: Pteropus alecto; assembly: GCF_000325575.1. Taxonomy (NCBI): domain Eukaryota; kingdom Metazoa; phylum Chordata; class Mammalia; order Chiroptera; family Pteropodidae; genus Pteropus; species Pteropus alecto. The sequence goes on from NW_006437828.1 coordinate 572,900, forward strand.
GACACTGGAATCACAGCGATGGTGAATTGTTTTATCTTGAATCATTCGTTATACCTCTGCTTTAATAGTGCTGCCCTGAACGTTGAGCTAAGAAGGATTTTAACGTAATGTTTAGAATCAGATTAAAAGTGTGAAACGACCTAGGAGCAATTACAGTGGGAAAACTTGAGCAGGTACATATGTCAAATATTTGCCCTCCCTGATGCTTAACAATTTAAAATAGCATCTTCACTTCACTAAGAAAAACCGTAAGCACTCTTCACGCAGTAATACAGCTAACAGAAGTAGGCAGGGAGAGGACGATTCGGCCCCTCCCCTTTTTGAGAGAAAAGCCTAGTGTTTGTTCCAAGGCCTGTGGTTTCTTTTGCTCTGACTGGCAGGATGTCGAGATTTCACATTAATGGAGACAAAACAGGACTGAACATCTGGGATTATTGAAAAGAAAAAGATATTAGATAATTTTTTGAAGTTCATTAGACTTTAACACTTTTTAAAAAATGTTCAATGGCCTAAGCAATATTTCAAATGCTCACAAGTTCAAATGACCGGAAGTGAGAAGAAAAAAATAAATAAATAAATAAAACCAGAAATGAACTTTCCTCAAGTTGTAAAAAATAAATTTTTGTCCTTTATTCTTCTACTTGGGGATAAATGACCCCCACTATGTATTATTGTATTTATTTTTATTTGTTCCACATCTATATATATATATGAGTTTTTCAGAAAAAAATTTTAAACTATTTACGAATTCTTTCAAATTATCATAACACCATCTCCATAAGCCGTATTGTTTCATTTTGTTTCTCTCAGCACAGTGGCGGCTTCTGACTCCTTTTCATCTCCCTGACTTCTAAATGTTGGAAAGCCCCAAAGCTTATTCCTTAGGCTCCTCTTTTTCCCTATTTGTAGCCACTTTCTTGATTATATCATGGCTTATAAACCATCTTTATACTGAAAAAAATATGTCTTTAATCAAGAACTGTCCCTGAACTCGTTTTCAAGTACCTACTCCATATCTCCAATTGTGTGACCAACAAGAATCACAAACATAACTCATCCAAAACTAACATCTTAATTTTTCCTTCAAAATCCGCTCAGTTTAGTTCATTCGTGACAACCCCATTTGTCCACTTGCTCAAGTGAAATCTTTGGTTTTATCCTTTTGTTCTCTATTTCTCCATACCACTTATTGAATCCCTTAGAAAATCTAGAAAATCCTATTGGTTTTATCTTCAAAATATACCCAGAATCTAATCATTGCTCATCATTTCCACTAACAGCACCTTGTGTCAGGCTACGGTCATGTTTTGTAGAGGTTACTGAAAGGACTTTCCAGCTGTTTTCTCCATTTCTACCCTTGCTTTCCTAGAGTCTGTAATTCTCAACACACCAATTGTATTAGTTTACTACTGTAACTGAAATAAATGATCACAACATTAAGGGCTTGAAACGAAAACTATATCTTACAGTTGCCATGGGTCTGACGTCCAGGCACAGTATGGTTCAGCTGGTTCTGTTTATGCACAGCGAGGTGTCAGCAGGGCTGTGATCTGGAAGCTCTAGGGAAAATATGCTTCTGATCATTCGGGTTGTTGACAGAATTCAGTTCCATATAGGGTAGGTCTGAGGTTCCCGTTTTCTTGCTGGCTTTTGGTGAAGTGTGGTTCTCAGCTGCCAGAAGCTTCCCACATTCCTTAGTTTGTAACCCCCTTCTCACATCTTCAAAGTTAGCAATGGTGGGTGGCCTCTTTCTCACGCTTTGACTCTCCTCTGAGCCCTTCTTCTGCTACATCCTTCTGACTAACAGCAGATGGAGAAATTTCTCTGTTTTAAGGTCTCAAGTGATTGGATTGGACCTCTCCAGATAATCCATGATGAGCTTACTATGTTAAGGCCCATGATCTGTTACATTTGCCAAGTCTCTTCATAGCAGTACCTAGATTGGTGTTCATTTGCCTAATCAGGGGAAGGGCACCTTGGAGAATATCTTTGGAATTCTGTCTATCATGGCAGCCAAAGTTAAAATACAGATTATGCTTCTCTTCTGCTCTATACCATATAATGGGTCCATATTTCATACAAAGTAAAAGCCAAATTTCTTAGAATGGTCTACAAAATCTAAGGAGAAGGCATGTTTAAATATCTTAGTCTTTTTGAAAAATTTTAAATACATTTAGTAAACATTCTTTTATCTATGAGTTTAAATAACTTTTTAAATTTTATTTGTGTAAACCAATAATTGTGTTTCTCAGGGTCAACACTATTATATTTTGGACCAGATAATTCTTTGTTGCTGAGGGCTGTTCTATGCACTATAGGATATTTAGTATATCCTTGGCTTCTACTCACTATATGCCATTAGCACATCCCACTTGTGACAACCAAAATGTCTCCAGACATGGCCAAATGTCTCCTGGTTGGCAAAATTCCCACTGGTTCAGAACCACAAAATGTCAAAATAAATCTCTTTTTATGTGGCAATAACAAAAGGATGGTTTTAATACTAAAGGCAGGCAGATACTAGTGCCCTTAAACTTCTACTTTTAAGAGTTTCAGAATTTATTTTCAAATATATTTTATATAAACATATTATTTTGAGGGAAAAAAAAAAACAGAAATTCCAGAAGTTTCTATATTAATGAACAATCTTCATTCAGTTAGAAACATAAATCAAACATAAGTTAACAAATAAGAACAAAAAAACAACTACCCAGGAATAAATTTAACCAAGGAGGTGAAATATCTATATACTTAAAACTATAAGACACTGAGGAAAAAATACTGAAAACTCATATAAATGGAAAGATATTCTATGCTCATGGATTGAAACAATTAATATTGTCAAAATGTCCATATTACCCAGTGTATAGATTCAACGCAATTCCTATAAAAATGCCACTTTTTTTCTCTATTTTTTATAGAACTGGAACAAATAGTTCTAAAATTTACATGGAACCACAAAAAACCCCAAATAGCCAAAGCAATCTTGAGAAAGAAGAACAAATCTAGAGGTATCACACTTCTTTGGTTTCAAACTATATTACCAAGTTATAGTAATCAAAAGAATATGATACTGGCATAAAAACAGAAACACAGATGAATGAAACAGGACAAAAAGTCCAGGAATAAACACACATACGTAATCAATTAATTTACAACAAAGAAGTCAAGAATATACAATGGGGAAAGGACGATCTGTTCAATAAATAGTGGGGAGAAAACTAGACAGCACCATGAAAAAGAATGAAACAGGACCATTACCTTATACCACACAAAAATTAACTCAATATAGATTAAAGACTTGAATATAAGACCTGAAACTGTAAAATTCCTAGAGGAAAACATTCTTAGCAATGATTTTTTTAAAATTTGACACCAAAAGTAAAGGCAACAAAAGCAAATGCATATGCACAGCAAAGGAAACCATCAATAAAATGAAAAGACAACCTACTGAACTGAAGAGAATATTTGCAAATCACATATCTGGTAAGGGGTTATAATCCAAAATATATAAAGAACTCATACAACTCAATAGCAAAAACACAACGAATATGATTAAAAAATGAGCACGGGATCTGAATAAATATTTTTCTAAAAAAGACATACAGATGACCAACAAATACATGAAAAGATGCACGAGTTCACTAGCTACTAGGGAAATGCAAATCAAAACCACAATGAGATATCAGTCCCCACCTGTTAGAATGGCTATTATCAAAAAGACAAGAAATAACAAGTGTTGGCAAGGATGTGGAGAAAAGGAAACCCTTGTGCACTGCTGATAGGAATGTAGATCGGTATAGCCATTGCAGAAAATAGTATGAAGGTTCCTAAAAAATTAGAAATGGAATTACCATATTCAACTTCTAGGTATTTATTTGAAGATAATAAAAACACTAACTCGAAAAGATATATACACCCTCACATTCATTGCAACATTATTTATAATAGCCAAGAAATGGAAAAAAATTGTCTATTGATGGATGAATCCTTAAAGAAATGTATATATACAATGAAATATTATTCAGCCATGCAAAAGAATGAAATCTTGCCATTCGCGACAATATGGATGGAACTTGAGGGCATAATGCAAAGTGAAATAAGTCAGACAGAGAAAGACAAATACCATATAATTTTACTTATATACGGAATTACCTCCCCCGCCCCAATACCAACTTTACAGATGTAAAGAACAGACTAGTAGTTGTCAGAAGTGGTGGGTCAGAGGTGGGCAAAATAGGTGAAGCAAATCTAAGGGGACAAACCTTCAGTTATAAAAATGTCATGAGGATATAATGTACAGCACGGAGACTATAGTTAATAATAACACTGCATATTTGAAAGTTACTAAGAGAGTAAATCTTAGAAGTTCTTATCACAAAAGCACATTCTGTATGCATGGTGACATGTTATCTAGAGTTACTATGGTGATTATTTCATAATGTATACAAATATCAAATTATGTTATATACCTGAAACTAATACAATGTGGCATGTCAATTATGTCTAGATTTATATTTTAAAAAACTAAAAAAAAGAAAAAAAAAAAGAGGCATCCATATTTATTATTCCCAGATAAACTATTCCAAAAATAACAGGATGGCAAGTAAAAGCTGGCTAGGACAAAATGTCATGACAGACCTACTTGGTGTTGTCAGAGCGGTTATTTTTATTGATGACCCACCACCTATTAGCAACATCAATGTGTTTGATTAAATATACATAGATATAATGAATCACTGCTCTTTAAATCTCGGACTTTCTATCATAACTTACAAAATAGAAATAAAGACATGGCAAAATGAAAGTAACATTACAGCTACACACACGATGCCAGAAATATGTTAAAATACCTTTAAAAAGTCAGATGATAAAGGAAAATCATCAGCCTGACTTCACATTAGGACAATTTGAGAACAGGATTATAAAAGGTGGTTAATATGTTCCCAAATGTCTGAAGCTTCTTAATATATTTTCTTCTTAAAATTAAACCAGGGATACCAATTCAGGTGTAGTTTTATCAGAATTTTGGCAGAGAATACTATAAATTGAAATACAACACAGTAAATCTAATAAAAACAAAAGGCTAAAAACTCTCAAGGATCAAAAATGTGATGTTAAGTCCAAAAATACACAACAGAAGCACATGTAGGAAGTTAGCATGGATCTATGCTGGAAAAGAATTTTATTTGGTTTCCTTTAAAAATGCTAAGGATGAAAGCATTTCATTTCTATTCTTGAGTATAATGAGAGCACAGTTGTTGATTAATTTGCGTAGAGATGAGGGGAAAGCATTGAAAGAGAAAAGAGGTAGATTAGTTATTATTTTATTGACATGATTCCAAAAACCTTAGACTATGGCTACATTTTTTAAAGAGTTGTTGTTCCACTCTTCTTCCTTGCCCAGGTTTGTCTTGGTGTATAAAGACGGAGAGAGATGGAAAATGGAAAAAAATAAAAAATGTTATTGATTATAATTGTGATATATACTAGTTGAATTTTGTAAGAATTCCAGAAATAATGAGATTTTTATAATTTGTTAAGTGCTATGGTGGCATCAGTTTTTAAGTGATTAAACATGTTAAAATGGAAAAAAGGAAAACAAAATAATAAGACTTTGGCTACAGCAATTACTAGTACAGAAAAATATAAGTGGACTAGTAAACATTATGCAATCCTCATCAGTCCTCTTCATAATACATTAACAAAAGCTGTCTTTATATGAATGCCTGATATAAATATCCAATCTCCTGGTTTTAGGAAATCCATTTTCAATAAACTAAGGCTGCATGTTTAAGAAGTCTCTACTGAATATTTAAAATGCATCATGAACAGATTTTAAATGAGAGCTTATTGCATGTCCTCTGGCATTTGGCATAAAGTTAGTTACTGTAGAATTCTAAGGTACTGCAAGATTTGGGAAAATAAAACTAATAAATGAATCCAAGTTATTCTCAAATGTTTTGGTGGAAAAATTAGGTGTGATGTAATGGTTACATGTTATTTCTGATTTTGGACAGAAACAAAAATATCAGTTCAGAAAGAGTACAAAGCCAAGGGCACATTCTAGTAGCAGCAGAAAAAGAGAAATAAAGCCTTCAGTTACAACGGCTAGCCACCATAATTAAAGAAGTTATCTCCAAGGTCATCAAAGGATGTTTGTACCTTTAAATTAAAACATCATTAAAAGTACACAGCAATGTGCTCATTTCACCAGTCTGTAAGCACACTAAGAATGTTCAGAAATAAAAAAAAAAAATCAAAATCACTTATATATTTTTGGTATTAATATAATTATTTTTCGGTATTAATATAATTATAAGCTGATATAATTATTAACTATATCTAGAATATCGCTAGAGTTCACACTTTTCATGTTTAACATTCTTTCTAAGATGACTTAAAGTATGTTTAATTCTATATTTTCAGTTAAACAAAATTAAGAAAATATTTTAATGGTTACTGTTTTATATTTAGAGGTGGCTAGCATCAATAATTTTAGAGAAACTTTCCTTCATCAATAACCAGTCTGCCATTCGATCGACATTTCCTGAGAGCCTGCGCTATGCCAGGCCCTGTTCTTCCGCAGTAGTGAACAAGAGATCTAGTCCCTAAAATCATGAGTTTTGCGTTCTAGTGGAGGAAGAAGCCAAATAAACAAGCAACGAGTTATAAAACATGAGTCAATGACAGCAATAAGGATAAAAAGATAGGCCTGGTAGTTTTCTAGACCAGGTGGCTGGGGAGGGCTCCCAGAAGTGGGTCTACGCCAAGCCCAGAATGACAAGAAAATCTCTGATATTCCAGGAAAAAGGAATAACTACTGTGTTGTATAAAATTAAGCAACGCTTAGTAGAAAGCTGGAATGTTTTGTCTCAGTCTTGGAGTCCAAAGCATGATGTTTCTCCCTAGAACCGTGGAAGAGGGAAAAGTAAGAAGAAACCAGAAAGCCACAAGATGCGCTTATTACCATGGGAGCAGACGACATAATTTAAAATACATCGTAGAAAGGTGACGCTTTTATGACCTTAGTAATTCTTCAAGCAGAAATGAGTCCTGTGATTTCCAAATGAAAAGTGCAGAGGTCCAATCAAATAGAAAAGTTCAAGTTTATGTGGAAAGAAAATCAAAATTTCTAAGTAGTAAAAACAGTAATCAAATACCTAACGAGAAAGTTCAGAGGGGCTCTAAGATCAAAGGGGAAGATGTGGCTGAAATCAAAGAAATAATTGAAATGTATGTAGGTCCTGGAGTCCTGGGAAGAAGGGGTTAGAGAGTGTTCCGAGTCCAGGAATTCATGATTGTCCTGCAATTTTGAAGAACATGCACATTTCAAATACTCTGTCCTATTTTCTTCAGAGGCGAGGCAAATTGGTGTCTGTCACAGCATTTGTCCTGAGGACGAGCTTGTAAAACTTTTTCTATAAAAAGGAGTCTAATAGTCATGAGTAGGAACCCAATTTTTATTTTGGGGAGCAAAGTTATCATCAGCTCCTGTTTCTGAAAAACACATGACTCTCTAATATGCCAATCTTTCTATACTGATTTGGGAATATGAGTGAGTCCCACAGTGAAGTGATGGGGAAAAATGAGGTTAGGAATTAGGTAAGAATAAAAGTCATGGAATAAGGTAAGAAGAAAGGTGACTTTCTGTTGATATTGTCAAAGGCAAGTAAAGTTATCTCTAAATTTAACATCTCTGGTTCTCTGTTCCATTATTATTCATTTTCAGTATATACCCCTCACCTTCTCCAATCTGAATTTTAGACATCTATAACCCTTGGTAATTTCTTTATCAAGTTAATTATAAACATTAACTTTTTACCATTGTTGATCATTAAATTTGAACACTTTTAATCAGCAGTATCAGATTATTTTCCTCGTTTCTTATCCAAATGAATAACTTTCCATTTCAAGTTTTAAGAATTTCTGTGTACTCTGAAGGACCTGAATAAATATGATGAAAGGAAAAATTATATAAAATAATACAATCTTTGGTCTTAAAATAAAAATTCTAAAGTAGAATGGACAAAATTTTGCCCTTTACCCCCAAATACATTGAAAATCATTTGCAAGTCCCTGCAAAGGCCTGTGTGTAATATTGTTCTTTAAAGTTATTTATTCGGAAGTTCTTTCCACCCATTTTCAGTGATAGAAGATTGCTACGTGGTTAATTCATTTGTGTAAAAAGTGAACAAGATCTATAACGAGGCATAGGACATTGTCGTTATTTTAAGTATGTGCATTTTAAAGTGGTGATTCTGATCTCCATGGTGATATATGAGTCAGTTCCACTTGGTAGATACATTAAATTTCCCAGGATATTGGAAGATCATTTTAATATAGCAAACAGTGATTTATTACGTGGATACCTGTTGAATGGCATTGTAATTCTTAATACAAAACATTTTCCCTTCTCACGATTGAGACGAGAACCTTGGTATCACTAAGTATTTGTAATCAAATGCCATACCTGTATTTTGAAAACAGTATTAAACATTGACACCCTTAAGTATAAAATGACAGGGTGATTTGTTTTGCCAGAGATTTGATAAATTGCAGTTTAGCATGAGTAATTCTTATATGCACCTATAAATGAAGTGTGGACAAAAATATTGTTTAGGGAATTTTGTATTTGTGTATATTAATTGCCTGTGTTTTCAAGGATGACTGATGCATTATAATTCAAACTTCAAATGTCCTTCAAATTAACAGCCTGTACATGAGTTTAAATCCTCACAAAGAAATAGCATTAGAAGCTCTAAGAATATGAATCTGTTTCTTTTTTCTTTTTTCCCAGAATAAACTTAACCTACTGATCATCAAATATTTAAATATACCTAAAACATTTTTTTATAAAAAATGCAAAACATAGTTTGTGTTAATGAGTAAAATTTCAGGGTTATGGGAAGAAAAAAAGAAGTGAAAAATGCTATTCCAAAGCTTCAAAAATTCACTTCCTTGCAATCGAGCACTGGTAGTAAAATAAATGAAATAAGTGCCCACTCTTCTCTTCTTAGCATCAATACACTGTAGAATGTGGAGCAAGGAGATCTTTTCAGCATTTGGACCCAATCTCGGTATTTAAATGAAACAATAATCAACTTAAAACCCACTTAGTGTTTAATCTTAAAACAACCCTTTTTCAAGTCTCATACTCCCTAGATAACTAAATCAAGAAAGAAAAACTTAAAAATATTTTTGATAGTTTTTCTTTACCTATTTTTGTCATTTCATTTCCATTTCCAGACAAAATCAAGGAGTGCTAAAAATAACAAACGTGACTAATTCTCAATTACCTGCAATAAAAAGAAGGCAAATGGGGAACTGGCATGATGGAATAAATTACATCCACTGATAGTTTAAACATCCAATTCTAACCGTTATTTTCAACCTCCTTCTTATTAACAAATAAAATTGGACCTCTCTAAGTTCCATTTCCTTTTCCTTCATCTGAAAAATCTGATACAGTGGCTGCTGAAAATAAACATCTCAAAGATTGGTAAGAGGGGACAAAAGAGAGCAAGAAGCATGTATCATTAACAGAGCCGATGTTTCACTCCATATAAATAAAATTAGAAAAAATAACTGAATTGCCTTAAACATTATTACATTATTTCAAAGTACCCTTACTTTAGAGTCAGGGTAATTGGGCGCTAAATTCTACACGATACTAAGATTCCTTCCAATTTTAAGAGTACATGATTTTGTATATGATTGAAATTCAGCATTGTATGTCCATATATGGACTGCAAAGTAACTTTTTACATTTCAATAGTAAGAATGTATTTCATTCATTTAAAATATGAATCATTAATATTGTGAGGAAATTTGTATTTGTGTACAGAATTTGGATCTAGAAATTATGAAATCTGGTTCATGACTAACTTTCTGAATACCTGAGCAAATAATTTAATTTGGCTATAGTTTCCTCATTTGTGTAATGGAGAAAATGAGGACATTGAGAACTACCTGATCTCCAAATTTCATTCCCCATTTAATTTTTTTAACTTAAGAAAGAAATATCAGATGTAGAAGAAAACAATTTTTATAGGGTGACAATCTGTGCCTGAGGTCTGTGTTATTCTCCATTATATGAATGTATTCTCTTATCCTTTAAAGTTAGGTGGTGAATGGATAAAGGGAGAGATAAGTGTATAGATATGCTAAAAAGCAAATATAGCAAAATAATAATCATGAAATCTAGGTGGTATGTACATGAATATTCACCGTATAATTTTTCCAACTTTTCTGTTTGAAATTTTTCATTAAAAATTTTGGAAACAAAAATCAGAAATCTATGAGAACTTTTCTTCGAATAAATTTAAGATATTAGAATTAATTCATACAATTCATACAAGTAAATATTGTATGAACTGGAGTTCTCTGACCATATAAGTGTTTTTGAGTATATGGAACTACTAGAAGCTTCATAAACTGCTGGTGGGAATGTGAGATGGTACCAGTACTTTAGGAAACAATTTGGCACTTTCTTAAAAATTAAAGCATACGATTACAATGTAACCCAACCATTCCTCTCCTATATATTTATCCAAGGAAGGAAGGGGGCGGGCAAGAATGTACTTCATACAAGGAAGGGTATTCTCGGCAGCTTTACATTTAAGAGCCAAATACCAGAAAGAACTCAAATGTCAACCAACATGTGATAAACAGTTTATCCATAGGAATACTGATCAGTAATGAAAAGGAATGGAATTCTAATACATGCAGCAATATGAATAAACTTCAGAATGGTTCTGTTGAGTAAAAAGAGCCAGACAAATGTATGTATTTTATACTTGTAGAAAATTCACACTAATCTACAGTAACAAAAAACCTATGAGTGGCTGCCAGGGCACAGGGCAGAGAGGAGGATGGACGGGTTACAAAAGAGCACAAGGAAATATCTGAGGATGACAGAAGTATTTGATACTTCTATTGTGTGATGGTTTCTTGAGTATATGCCTATGTTTCAAATTGCCAAGTTTTACACATTAAATATGTGTAGTTTAGTTTATTTCAACCATGCTTCGACAAAATTCCCCCCCAAAAAATGGCACAAGTTGGGCTTTTTAAGCATTCTTCAAGACAAAACAAGAAATACCATCAGAAGCACTATAAAGTAATATGAAGAACACAATTTAAAAATGATATGTACAGGGCTTTCCTGGTACATGATGGCTCTTAATGGGTATCATTTCCTGGACATGCGTCTTATCAGATATGCCAGTTTTGCCAATGTGCTTTGTGGCTGTACGACCTGTGTAGTCACAGAGGATTCCATGCTTAGTTTAATGCACTGCTGTTGCTATCTTAAAATGCTTAATAATCTTAAACAAAGGGTCTCTCATTGTCATTCGCCACTGTACGTGGCAAATTATGTTGCCAGTCCTGTCCCAGATCATGAAATCTTTATAGAGGCAATTTAACCAAGCCTCGTGGCAACAGAGAGTAAATCTGCACTCAGGGCATCTCTATTCATGTTTTGGAAATTATACAAGGGACAAGATACAGAAAATGAGATTGCACAGTGTAGATTTTCTGGTAACGTGAGCAGGATAGAATGTCTATGGACTCAGAGCACACTCGGAACAAAGATTTTCCTGACTAAGCCAGGAAATAACAACTACCACAGCGCTAGATGGTTAATGGGAAACTTCCAGCAGGTCAAAATTTTTTTTTCTCTTTCTGCATCAGGATATAAATTCTACATCATCACTCTGATGTGAGCTCGGTAGTTAGAGGCCATCTCTGAGAGTTATTAAAGAGTTGATGATGTACGAGTTATTTGCTAAGGGGCTTTGCAGAGACAAACATGTTAAACCATGCGCCACAGATGTTTCTCGTACCACAGTTACCGAAACAGCCATGTACTTTACTAAAATTTCCAAGCAGAAACAGAGACTGATTGTAAGAATGATGACATTATTCACCCCCGCCCCTTCATCTTACGAACAGACATGATGAATATCATCAACACACTGATCCTGTGCTCTCAACAAAAGAAGCTGATTAATAATTTATTCCTAAGTAACTTGCTGGGATTTCTTTGTGAAATGAAAGCTTACCTTCTCTGTTTCCTCTCTCACTTTAAAAGCTTTAGGTTTTTGCATTATTGTTGAGTAGAGGCCAAGAGCGAGCCCTTGCCTTAGCTACACAGACACTGACAACAGACACAAGTCCTGTGTCACTTTCTTGATGTCTTATAGCTAGATCCAGTAGCCTCTTAGAGCCTGTTTACGAAAACATGTTTTAAGACTTTGCTGAGCTATGAAACTCCTTCTTCATCACAGGAAAAATACAGACAGTAAAAATTCAGAAGCTGAAAGCAAAAGGAGTTAAGTTGTTCACATTAGTAACTGTGAATCGGGTTTGGAGTAACAGTAGATTTATAATAATGGGTATCATACTTCACATCTCAGCCCATAGGCAAATGTTCATATCATTCAGGAAAGTATTATAAACACATTATTATAAGTTAGAGTCAGAACTTGAAGGACACAGGACTGCAATGAGTCAACAAGCACAGTAGATTATTATCTAAGTGTAATGTCAAATGGTCTGGGGCATTCCACAAAAATGAATTTTATGCCTTAAATACTGATGACTTATTTTAGCCATGGTTCAAGGGTGTCCTTGAGCTGATTGTTCATTGGTCAACTGGCTGAGGAAGATCTTAAGATCTGTACTTGCAAACGGTTCAAGAATTTGACTCTGTCCTGATTCTTCCTACATCCAGAGGGTATGAGGAAAACCAAGGCAATTACTAGACCACCTCAGGGCTCCCAGGCTCCAGACAGGCTTCCTCAGCCAAACTGTGCCATGACCTTCAGGGTCACAGGACTGCCAAGTCTCTGATATCATAAGTAATTCCAACTGCTCTAATCATTTTTAAACCCATTTAAGTGAATGTCCTATAAATTCAAAATAATATATCTCACAGAAAACTGAAATCCCTAATTCGAATTACAGTTGGCCACATAAAAGCAAAGAAGGAAAAGTTGTAGAACCACAAAAGGCAGAAACTGTTAACCCTCTGTGGTGTGAGGCTACACAAGCAGTCCATCCAGCAGTGTCTCTGCTAAGATCACAGGGAAGGGGCGGAATTCCACCTGCCAGAATAAGAAAGACCTCGAAAGAAGGCCGTCCAGGTCCTGCTCCTGTAATAACTTTAAAAGCAAACCTTTTCATTTCCACTATAATACTATTATTTGAAATAGAAGGGTAAGTGGAAAAATAAATACTTAAAAAGCAGGTATATAATAAAAACCATTTCACATTTATTTGGAGAAGGAAAAGGCACTAATGAAATTCCTTCCCATGATATCATACTGAGCCCAGCTTGGTTTGGTCTAGTCTAGAGTTTCTCAATCCTGTCACTATGGATACTTTGGGCCATAATTATTTGTCTTGTGCATTCCAGAGTATTTAGCATCATCTCCAATCTCTATGTATTATATGCTGTGTTCCCCACTCCCAACAAGTCACAACAAGTAAGAATGTCTCCAGGCACTGTCAAATGTCCTCATGAAGAACAAAATCACCCCCAGTTGAGAATCTCTGCCTTCCATCGCAGGGGTCCCAAACCCCCAGGGCCAGTTTTGGTGGGTGGCTTGTTAGGAACCCGGCCGTACAGCAGGTGGTGAGCAGTGGGCAAGTGAGCGAAGCTTCATCTGTGTTTGCAGCAGCTACTCAGCGCTGCCAACACCGCCTCAGCTCCACCTCAGATCATCAGGAATTAGATTCTCATAGGAGCTCCAGTCCCTGGTGCCAGAAAAGTTGGGACTGCTGCTACATAGTACTGCCTAGAATTACACAGGGCACCATCTCCCCACACAGCTTTTGCACATACTGTTCCCTCTTCTTGGCTTGGTCTTCTTCAGACACAGACACACACACACACACACACACACACACTTTTCTCTCAGACTCTTTTAATTGACTTTTTAAAAGGGAATTGTTAAAACGTAAAAGTTCTATTTCCTTATTTTAATTTCACCAATATTTGCTAGGCATTTACATGTAGCGCAGTATATTATGTATTAAAAAGTTCTAAAGATGACTTATCAGGGTGATCACTTTGTAAGGTATGGACATGTCTCATTGCTCTGTTGCGCACCTGAAACTATTATAATATGGTATGTCAGCTATAATCGGAAAATAAATTACTTAAAAAAGAAAAAAATAAAAGGGGTTTGTTTAGCCCCTAAAAATTCTAAAAATGAATAACAAACTTTCAAAAAAAAAAAAAAAGGTTGCAGTTTATAGAGGGATCCGAATTACTAGACCACATTGAATCATCAGAAGCATAAAGAGAGGAAAAATGGTGAGGAAATTGAAAGAAGATATGACCCCTGGGCACATTGGGTAAAAACCTCCTGCGGGCTCTTTGCAGAAAACTGTCCCCCAGCCCTGTCCTGCTTCTTGAAGACATGTTTAAAAGCCTCTGCACTGAAACCCATCTCCATAATCTCCTTCTCATTTTTAGGAATGTTAGGGGACATAGGTTAGAAGAACCACATATTTCCGTCATAGGACATTAAGTTTCAAGGCGTTTAATCAGAGGTGCCTGGTCATTCGTCACTAATCAATGCCCTTATATCACATACCCCCTGAAGATGACTATTTGCTCTTCACAGAAGTCTGGTAATTAACTGAGAAAATTATTAGCTTCCTTTTGTAGGAAGGCCCGGGAAACACACTGAATTTTCAAGGCTACTGTGAGAAAGAACTTTGCGTTCTTATTTAACAACTTGCCCTGTCAGTTTAAATGTGCTTTAAAAGTTATATTCTAATGAGCTCAAATTACAACTGACAGTAGCTGGAATCAAAACCTGGTTTGGCTATGAGCTAAAAAGCCAGCTAACCTTAGTACTGAGAGAACCGGGAGAGAAAGATCTCATGGATAAACCTTGCCCATACAAATCTTCAGTGACCCAAGCTTCAGCTTCAGAAGCAAATTTATGTATCAGAAAATTGATTGTTACAAAAAGAGCTTAATTATTCCTCTCATTTTTCTATAGGAAGAGCAAAGGAATAAGGCAGAACATACAAGAAATCTGCTAGCTGATCTATGAAACTAGGAATTTCAAAGAGGTAAAGCATATCATTTCTTTAGCTAACAGCCTAATCAAGATAAATAGAAAAGCAAACAAAAAGTCTTGTTTTGCAAGTATGCCACAAAAAAGGACAATGATCCACAATGGCTTGTTATAATGTACCTCAGAGCTGAGACATAGTCGATTCTAAAAGAGAAATATCCAATATAGTCACTCGAGCCTAGATGTAGACAAGACTAGGACCAAACAAAGCAGAATAACAGAAGGATGTCTGATGTTTAAATGAACCTCTTAATCTGGTACCCTGTTTAAATGAAGGCTGGCCTTAATAATTATTATTAGAGGTTTTAATAGTAAAAATAATACTTAATTAAAATAACATAAAATGTTTTGTTTTTGTTCACGTTGTACAACTACATCAATGAGTGATCTGTTGGTTTAGACCATAAGGCAGGACCATGACTGCCACTGCGCCAGTTAATTTAATGGTGAGACGAGGGCACAGGAGAAAGAAAATAGCTCCTGACATGCTGACCTTATAACCGGTCACAAAGTAGCAGTAAGTAGACTATTGTCCAGGAGAATCATCAAAAAAGACACTGACCACATCTGTGTAATAACCATGAAGAATGTGATCTGAGGCAGTGCGTTAACCACTGCTTTGATATATTGTTAGAATTAATGGTATTTAAAAGATTTCTAATTTTTAAATAATTTTAGACTTACAGAAAAGTTGTAAAAATAATAGTGTTCTCACTTCACCGAGTTTGCCCTAATGTTATTTCATATAATTATGAATTGAATAATTAATATTGACACAATACTAGTAAGCAGCAGACATTATTTATATTTCTTTAGCTTTCTCTCTATTCTTTTTCTGGACCAGGATCCTACATTGCATTTGGCTGTCATGTCTTCTTAACATCCTCCAACCTGTTACAGTTCCTTAATCTTTCTTTATCCTTCATGACAGCACATGTGAAGAACATTTGTCAGCTATCTGTCCCTTAAACATATCCCTTTAATTATGGTTTTTCTCATGTTTTCTCATGATTATATTGAGGTCATTCTTCTTTGGCAAGAATACCACAAAAATGACGTTATACCTTTCTCAGAGTATTGTATTAGGAAATAAACAAACAAACAAACAAATAAATAAATAACAGCATGTCTCATTACTAATGATAAATTTGATAACCTGGTCAATATTGTGACTGCCACATTTGTTCACTATGAAGTGAACACAGCCATACTGACATGTTTGTTTCGTCCCAGTGAACCCATTTTGAACTTATAATATCCAAAAGCACAAGAAAATAATTTGTGTTATTTCGAGCCACTGAGTTTGTAGTAATTTGCTAGAATAGCTATAGGAAATTTGCTAGAGTAGCTACAGGAAATTTTTATAGTACCCATATTATGAGTTAAAATTAAAAATATCCAATTTGTCAGGTATTTCTGAAGGAAAAATATTTGTATTAATCAGCACTTATATCTTTCAAAAAATAATTTGACTTAGTACTCTGGAAAATGAGGATGCCCTAATTTCACAGACAACAGTAGGTTGGAAGTAGAAAATTTTGATCTGAAAATGTTACCACTGTATTTGTTTTTTATTTCAGGTCTAGTCTACTCCAGGATCAGTAGAACCAGATGCACTTCTTCAAAGAGGTAAAAAACAGAATAAAACCTTTCAACTAGGTTGCATACATGAGTGAAGTAGAGAGTACATCAAGTAACATCCAGGTTTCACAGAAACCAATAAATGAAGAAAACCATAAAAGGTTATCTAACTAATTTGCCTTGGTATTTAACTAAATAAAACCTTTTATGTAAATTTGTTTTTCTGTAACCAAATATATGTGTTTGCATTCATATGTGTGCCTGAATTTCTTTTCATAGCAAATTAAATATAGAATTAATGTTTCTATTTCACTAAAACCACAGGTATTCCACAACTGTCTTCTGTTGTTGATGGGGAACAAGATGCTAATAATGATGAGAAAAACATTCATGTTATTTTTTTTCTTAGACCACTGCAGGCATTCATTAATATCGATTGGATTGTCCCTCAGTTAATTTTTCAGAAAGATCAACTTCTTTTGCCCTCAGTTTTATTGAAATATAATTGACATAAAACATTGTATAAGTTTAAGATGTACAGTGTAATGATTTAATATAGGTATGTTTTGCAAAATTATTACCATAACAAGGTTAACACAACTATCACCTCATAGAGCTACCATTTATTTGTGTGTATGTGTGTGTGTGTGGTGAGAATATTTAAGAACTACTCTCATCAATTTTCAAGTATATAACACATTATTAACTACAGTCTCCATGCTGTACATTACATCCCAAGAACTTATTCATCTTCTAACTGAAAATGTCAACCCTTTGATCAACATCTCCCTATTTTGCCCACCTCCCAGCCCCTGGCAATCACCAATCTACTATTTGTTTCTATGAGTTCAGATTTTTTTATTGCACGTATATGTGAGATTATATAGAATTTTCTTTGTACAGCTTATTTCACTTAGCATAATGCCCCTCATGTTCATCCATACTGTCGCAAATGCAGGATTTCTGTCTTTCTTATGGGTAAAAAATATTTCATTGTGTGTGTGTGTGTGTGTGTATAATGTATATATACACACACATACGCACACACACACACATCACATTTTCTTTATCCATTCATCTGTCGATAGATGCTTAGGTTGTTTCCATGTCTTAGTTATTGTGAACAATGCTTCAATGAGCATAGGAATGCAGCTATCTCCTCAAGACAGTGATTTCATTTCCTTTGGGTATATACCAGAAGCGGGATTGCCGAATCACATGGTAGTTCTATTTTTAACTTCTTTTTGAGGAACCTCCATACTGTTTTCCACAGTGGCTGAACGAATTTACATTCCCACCAACGTGCAAAGGGTGTTCCCTCTTCTCCATATTCTTATTAAACATAAATATACTTTTGTACCTTTTCTTGAACATTACTTTAAAAAGTCATATACTGCTCTTATGGTCACAGGAATAATACTTTCACTTTGGACACATTCCTTCTTAATCTCACTTTGCTGCTCTCCTTGATTAGGACATGAAATGAAAGCTTGCTTTTTTTAAAAAATGACTACTGATAAAGAACAATTACTTTTCTTGATTTAAAATTTTTAAATTGTTGTTAGTTGTCTAAATTTTGAAAGTATTCCCAAATAGTTATCTTATTTTGGTAAAATAATTTTAATTTCAGGAATACTCTTTAAATTTAGAAAATTCTAAATGGTGTCTTATGTCTATTGAACTAAATACAGTTTCTTCACATTTACTTAATTTGTTTCAATTTAATTCCTATAAAAGAATCTGCAGTGCATAGCAGAAGCTAAAATGAGATGAGATGATAAAGATGATGATTCAGATGAGTCTTTCTTCATTTGGAAATATTATTAAATCAAGAAACACTCTCACATTTCCTCAGTTTCTAAGATGCAATAGGGAAAGCAAGATTTTTCTTACTAATTTTCTAGAGTTCTAACAAATACTCTTCTTTGCTCAAAAATGTACTTTGACCAGAGGCAAGCGGGAGTGGATGGTGGATGGAGGTAGACAGGGGTAAAGGAGGGTCAAATATAAAATTTAACTTTGGGTGGTGAACACACAATGCAATATACGTATGACAAATGAACTGTACGTTTGAAACCTATATCATTTTATTAACAAATGTCACCCCAATAATTTTAATTAAAAAATGTACTTTGTTTCTCAGAACATAATGCAAGGAAGACTTTGTAAACTTGATGTTATCTTATATAAAAATGACCATAAAAAATTTAAACTAATTTCTCTTATCATTGACTGAAAAAAAATTTTCTGAGTGCCCACTACATTCAAGGCACTGTGCTATAGCGACAAACATAACCAATACTTTAAAATACATAATAGAATACTGAGAAGCTAGCTGGAAATGTTATTAAGCTTTTGGCTGGATTTCGCTTGGGTCGACTGGGGCCAAGAATGGGAATAATAAACTATATTGAGGCAGCCCAGGATGTCAGGCTAAAGCCTGATGAATGAGATGGAAACACAAGGCATTACTGAGTGGGCTTTGCTTTCACTGATTTAAGTGTAAGAGATGAAACTTGGAAAAGTAAAACTTTCCCTTAGGCAGGG
>NW_006437828.1:592189-615610 GCF_000325575.1 Pteropus alecto
AGAGATGCATGAGTACTTCTCCAGGGGATGGGCAGCTGCCAGTCTACAGAACAAGCTAACCAGTGTCCCAGTCACTGCCAAGAAAGTTGGGAAGCTTTGCCAAGCAGGCAAAGATAATTAATATTCAATCATTTATCCACCTACCAAGACACATTCACACTTCAAACGGCAAAAGTTAAACACAAAATGCAATCTTTCTTCCCTGAAGATTTTTGTGATGGTCACTGTGATGAAATTACCATATTGTCATCATTTTCTTTAATAACTTCACATTCTGGAAATATACAGTTCAATTGTTGGTGATCTGTTTCCTGCTAAATATTCTGTATTATATGCTGAGATTTTTAGAACCCTGTAGAGTGCCTTCACAGGTTTTTTGTTCTAAATTCCTTTAGAAAATTAACAGGAGGCATAGCTCTCTTGGAAGCTCAGGGACACCTTTGTATTTCCCAAAACTAATGATAAAAATGGGAGCCAAATGCCATCAACAAATTCAAGAGGTCAAATAAAGGTGACTGGGGACTTCACTTATTTGTTATGCTACTTTCCTGTGTCCTGTTTGCTTAATGTTGCTCTATTATTGTCAGAGCCCCTGCTGTTAAATAAAAATAAA
This sequence comes from Pteropus alecto, assembly GCF_000325575.1. NCBI lineage: Eukaryota > Metazoa > Chordata > Mammalia > Chiroptera > Pteropodidae > Pteropus > Pteropus alecto. The sequence goes on from NW_006437828.1 coordinate 592,803, forward strand.
TCATAATTAGCATTAAAAATTACCTTCTGGGTAACAGGATTCCTAGGTGGGTCTGGCACAGATTAAGCCTTCCACAAGAGTCTAATTACAGTGTTATTTATTCTCTAGCTACTACTTGCCAATTCTTTAACATAATCTTTGATCACCAGCTTATTTCAACATCTAAAAATATTAAGGCACAGTCAGAAAAAGTCTTTTTTGAGATCAGCTCCTATACTTTCTGGACACAAGTATGTTTCTAGGGCAGGAAAAGAAGGAAAAGCCAAGATTATCTTGCTCGGATGATGTGGAACATGAAACGCCTACCTCTATTTCTGTAGCATAATTCATTCGCTGAAGTTCATGACATGATAAGGCTCACAAGACTTCGGAAATTAGACCCAACTTATTTTTATGAACATCTGTTTAAACTACTATATTCTTTGTAATATTTAGGAAAATTTGGAAGAGCATAGTAAGTTTTCAGAATTCCCTGAATCCAGCAGTTAATAAAATGTGCAAAATATAATAAAGATCCAGTAAAATCTTTCCAGCAGCAGATTAAAAAGGGAGGATTTACAACCTTAGGCCTTAAATTGTGAAATACAATAGCCAAAACAAGAAATGAAATGCTGTGTTCACACAGTGCTCAGCTCCTACTCCTCCCACCCCTAATTAACCAGCAGAAGGAAAAGAGGCAAATGAAAAACATTCTCACTAAAATCTTCCCATTTTCTGAATTGAGGGGTTTATACGGTTAGTAATGATAAAGGTCAGGGGCAAGATTTCATGAGAAGAAGCTCTAACACATGACTCTGTGAGCTGTAGCAGAGACAAGATGGATATTTAGGACTTCTATTCCCTGAGGACACAGCGCTACCAGAGAAGATAATCAGGTTATAAGGGGATTAGTGAATAGCCCCTTTCCTTTCCTTAATCCGTTTCTGAACCTGGTAAAATAATAATAATAAGAAGAAGATAAAAGAATCAGCATATGAGGACAAAAACTGTCTTTACGACGGATGAAACTTCACAGGAAAGTACAGCATATACCTGCAAGATAGTGGGCTTCCTAACACTACATCACAGGTTTTGACCAACTTACCATGCATTGACGACCAGGGCTGGAATCCGCAGCCCTCCCCGCATGAAGGCCCACCTTTCTAAAAGTTAACAGAATCCAAGAGCAGACTGAAGCTCACATTTCTTACAAGTACCTTGGTTCCCAAGAGGAAAGAATGGCTCAGCTATGCATGCCTACTCCCATAGCCCAAACACCTAGCAAAACTTATGCCAGCCTTTCTAATTTCCAAAGTTGGTGGGAAAAGGTGGTAGTCAGGTCTACTGAGAGAAAAGGTCCTATTGGTAAAAGCTGGGGAACTGAAGACTAGGCACCTTTTCCAACTGGGGATATCTATACTCCTCTGCTAAGAGAAATATAATCAGGTCTTAGAATAAAGACCAAAGTCTTCCGTCGAAGCCAGCCTCATCCCTGCTCTCCTTCTGTGCCCCGGAAATCTCAGGCCTCAAGAAAATGAACAGAAAGAAGTGGTAAACTGGCAAAGGAAAGGCACATCAGTCCCGAAGCATCGGAGGGACATCTCATTTCATCAGCGCAAATAAAAAATCTGGACAAAGATGGCTGTATCTGAGAGATAAATAAAAAGTAATGGCATGGCAATGTGGAAAACATACTGTAAACACATTTGAAGGAAAGAATGAGCAAAGGGAGGAAAGCAACAATCAAGAAGTACAGAAGAGAGACAAAGAACTCAGTGTGGGAGAAACTATCAACAGAGAAATCAAAGCAGCCTTATACAAGCGCTACAGGAGAACATAAAAAATAACAATGTAAAAAGAGCTCAAAATTAGATAATTAGAAAATCGGAAGGAGATGAAAATGTGCTATACATTTAAGGGAATAAAAGTAGAAATAAATAATTTCATTACAGACATATTGCTTAAGTTAAAAAACAGTGAAGAACAGAAGTCGATGAACAGGAAAAGATTTGACACAATCATAGTGAGTAAAAATAAAGAAAAAAGAAGAGAAATAACTAGTAAAGAGGTGAAAATTACATAGACAATAATGATCCAATATGAAGATAGTATCTCTGAGATGGCGAATATAAGATATGAAACATAAAAATATTCAGAATATAGGATAACGGATCTGAAATGTAAGAAGACATGACTAAGAAGATTAAAAAAGTATACTAGCTCATGGGAAAAACTGATAAAAAACAAGCACATCAAGATAAATCATGGCTAACCTACTGAACAACAAAGGAAGACCTTTGACATCCAGGTACAAAAAGTAAATCATCTACAAGAGAGAAAAATTAAATCTAGACTTAGCTCAGACTTCACCACAACAGCAATCAATGTCGAGAGATATACAATAATTTCTTAAAAAAATCTAGGAAAGACATTTTGATTCAATAACATACCTAGACAAATTCTCCTTCAAATTAGATGAAAATTGGCAAACACTGAAAACATGAACTAACTCAGGGCATAAAGTAACATTAAAACAGTTCTAAAAGATAGAAATATATCTAGATTTATCAAAAACTAAATCATAATCATCTAATAATCACATGGATAAAACTGGGTAGTACAGTTTAGAATAGTATGGTATTCTTCTGTTTTGTAGTTTGACTATTTAAAATGAACATGGATCATTTTAATAAAAAGCATGAAGTCTGTATTTTATAAGTGCAAATAAAATGATTCCATTTAGGTAGAATATTAAAACAGTCAAAATGTAATTTAAAGTTACAGAAATAAATCAACATTTGACTGAGTCCAAGAGCAAGAAAATTACCTACAAAGGTGAATGGGGGAATATTTTTGGTGATGGAAATTTCTACGTCTTGACTGTGGTCATATTTACGCAGGCGCATAAATTTATCAAAACTCACATAATATTATACTGATAATAGGAATTTCTTATCAAAATTACATTATACTTCAATAAAACTGAGTTAAAATGCAATATGAGTAACTCATAAAAAGTAATCTGGTGGCATGTAATTGTTAATCTTATACAAAATACACACACACATGCACTTTCTACTTCATGGCTATGATTACTTTCTTACTAAATGCAATAAAAAAATAGAATTTTGATAACACAATTTTGATAACGCAATCAAAAAATAGAATTTTGATAACACAATTTTGATAACACAATTTAGGTAAAGAGGTTAAACAAAAGCTCCAGAAAATTTAAATGACTGGCCTCTGTGAGATCTACAAAGTTTCCTGTAGGTGACAGCTCTCCCCAAAGCCATTTCTCATCCCTAGCCATCTATATGAATACCCTCATCTATCCACAATAATTTATAATTTACAGGAAAAAATATCTAAAATTATTCACTAATTTTCCTATTAGACTTTGGATTCAGTATAGTGAGATACAGAAAAACTTAGTATCTACAATTCAATTTGATTTCTTTCATTCTGAAATACAATTTCAAAGAAATATAAATTGGTCATTATCATTTTCATAGTTAATTATATATTTAAGGTCTGCTCAGAATACTTTAATCCTAGATACAAACTATTTTAATACTCCATGAATTTTTATGATCCATATACCTTTTGCAATCATAAATATCTATGTTTTAGTCCATGATCCATGTATATAAGTACTGTTTAGATAGATGACAGATTAGATAGATTGACAGATGCTAGACAGATAAAGACTGACTTTGTTTTTCTAGACATTTCCCAAATCCACATATCTTTTCCAATTCTGGGAAACCATTCTCAAAGTAGGATTGAGTGGGAAATTAATGAAGCTCTAATTTTATGCACTCTGACTTGCAGAAGCTTTTATGAGTACTAGAAGTTGGCACTCATTTCACAATTTGTGCAGTTGGCACAAATTTCACTAATTGTAGATAGTATTGCTTTAAACTTTGCACAGGTGATGGGGAAATAAAACAGTATTTCATCTTAATTATATTTCACCGGATTTTAGAGATATAGAATATTTTGCATTAAGATGTAAAACATTTTACTTATTGGTCATTTACATTTTTCTTTTGGGAACTGCAAAAGGGAATTTTAGAACATGCAACTTCTGGATGAAGGTAGACATGATGGAAATCTGTCTTTATTTGATGAGATCCCTAACCATAAGCCTGAGTTTGAGAAGCAGAACTCCTTTTGGGGAAAATGTAAGCACAAGGATGTGCTTTGAAAATACAAGGAGCTTGACAGATTATTTATTAAAAATTAAATTGGGCAAAAGAGACAAAATAGGTAAACTTGAGATGTAATGAGTGAGGCCAAACACCACAGATAAGTTAGTAAAAAACAGGCTTGGATTCAAGTATCCAGCACCGTGCTTCACATACACTAAATGCCCAACAAATTTATTGAATGAATGAATAACTGAATAAATAATAGAAAACAAAATTCTCTAAATGTCCTTGCCCAGTAAGAATAAGTATTTTAAGTATTTGTTTTCCCTAGTATTTTTTTTTTTTTTTTTAGCTAAAATCCTCATCATGTTACTTCTTATCTATCTTTTAAAATGTCACTCTTCCAACCAGATGCAGGCCTGATGATTCAGCATGTAGCCCAGATCTGTACTGCATGAAACATAAAATAAATATTTATTAAGTGAACAAATGAATGAAGGCCTCGATGATAACATATTTCATATGCTAGAGTTTATTACAAATTATTGAATATATTTGACTTAGAGGCACTTTTATCACATCGACAACATTCTGTTTTATAATTGAAGATGAGTTCTCAGATTTCTTGGTGCCTGAATTTGTGAATTTGGACCAAAAAGATAAAGCGCTAGAGTAATGATCTTCATCACCTAGAAAAAGATGCAATTTTCCTTCTCACTGTTTCCAAACTTTTCTTGCATCCCATTTTTTGAAACTACATGTCAATTTATAACTCCATTTTGCAAGTAAAACTATTTAGTTGCTGATAAAAAGCAGTTTTTCTGAATTCATTAGGATTTATATAATGCATCAAAAAACTGACGACACATTAATTTAATTCTGCTTTTAAAAGAAAGTTTGTCAGTTTTCACTTTTGCTCCAGGATTATAACACAGGTCTGATCCCAAAGATCTTGCTCTTTCCTGCCACTATCTTAGTCTTCCATTACTCGGTGTCACTGAGCATCTGAAACAGCAATGTGCCTCAAGAAGTTTAGGATTTTTCACTGCAATTTTAGATTGAACTTTACAATAAAATAAAAGTTTTGCCAGGAGAAGTCAAGTCAGTTAAAAATAGTTTTATCTGTTCCCCTGATACGCCTTACATATCTTGTCTAAGGTTCTACTCAGTGACAGAAAATAGTAATATAAAAAAATCCCATGGAGATAAACACAATGAATATTTTTAAAAAAGAATATTCTTGCTTGCATATCAGAACTAAACCTGTATCTATTTTAGATTGGACTGTTTATTGTCTTTTAAAATTAAATCTTATTTTCTCAAATCCCAGTATGATGTTCACTTAGTTTCCTAGTCTTTTCTTTAAAGTCATGGAACATTCTTTGATGTAAAATATGATTTAAATATTTTACTTGTACTTTATTCAAACAGAATTTACTCCATATTTTGAGAGGTTTTTGAAAGTCCACTTTTTTTAAGTTTAATAACTCTAAGTGGCTGCAGAATTTTATAACTGCAGTTTTCACTTTCTCTACTTAAAAAAGCACAGATACACATTGGTTAATATCATATAAGCTTTCGTTTATATTATTTTTCAGTTTCTTTGTTTGCTCTCTATTTAAAACCTGTTTCAAAGTACTTATATTTTAGTGTAATTTTTAAAAGTCAGCATCATTCTTAATTATCACTTAATTTTATTAGTCAATTACATAATGCATTGCCTTTTTATTTTTAGAATAATTCAACATAAGATTTTCTAAATTCCCAATTTGAAAATCACAAAAATGTCTTAAGTCATATGGGCAGCAGACCTTTCAAACAGAGTAAAAGAACATATCTTGCTCTTCAGTCTTGACATTTTATAATTGTGGCTTCTAGAGTGGAGACATAACAGAGGGAAATAGGAACTATCTGTCAAAAAGTCTGAAGAATTGCTAGAAGCTATTCTGTTAAAGGCCAATATAAATTTCTAGGACTTGGTCAATAGTAGTACAGCAATTGTACAAAATCATGCATTGCTTTAAGCTTCGTAAGAAAAATAAATCAATATAGTCAGAAATTATTTCATTATATTACTACCATTTTAAGTGAATATGTATGAGATATTAATAAAAAAGCTTTACCTTTTCTGTATATTAAAGACTGTCTTGTATCCAATCTTCAGGTATATTTATATTTAAATTTTGATGATTTTTTTTTCTCATTTATGTTTAAAAAAAATAAAAGCTTAATGAATCTCTTTAGAGAGTATTTCAGAGAAATTTATCAGCAACTATTTCCTAGGCTAGAGAAGTTAGGACAAATCTTACTTAGTCATCTCTATAGCTATTACTAGTCATTACGTCCACATCACTCATAATCCACAGGGTTAGATTTAGAAGGGCCTACACAAATGGACAGATTTTTGGTAATTTAGTTAACTTGTGAGGATGAATCTCAGGCTTCTGAGCACAGCTATTTGTGAGCCATTCTCACTTTGTAAGGAGGCGTATTTCCTGGCCAGAGGTGACTAACGCGCATATTGTCATCTTTAATGAACTTGTGTTAGTCATCACCACCCTTTTCCCACTTGCCATTGATGTTACCAGAACCAGTATGCTTTGTAAGCCTCATCCAAGTTGCGTTTTATTTTTAGAAGTACTTTAAAAAGAAAAATTCTTGGCTAAAGAATCACTGGAGTAGGGATGCATTTTAATCTTTATATGTGGGTCACTTTTATATTGAACTCTCTACGCTTTTTAAGATGAGATCATCGAAATTTCCATATTAACAAATCGTCCAAATAATCCAGCATTCTGAATCCATATACGGCTTAAAATAGATGTTTGCAAAGAAAAAAAAGAAGTGAGATATATAAATGTTGGCTTAAATATAGACGGGGAAAAGCTTTTGTAAGGGAACAGCTTGTCCTGAAAATTTTAAGTGTTGATTATTCACTGTCTTATCTTATTCGTCATTTCTGTATATGTTGTTAGTATTTTCTATTGCCAGAATTTTTCACTGACACCAGTTTCACATAATAACAAGATTATTTTTGAAGACTTTAACATTGCTCATTGGGCTACAGCCAATTCTAATGAAAATAAATTCCCAGAGGTAGGAACACAGCATGGTAGTGAAGAGACTGTAGTAACAGAGAGCTTGGGCTCTACCAAATGTGAACTGTGTGACCTAGAGGAACTTGCTTAGTGCCCCTCTGTCTCCACAGCTCCATCTCCACTCTGTGATGATGACGTATCTAAAGCAAAGGGTGTTCTGAAGTTAAACGAGATAATACAGCGCTTTGAAATAGTGAACGTTCAACTATCATGATTATTGCAAATAGCTTCGGGAGTCTCTGCTGCTGCTCTATACTTTCCACAGCAGCAGGAGGTATTTAAAACTGAAAACGAATAATGTCACCACTGAACTCTCCGGGAGCCTTGTGTACATTTAGAATAAATTTCAAGCCCCTCACCAAAACCTAAAAGGTCACAGTGATCTGTGCCCTGACTGTCTCTGGCCCCATCCCCGAATGCTTTGTGCTCCAGTCACGCCTTTCCTCCCCTGGCACACCAACGTCTTCGTGCCATAGCACTTCCCACTAGCTCTTCTCTTTCCTTGGAGCATAGGATCCGTACGTGGTTCATCCTTTATTTTCCTTTAGGCAACATCCCTAATGTTAGAGAAATCTTCCTTAATCACCACATTGCCCTGGGTTCTTTTTGCCTTAAGATTCAACACTAGCTAAAATTATCCTACTTATCCATTTACTACTTGTTCTCTGCTTACCTCAGTAGACTAAAAAGGTCCACAGGTGTAGGGATATTTTTTTGTCTTATTTTCTATTATCTGCAATGTGACAAAAGCAGTTGATAAATATTTGCTTAATGACTAAATATATAATTATAGCTTTATTCAAAAGTTATGCAATTTATAATTTCTCCAAAACTCACAACAGAATGAAAAGTATCTATGGCAGGAAGAGATGGTTTCTAGGCGAGGCATGCTTATATTATTTAAATTTTATAATTCCTTTCTACCAGGGCTATGCAAACCTGGTAGAACGGAGGGTCTGTTACTGTTGTTTTTCAAATCACCTATGATCATATAAGACTCAAAAAACCAAGTTCTAAGTCAAAAAGTATGTGAACATATGCAAAGGCTACAAAATGGCAAAATTTTTATGAAAAGTCTAGATATAGCCAAAAAAAACAAGAACAAAAACAAAAACAAAAAACCCACCCTGGCCTGACAAGTTTCCCTAAACAAAGCTTTCCAGTCTTTCATAATTATTCTTTTTCAGCCAGAATTGACACTGGCTCATTCTACTCGAGTTTTTACAGATTTATTGTTCCCTCCTTCCATTTCTTCTGGTCTTACACACATCCTTCATCAATTATGATATTGGTATGAAACAGATGACACATTCAAATTGGAAAGCTTAAGGAAAGATTAATAGGGAAATTATTTCCTGCAAGAAGGCTGGTGTGCAAGTGATACCTCTCACCTGTGCTGAGCCTTCACGACCCAGGGACAGGAGAGTACAAACGGAGGGAGCAGTAACCAGAACTCAGAGTTTATGTCCAGGGAGGGTAGCCAGACCACAGCTGGCAGGGAGCCAGGGGATACAAAGCCCACCCCACTTCTCCCAACCTCCAGACATCTCCTGCCATCCTCCCACGGGCTGGCAGAGGCAATCCATAAAAGTCATCCCTCCCTCTCTGTCTTTCCCCCACGGAGAGGAGGCAAATGAGTGAGAGATCTGAAGGTACAAAAACAAAAACAAAAAAAAACAACAAAAAAACATGCAGTGCCTCTGCTCATTCTCTCCCTTCTTCAGTTGGTGATCCACTTCTGACTAATTTGAAAGGACACCTAAATCTGGCAGGAACTTTGCTGTCGATGCCCTTCGTGACACCCCACGCCCCGCCCCCGCCACCCCGGGCTCGTAATACTGCACATTCTCTGTACTTCCCACTCTCCACTCTGCAGGACCTTAACCCAGAAAGATGAAGAAATAAAAAGCAGAGTAGATTTAAATGGCTTCTACTTTTTCTCTTTCCTTCTAAACTCTTCAGAGAAGTAATCTATTACTTTTGCTCCAATTTTCTTATCAACTCCTCTCTTATTCATTCTGTCACTTCAATATCGCCCACTAAATCTTCAAACACTCACTAAAATTATTTTAAGTTCGGTCTACCTCTAAACAAGTCACATTATATTTCCTTAATTTTCCATCTTCTTTTCCATGTTTCTAAAAGCATTGTAATCTTAGGGTTCCTCTCCTGCAATATTTTTATGTGCTATGTTTTAATTCTATCCTAACTCTAGATAGTATTAAGTCTCCTTACTTTTTCTCTGTTCAATCCCTAGCTTTTTTCATACCATGACTTCAAATAACTTTCATTATCACGCATATTAGCAATGCCTCCAAGTCCATTTTTTCCCAACTAAATAATTCTTCCTACTTGATCTGCTCTCAAGTCCTTTTACTTATCTCAGTTTATACTTTGGCTATCCTTCTAGAATCGTGGAAGAAAAAATTTTTTCACTATTTAATATACCAAATAATGTAGTATCCAAGTTCTACTACATCTTCTTTTGCAGTATCTCTACTATCCATTTTCATTATCTCCACCCTCCTAAATTTCAGCCTCAAAATTTCTTGCCTGGACTGTTTAGGCCACCTAAAGTGTTTCTTTCCTTCCCTTCAAATTCTTCCCCAACAAACCAACCCTCTCACCACTGCCCAGAAATAACAAAAATCACAGAACTTGCAAAATAATTCTACTGAGGAAAAATTTTCAATGGAGCTTCTACTGCATTTTGAACAACTAATTCCAACACCAATACCATGTAAGCAATTCCCCAAAGAACTTCTAAGCATCTATCTGATGTTTAATGTTTATTTGACATAAACATTACAAAGAACAAAACTTGATATTCCTTTGGTTAAAATGCAAATATTATTCATAATTTTACTAAGTCACTGAGAAAAAAAATACTTTCTTTTGTAATGATTTAGCCTAATATTTCGGTTGTCCTCATGGTTCATTTTCTGAATTATTGCTAGATGTGGGGGAGGAAGAAAAGCACTGAAATTCACATGGATTCGTAAAATTTTCAAATGAAAGTATTCTCCTCTTGTCAGTAATTAATTTTATGTTAATTTTTTATTCTACATTTCTTTAAGTCCATGACAGTATGTATGGACATATTAACTTAACTGAAGATTTTAACTGCAAAATTTCCTGTTTATAGCTAATGTTGATTAAAATGGTAATAGGAAATGACTATACTTCAGATATTAAATATACATAATAGAAGTACACTGATAAGAGCTCTACAGAAAAGAATCTAGGCACCTCATGCAGAATCATACTACCATAAAAAAAAACTTAAAAATTATTTCAAAATGAAACATCAGAGCACAACAATTTAGCAGTAAAATGTAGTGGAAGATTCCATGAAAAGACAATTGAAACTATGTTAAGAAGGCTCTCCACATGGATAAATGATTTTTATTATTTGAATGAAATTTAAAATGTATGAAACTAATTACTCACATGCTTATCTGTGCAAACATTACTTGAAGTTTCTAATTATGCTTTAATACTCCTACACAGGTCTCGAAGCAAGAATTTGGTTAATATCCATGTTATAAATAATAACATTTTTGAAGAATTAAACCTTTTCACCTTCACATATTTATCCTTAGAATTATTTTATGAATCAAAAATATATATTAATTCAAGAGGATTATGATAGCGTTATATTTTATAGAAATCGCAACATCAGAATAACATAACATACATTGCATTAGCTGCACTGTCATCTAGACATAATACAAATCATCTTCAAAGATAAATAACTGATTTAATGCGAAGATATAAAAATGAAATGATCATCATTAATCTAAAATAGCCATGCGGATGTGAATGTCTAAAAGAATTTTGTGTAGGGCTAAAATATCTAATGGAATAACTGCTTGAAAATGTATTTTTATCATCTTGTTATTGTTATCTGATCATTCAGCCTACTGTTAGAGCATGCTCCATTAGCCAGTCAGACTAGCTGAACTAAAAGACTAACTATGATCTTGATTAAAAACATTCAAAAAGTTTATTTAATCTTCAAAAACACTAGGTAAAAATTTAGGTATGTTCAGCCAGCTGAAAATAACTGAATGTCAACCAGCCAAAACCTATTGCCAAGTATACATTTTTGCAGTCTTTAGAGTGTTAATAAGCAGGTTTTAGTATGCTATTAACTGCCAGGCTCAACAATAAGCACTCATCAGTATTCTGCTAACCTTTTCAGAATGAATTGCATGGGATTTATTGTGAACTCCAATGTTAACTTGACCATCTAGTAATAGTGGTCAAAATTTTTACAAGATGCCCTCTCCCATATAACAATATAATGTTATCAATGAGAACAGTGCTTTAATTTTTTAGATTATTTTTCGGTCTTTTATTTCCTTTTCTCTATTTAATCAATTTGTGAACTAGAGAGATCAGATATTTTTCTCCCAATTAACTAAAGGAAGAAAATAATTCATAAGAAAGTTAATTAACTTACTAAAATGAATACAGATATACAGAAACAAAAGCCAGTACCTAGGCTTCTTGACATCCTATGTTTTTTCAATGAGCAACAAAGCATGAAGGGGAGTGAGTATATTTACTCAAATGAGATTTTATCATAATCATTATCTCCAGAAACAGTTCCACTGATAGGCTCAACACAACCCGTCTTTCTATTTCTGTTACCATGGGGCTTTCCTGATTAACATTAGCTAGCACATCTTTCCATTCTTTCTTTCTAAGATATCTGAACAGCATGACCCTGACCTCTCTCTCTAGCTCCCCATCTATAGTCTTACCTCTCTTGCAAAGGACTCTACCCAGATCCTCTTGACCCTCAGAATGGTGGTCACAGAAACTCTTACGGGCCCATCTAGAATCTAGTATATCTGAGATGGCCAGCAAATGGTTGTTTTGGCTCACATAGGTAAGATGATTGCTGATAATACTGATTCAGAGATTCAGGGACAAATAATTGCCTCCCTACTTTACCTATTAATAAATATGTCTTAAAGAATCCCATTATGGCAAAGGTTAAAAACAGGCTGTTTATATGCTCAATTAAAAAGAATACAGAATAATTTCATGGAACACAATATGAGGAAAAATATCCAGGATCCAGAGAAGTAAAAAAGCATCAATTTGCCAATACCCTTGTTGTTGTTTTTATCTTCCTGGAACCTCACATTCTCTTTTGCTTTTTCTCTAAGTGCATCTACTTCATTGTTTTTCCGAAGATCCACATCTCCACTCACTTAACAAATTGCACATGGCCAATCACAACCTTCCTAAACAATAACATTAATTCTTGGCTTATGATATCTGTCTTAGATTTTCCAGTTAAGTCACCCAGTTTTGATGTCTCAATTTTACTTAGTAGGAGACAATCTAATGAATACAGTCTATTTTGAGCCATTTGCCTCAGCCCCTGAACCCTTCGGCCATATCCAGAGTTGTAAGATCATGTGACATATGCAGGGCTCCCTCTCCAGACCTGGGAAGAGCCAGTTGCCCCTTACAGAGAAGTGGGTTTGGAATTGCCCAGTATCTCTAGTACATTAGCTTTCAAAATTGGCAAAGATGTTTTAAAGGGTTCGAATACAGTTAATTAGGGTTTAGAGAAATGATTCTAATAAAACATTTTCAGTTGTAAATTGGTACTACTTCTACGAGAAAAAAAATGCATCATTAGCATTAAAAATAATCATATATGTTTACCCAGCACTTCAATTCTAATAACTTATGTTAAAGAAAAAGACAGAGCTGAGCAGAAAGATTTATATATCATGCTTAATATTATAAATATTAACCAATATTTATAATAATTAAAAACTGTAAATAACCTAAAAATGCTAATGCAGAGAAATTACTTTAAAATTCTGATATGTAGAATACTGTGCAGATTAAAACAATAAATTAAAAGATTATTTAATGATATTTTTAATAATTTAAAAATGTATTTAAAATAAAGGACAACTTTGTAAGTATGCTGGAGTGGAATGAATAAATTTAGTACTCAGAAGAATGCCAGACGCTAAGTAAGCACTTAATAAGTATGAGATTTTACTCCAGTTGGGTTTACAGCATCTGTGAATGCATAGGTGTAGATATATATACAGTAAGAGGAAAATTTTTTATACTTCAAAAATCACCAATCCTTTCAATTAGCAAATAGAATGAGATATTTCTTTAATTTTTATGCAGCTCTGCCTTATTTAGTATAGTAATCCTCTCAACCACCTTTGCCCAAACTCTATCTTAGCATACAACAGCTTGGCAATACAAGGGAAGACTGATTGTAACACCATGAATTCTGAGACATGGATTTCCAAAAATTATAATGAAGACATAGAAAGAAAAAAAAAAAATCTGGTAACAGGGATATAGATTTTCTCCAAGTTATTCTCAGATATTTTTTTAACAGAGTATCATTAAAGGTAATGGAAAGAGGAAAATATTCCCAGTGAAGTTAAAGAATGTAGTTTATAAATTTCCTATCACATATGAATTATCAAATTACTTTTCTTGTTTTATCTTCAAACTTCAGAAAGATCTATTCTGATCCATAATATGTGTATGAATGTTTTAGTATTAAAAACAATGTTTTATTTTAAAATATAAACAAACACACCACTTTTGTGTAACATTTACTCTTAAGAAAGAGAAGGAGTGCTGTATTTGTCCTTTAGACATACAAAACCACTGGGACACTGTCACGTGTCCTCCATGGCAACCTATGCCATTCTTTTGAGAAGCACAGAATTCCATGAGTTCAGATTCTATAAAAGCTGTTTAAACTACTTTTGCCCCAGACTTCCTCAGTGCAAGGATAGTGTCTAATTGACAGTTAAGATTTATTTTGAGAGAGAGAGAGAGAACGTGTGTGTGTGTGTGTGTGTGTGTGTGTGTGTGTGTGTGTTTGTGTGTTCACAGAGTCCTCACTTTACATGGTAGTGCAGGACCATAAAAATGATTACGCATGCTGATACCATGCAAAGCAGTCTTTATAATCAATGGAAAATGTTGCGATTGTTCTCTGACATCTGACTTGCTTCAGATAATCTTTTCAAAGACGTGTATAGTGAGCAGCTTTGGAAGGCAGAGACACGGTCTACAACTGGAGGTTTATTTACTGTCCAATACAATAAAAATCAGTTCTCCCTCTGGAGCACTCATGCTAACATGGTTTGCTAGCAGCTCCCTAAATAAGATCGGGCTTCCTGTACTCGAGGTTCTTCTGTAACACGCCCCACTGCGTGTCCAGGCATCACTGGGCCCTCATCTTGCTGTCCTGTGGGACCTGGGGCTCAGGGAGGCAACTCAACAATGTTACTCTAGCTACTGCTGTTGTTATAAGTCATTCCTTGTCTTTTATCACCTACTCAGCAGTCTCCTGTCTTCTACCAGAATCCATGAAACTGTGGCAAGTTAACTTGTTAGCCTGCAAGGAAAAAATCTCAAAACGCTTGCATGTTCTTAACAAAACAATATGGAAAACATCCTAAGTCCTTGAATAAAGCTATGATAAGTCTACTATGTAAATGAGACAGTGAGACTACACAACGAAAACTTCTACAAACAAATTTAGGCACAAAGGTTCAAAAATCCTATCTAAAAATCAGCACAGAATTCAGATTAATTCCATTCTTATTAGAAAATGGTATATGCTATTTAAGTCACATGTATTCTGGGAATGTAAAGATGGGACAAGACTAGAATTATATTTGGTGTAATAATATTAATAATCCCCCCAAAAGTTTAAGAAATTTGGTAACAATGAGTTATTTAAAATGTTAAAATGTTAAATAATATCTTTTTTTGTCATGTTCAAGATAGAATATATGTTGAGATAGAATATATGTTAAGTGAATTAGGAAATGACTAAACAATCAAAGAGGAAACTGTTATAAAATTTCCACTGAGATCATGAATAGGACAGAATTCTACTATTATTTCTATTATTCAAAATTATTAAGATTTAGAAAGCAATTACCACAAAAGAGCTTTATGTATTGAGGAGGAATAAAATTTTGTATGACTTTCTGATAATATGATCACATAATTGCAGAACCGAAAATTATCAATTGTGAATTTAATCAAAATTCTAAATATCATTATACTTTGAACTAGAAATTAAAGAATGGAATAGCCTTACTCCCTCCTAAAACAGTTAAAAATAAAGAGTAATTATAATCCGGACTTAGCCAGATACTAAAATTTAGTATAAAGCTAAAATAAAATAATCAGTTACTTTACTGTATATACCACCTTGCGGTTGAATTGACAGTCATTCCTAAACTTTAATATTAGTTTTATAGTTTCCTATTTTTGTATACATTGAAACTTTTTCAATGTTAACTAATTTGGGGGTTCTCTTTTTTAGTTGATAATATTTATTTTAGCATATTTAAAAATTCACAAAATGTATTAAAAAGGAAATAGAAATAAACCGTAATTCCATTATACAAAGAAACATTTGCTTATCTTTTTTTATTCATTATAAAAGCAATACATCTTGACTACAAAAAATGAGAACCTAGAGATAAGTCAAAAGACAAAATAAATTTAAAATCTTCCACATGCATACCTCTCAGAGATAACCATTAACACTTCCATAAACTTATTTCCACACATTTTTCTATGCATATACATAAAATGGCAATATTCTGTTTAGTAACCTGAATTTTTCACTTAAGTATACATCATAAACGTCTCTCGATGTCAATATTTATCTACAATACCATTTTTAACTGAATGAAAAGTGATGCATTTTACTAATGCACTATAATTGAACACCTATTTACAGATATTAATGGATTTCCCCTTCAATATTTTAATATAATAAATATAGCTACAGTAACTCTTTTTCAGACCCAGCAGATATATTGCCTGGTATTTTTAATTTAGGCTCCTGACTTCAAAACTTACTTCAACGGCCAATAATAATCATTCTGTTTTCCATCAGTGTTTGTAGTTCATTCAGCCAATGTATCCTGCTCAGAATCTTATGTGACTGTGCAGCCATTCCCTCCCCCCACACAGCATTCAACTCGCCCTGTAACAAAAGGAAGAGACACTCGAGTTTAACCACAGGGCTACATTCTCTAAAGAGAGTCCTGATCAACAGAATCTCTACAATGATGAAACTCTGGATGTCATGGATTAATGTTCTGTGGCCTGATTTCATACGCTTTTGGACAAAACAGGGGACTAAGAAAGAGATAAGTGGCCCTTGACATTCAGGAACTGGTCTGGTAATATCAAATAGGCTTTGCTTTTCTCCTGTTGAACATAAATCATTTTATAGACCAGCCACTTCTTAAAAGGCCACATGTGACTGTATGACTATGATGGATCAAGACCAAAACAAGGCTACTCTATAATCATGCCTAAACACAGCCACAAACCTGAACATTGTCCAAACAACAAAAATAGCCCTAACAGTTCCCTATCCTACCTAATGAGTGACTTGTTTCTTTACCAATTACAGCTTTGGCTTCATTCTAGCTTATCTCCCTTCTAGGTAAGATTAGAGTAACCAATCATAGATTTACACCTCCTTTCTGACAGCACGCAATCCAGAGCAAAGCCCTGCTTCCTTAAATTCTTGCCAAAATCACCTAAATCAGGATATTCAGCACAAATCCTATACATTTTTTTAATTCTTTTAGAGACATCCCATGATTCCCCAGGATGTGAGCTGTTTCTCATTACAACCATAACCAGTGGAGTGGCTGGAGAGCGCCGATGCTTTTAAAACACTTGGAGGAACTTCTTGTACATGGTGTTTAATAAACGTGAGCTGTAATCATTACAGGATGCAGCTTATTGTTAAGATAAAATCTATGGATGTAGAAATCAGACCTCATTCTGCTCTATTTTGGCAAAATCCCAGATTTTTCCAAACCTCAGTTTCCTCATCTGTAATGTGAGTGACAGCCACACTCTCCTGTAGAATGATGAGTGTTATTAGGTGAAGCACTCATTTAATACTCATTTCCATTCTATATCTTCTCATTTATTTTACAAAGTTTATACTCCATTTTTAAAACAGTAAGTGAATTCTCAATGGAACAATCCATTTGTTTTCAATTCTCTCCCAGACACCCACAGTAAGCAGAAACAAAGACACAAATAAACCCTCTAAATACAGGGATCATTTTTGTAGAACTACATTTTTTTTCCATACAACAGGCTGCTGCAAACTCGGGAAGCAGAGGATAAGGAATGACAGCAAAGATGTGACTTTGCTTCTTGACCAAGACAGAAGTGACCAGAACAAAGTGAAAATTTTTCTTAGAGACTGGACACCAATTTGTACACAGTCACTCCTGCACATATATAACACACGGTTTGATGTCATAAAAATTCAACTTACATACACTTCAGTAACCATTTACTACATAAATAAAGCTCCACTTGAATATACATACTCAATTAGTCAATGCACTAACCAAGGACATTTGGCATGAAAAGAAAGTAATAAAACCTTTGTCTTCATTTTTGAGCACAGGTCCACTATACGGAAAAAAAATAATAATAATAAAGAGCTTTTTGATGGCCCCACCCTGCAATCAGTATTTCAATGGGAGTATAAAAGGGGATGAAAAAAGACAAGGACAACAGGTCATATTCAAATCAAACATAAAAACTTAAATTCAGTGAATACATTCCATGAACATCTTAATTCTCTTGCTTTGGCTATTTTTAGGTTTATCTAACAATGTTATTTTACTTACTGTTCTTTTTAAAGAGACACAGTCTCTTTTTTGTGGAAAACAAAAACTCTCTGATTAAAAAATTAACATGAAAAAGAATTAATGAAGGAAATTGTGTTCAGTGGAAATTAACTTTTAGTATATTAGAAAACACCTAATCAGTTTGTTTAATTTTGCTTTTTTTTTTCTTTTGGTTACTTATCAAAACACTTAACAGAACTTTAACTTCATAATTTAAATTAGTTCGATTCTGATGCAAGTAATAGAGGAAAATATCAATCCACGGGTCTACTAAAACTGGGATTAATCAGTAAATCATTTGGGAGCAACTTTATTGGGATTTATTGATATGTGTTATTCATCAGTCATTTTGTAATTTTTAAAATCTTTTTTGATACTTATAGTCTAATACACCTAGATGTGTATCCATTTATATGCATATACAATTGTATATTCCACGCCATTAACCATCCCATACAATAATATATTCATATCAATTTAAAATTCATTTCTTTACATCATTTTTAAATGTAGATGTTGCATTCTCTCTTACTCACATTCATATATTAAATTATTGTCTTCCTCAAAATTGGTTACTGAGTTCAGTCACTTACTGTTCTATTTGCTGATTTTACTACACAGAATGAAAAAATGTTAACGTCCTGTAGCTTTCACCACATGTAGATAGCTCTGAATTTAAAAAACCTGATAAAACTTTAATATTAGTGATTAGTGATTATTAGTTTGTGATTCTGGTGGTAATTTGGGAAAACTTTAAATAGTAAGTCTTTTAAAATTTCTCTAAATAGTATGTAAATGGGAAAAATAATTAATCTTCTGATGTGTATTAATGAACCTGGGTAGCCAGGCCAGGTGTGCAAGAAGTTCTATATTTTATGTGACAATATTATTTCTGACTCCATGAATACATTCCACCAATCTAATGGGAAATAAAAATAACTTCCATTTTTTTCTGTGTTTCTCCTTCGTCCTCCTGGAATTGACCAGGAAATTGGAAAGGAATTTAGGGGTGACCCTCAGCTTGTCTAGACTTGAAACAAGTTTTTTTCTGACTCTAGGCCCCTTTCCTCCCTTCAATTAGAGCATTTACTTTAGAAAATTTGTAATTATAAATTCTCTGCCCCTTTGAAATGTAAATCTGTTTAACAGCTTCTTTCCAGGGTTACAATCCAGGAACATCTTTCTCAAGGACCTAAGAGCCATCTCTTTTAAATCAAGAGTGATAGCAGGTACAGATGGCCTAATCTCAGAGGAAACCATAGGCAAATTTGGGAAAATTTCAATGTGCTCGTCACACCTCATTGATGAACCTCCCCACTAATGTATTCCAGTATTTTTCCACTAGCTCACCCCCGGAACTTAAAAACCTTTCCATCCTTTATTCTTATAGACTATCAGACACCTAAGTTTTCCATTTATCTTTGAAAATTACTTGTCCTATCACACTTGCTCAGGAGCTCACCTACACATTGGCTAAATTATTTTAATATTCTCCTCACCAGAATGCCCCTGGATCAGATCTGCAAGCAATAGAACCAAATCTGGTCAACTTATACAAAAATGGCACTGGTTGAAAGGGTTGTCAAAACATCACAGGGTGAGCTCAAAATTGTGGTTGGAGGCTAACAGCCAGAGCTACAGTGTCATGTTGCAAGGATTGTGATAATCTTGCCTCTGGTAGGCAGAGACACTACTGGCTCTGGCAATTCCAGTGACCATGATCTTGGCATACTGCTGCCTCTGCTTTCTCTGGAAACAGAAGTAGTAGCTCCTTTGGCTACTGATGCTGCTGCTGATACTCTCGACTGCCACCCAGGCTCAGACTGAATCCAGTGTGGACTCGGCTTCCTCATGGGTAGCCTTCTTAAGCAGGGACCTGGTCCTTAGCTACAAAGGGCCCTAGGACAGTGAGCATTTTTGCATTCTATAGTGAAAGATGAGCTCTGCCACATAAGCTGAAAAATTCTAAAATTATTTAGATGCTTTATTTAGATGCTTAGCTCTAAAATAATGACAAATCCCCACATAAGTTCCTTTTCCTATCAATCTCATGTAACCATCTAACATAGGTTCCATTATCTTGCCATGTCCTTGCTTTAAAAAATCCACTGGTTGCAACAACATGGATGAACCTGGAGAATATAACGCTATGTGAAAAAAAGTCAGACACAGAAGGACAAATACTACATAGTATCACTTAAATGAGAAATCTAAAATAGCCAAACTTAGAGAAGCACAAAGTAGAATAGTGGTTGCCAGGGATTGAAGGGGAAATGAAGATTATTAGTCAAAGTGTTCAAAGTTTCAGTTATACAAGATGAATAAATCCTAGACATCTACTATATAGCATAAAGCCTATAGTTAACAAAAATGTATATTTAAAAATTTGCTAAGAGAACAGACTGTGTGTATGTTGTGTTTTTATCACATACACACAAAATAATAAAATTATTATTATTATAAATAAAGAAGATGGGAGAAAACTTTTAGAGGTGATGGGTAGGTTTACAGCATAGATTGTGGTTTCATGGGTATACTCTTATCTCCAAACTCATCAAGTTCTATATATCAAATATGTACAGCTTTTTGTATGTTAACCATACTTCAGTAAAGTTTTAAAAAAAACAACCCACTGACTCTCAGTAATCAAATGAGACTAATATCCTAAATTAGGCACCTATGATCCTTTATTATTAGGCCACACAGTAACTACCCAATCTCCCTTCTCCTATTACTCAGTGTAAATCTTGAATTTTTTTTCCCTAGAACACAAAGCCCAAGGCCAATCTTTTGCACATCTTACCCTATGCCTGGAACACCTTTTCCTTAATTTCTCCGTGCAAATCATAAATGGTACACATTTTTCAACTCTAATGATATCTGTGATGAAATGAAGGGTCTTCCTGCAACAATATACTGAGAAGACTTAACACTGCTTCTGGGTTCAGTGGGAGCACGAGTGATTAGTGATGTCTGCCGTGGCTGACGAGAAGAAAGCGGCTCTCTCATGCAAGATCTCTGCACCCCCTGATGCAAATATACTTAACTTTCAAAACTCTAGTCAAATACAACTTCTTCTCTTAAGCTTTGCCCATCTATTTTGCTCACTATGACCAATCTATTTTAAAAACTTGAATAGCACTTATTTTTCATACTCATTTTGACACTTTTCTATCACTTTTCGCAAGATCAAGAACACAGCATATATGCAGGTATCATGTCCCCCAGACAGTAAGCTCCTAAAGGCTGAGACTCGTTTCTTTCCTTCTTTTTCACATCGAGCTGTGCTCTGTCCTTAGCAGACTATCAAAAAGTTAATTTATTGAAGGAGCAAACACCACTGTGAACTTACCTCAGATTTTGCTTTTCTCTTTAAGATGCTGAGATCTCATATTCTCCACAGTGATTCTTACGGTATTTTATGTTCTTCCTGTACATGGCTGGCTTCTCAAGTTCCATCCTAATACATCCCTGGCAATGATGCTGCTAGATAAACTGGCTCAGCATCTCGAGTGGCTTCCCCAATGATCCTTGGAGCCCAGCAGCTGCTACAAATATATTGTACTTGATTTCCTGGGTAAGCTTATTATGTTCCCTCAGCTACCTGTTCTCACATTGCTTTGGCAAATTCAACCATTGTGGCAAATGCCCTTTCTTTTCCACAGTGATTCAGTAAATATCTTCACCGGGGATCCCATTGTCTAAGACTTTATACACATTCATTCTTTTTTGTTGTACAACCACCCGTATTTATTATAATTTCTTATTCCTATGTGCTAAGGAAAATGATGTCTCAGATTCTAAAGGAAAAATCCTCTCTAAATTAGAGTCTAGTGTGAAAAATCTATAGTAAATTTTTTTGAGTGTTATGTTTTTGAATTTTGAGTGTATACACACTAGCTCTTGGTGATTTGTGTGTGTGTATGTGTGTGTGTGTGTGTGGTTTAGGGAAATTATATATATATATATATATGTATGTGTATGCTTATAACCACTTTCCATAAAACATCATTAATTTCAGAGAAAACCTGAATTACCTACATCCCTAGCTTTAATATGCAATAAAGTAAAATGAACAAATCTCTGTTGAAGTAAGAAGCTGTTTAATTGTCTTCTAATTTCTTTAAAGAGAAAATATATATTAAATATCTTTTAATATGCTCATTCATCTCTTAAGTTTCCAGGTTACTAGATATTTTCAATAACACAAAATTTTCAAATTCCTAAATGAGCAATTCTTAAAAATTCACCTTTCCAAGATTATCACCCACCCCACAGCTAAATGCATCCCCTGGATCACTATCATATTCCATTCCTCACCATCCTCAACATTCCTAACTTTACAGAACCTTTGAATTTGCTTCGAGTATTTCTTCATCCTGCAGTGCCCCCAAGCCCACCCTTTCACCAATTTTCTGCTGAGCCACCAAGAAACAGCTCATCTACTTCCTCTTCAGTTAAGCTCTCCTCAGATGTTCAAGGCCAATTATAAATGGTCCACTGCCTAAGTTCTCCTAGAACTATTCTCTATAAAAACTGACTAGATTTCAAGGTTTCTACATTATTGGTTTCCAAAAGTCTCCATGACTAGAGGTTGTCAGCTACAGGAAGGCAGAACCAGTTTCATCCTTTGTGTACCTAATGCCTGCACTGTATATGACATATATGATTAACTCAATAAGTATTAGAAGAATGACTGGAAGTGTGCAGTCACTTTTGATAGATTTCGATTGTTCTTTTTAAAAAAATGAAATAGAGATATGTATTTTTAGCATCATGATGGATTACATTTCTTCAGTAACCCTCCCATTGAAAATAATTTAAAATGCTGCATAAAATACAAAATATATATATATAGAGATATATAG
>NW_006437828.1:615639-616199 GCF_000325575.1 Pteropus alecto
ATTTGAAACCCATTGCTGGATTGACAGATAGTTAGAAATCCCAAAGGCAAAAGTAAGAGCAAAAGAAAACCTTGGTGGTTTTGAGGTTTTTTTTTAGTGTCTGTAAGAGGTACAATGTGTTAGAAGTAAGGGATGGGGTAGTGTTAACTCCACCCAAATTAGTGAGTTGACAAAAGACCACTGAATAATGCTGGCAAGCAAAGCTGCACATGGTCAGTGTCCTGAGACAAACCTGCTGTGTGGGAGAGAAAAATAGCAAGAGAACTTTCCCTTCTCCCCTTCATTATGGGGCAGAGGAGAAAAAATATTCTCTCTGCATAATTTCTAACCATGAGCTCAGTCTCCTCAAATCTGTGCCCCTAAATCACTGTACTTGGATGGTTCAAAAATCCGCAAAGGGAAATTATAAAGCGATGCTAGTTAGTAGCACTTCTTTAGTAACGAGAATATAATGTGTTTTTGTGTGAGGAAACATCTAGAGACATACCTGGAAAAGAACAAGGGACAAACCATACCAGATACCAAGAACTGTTAAAATATTATAATTAAAATAGTGTCAA
>NW_006437828.1:616223-644526 GCF_000325575.1 Pteropus alecto
AAAAAAAAACAATGGAGAATTCCATTAGATTAGAGTGAAAATGCATAAAATGCTACTCAATGCATGAACATGGATGAATATTACGAATGTGATATTGAGCATAAATCACATCATGAAAGAAACATCATTATTCCATTTACATAAAGTTCAAAATTATATATAAAAATAAGTGACATATATTTTAGGAAAAGGTTCACATGTGGTAAAACAGTAAAGAAGTACAAAATAAGAGATCTAATATCAAGAGAATGGCTACTCATGAGGAAATCAACAGGAATAAGCACCCAGCAGACTTCTAAAAATCGGACTGTATTCTCGTTTACATTGTGTAGTGGGATTGGAGATGTCTGTGTTGTATACTCTTTATGCCTCCGCTCACATATGCTAGAAACACTGCTTTATTTCTTTATAATAAAAATTGGGATTTGAATTCGTGTAACTGGAATTTATTAATTAATTCAACAAATATTTATTGAGAACCTTCTATAGATGAAGCACTGTTTCATGTTGGAATACCATGATAAATAAGCCAGATTGAGCTTTTATTTTGGTATGGCTGGCATTTTAGTGTCAGAAATAAAACGGTGAACGTAACCTTTTAATTCACCAGTGAGGAAACTGAGAAGTCCAAAGTCCAAATGACTTTTATGAAGTTCTAAAATGAGGACAAAGTCCAAATTAAAAAATGAAGCGTCCTCCAAACAAACAGAGACTCAGGGACATGGACAATGGACTAGTGGTTACCAGAGGGTGAAGGGGGTGAAGGAGGAGGGGGAAGGTAGACAGGGCAAAGGGGGTCAAATATGGGGGGCAGGGGTAGGGTGAAGTGGTTAAAGGGGATCAAATATATGGTAGCCGAAGGAAATTGGACTCTGGGTGGTAAATACACAATAAAATATATAGATGTCAAATTATAATGTACACCTGAAAATTATATAATTGTATTAACCAATGTTACTCCTATAAACTTAATTTAAAAAAAAAAAAAAAGCATCTTGATAGCCAGCTTAGTGTTTTCTTCATTACAAATTCAGCTGTCTACATGCAGAAGAAATGCTACCTGATAGCGAGGTAGAGACAGATGAAAGGTAGAGAGATGGAGGAGGAGAGAGATGCATACTTGTATTACATCTAAACAAAAGCAACACAATATACAAAGGGAATGTTCATATAAAGATTTATCTGTTGGATGACAGCATATACTCTTTCATTTCTAAACAGTCCTGATAAAAAGTCATCTGCTGAAAAATGCAGCCATTAACACTCATTTATTTTAAATGGTAATGAAGACACTAAAACATGTCTTTCAATATTCTGAGTTAAATGGGAATAATTTAACATGGACAATCAATCAGTCATGAACCAGTAATAGCAAATTGTTTAAATAGATGAACTTTTATAATTTTTAGTAGTGACCTACTGCCTACAGTAATACCTTCCACAGTGTGTGTGTACATTGTTGTTTTGTTTTGTTTTATTTAATGCTGTCAGGGCTAACTGATAATTAATCGAAGCAAAGAAGTCTTTGTTAATTTGGGAAAGACCAGGCCTGGGGGATACCCCTTCATATTAAAAAGAGGGTGTGAATTATGGGTTTACGCATCTTTAAAATTAAAGTGTATAAAGCACAAATAAGCACTTAAAATTCTATACAGACAACACACACTTGTAAATATCAAGAAAACCTCCTATATTATAATATGCAACTCCACCTATCCTTTTTTCTAGGATTGTCGATGCTGTATATAATAATATAATAACTCACTGATTAAAGGATTTAATGCAATATTCCTGAGGCTAATCTGATTACTAATTTCAAAGGGCAATCATTAAGAACTATTGACTATTTTCTCTTGAGGAGAATAATCAATCATTCAATAATTACAAATAGTTTTTTTTCCCTTTTGTCTCTGAACCAGTGAGAACATAAAGTTATTTTTATTCTGGGACAACAACAGTTATAAGAGACACGCTACATCATATAACACATCTTTACATAATGCAGATAGGCGATAGGAAAGAATTGGAAACACTGTCAGGGGAGAACAACCCGGCCCCAGACATCGATAGTAAACTGATATGGATTTCTCTGAGGATGTCTTGAAATTTGATTTTTATAGAAATACAAAGCGTTTGCTACAAATGCAAGCTACAAATTGTGTATATTATTAAGTGAATTTAAAAGAATTGATTCAAAAGTACCTGAGTCTCTTATTGTTTCAAATCAGCCATTTTAAAAAAATGCTTATTAATAAGGTCTATTATTTTCCTTTTGTTGTAAATAAAGTGTGACTGGGTTGTGAAATCATCTCCTATTCAGAGAAAAACTTATTCTCATAGACATTCGTAAATACAAATAACATGGTGTGATGTGACCCAGAATTCAAAATTACTCAGTGAGGAAAGTTCAGTATATGGTTTTAGTTCATTTAATATCTCTAATAAATAAACCTAATGGTCCTAGAATAGATCGAGAAAAATGGCATTTAAAAAAGCATACAGCATTAATGGCATCATCATTTATATTCTGAATCAAAATGATAGGATTACCAACAAAATATTCAAGTCCTTTTGATCTGGGAATATAATTTCTATGCTTAAAGCTCTACTAGTCAGGGGTAGTTATAATACTTATTTCTTCTTTGCTTAATTCAGTACCAACTATAGACACAAGCATTTCAATAACTTAACATCATTACATCATATCCTTTGTTGGGGTTCAGGTATTCAAATGTTAGTCGAATCTACTTGCTCAACAATACTTAGTTCTATTTTATTAAAATCTTAAAATTTTCCCACATCGTGTTCATTAATTTATTCTATAATATTCTATATGTTTGGGGTGGAAAGATGAATGAGACCTTGCCACTGCCCCTGTGATTCTGACATCAGTGAGACAGATAAGAACATTAATACTTATGACACCTTGTAGAGAGTGTTATACTCATAGTGCTTTGAGAAATACAGTGTGATGGATACTGTATGTTAACATACCCCACCGCCATGCTCACTCTTTCTCCTTTACTAATTTCTTCTACAGGGATGTATGAGCCAAGATCCAATTGTTAAGCTAAAAACCGATTAACTACCAAGCTGATGCAGAAACAGTTCTGATTGACTTCTCTAAGCAAGCGGAGAAGCTGAGTTCGTGGGAAGTCTGAAAAGTCATCGTTGGCTGCAGCGGTGATGAAGCGTGAGCTCATGGTGAGATTTGGCAGGCTGTTACAGCTGACCTACAAGACCTCCTGAGAATAATGGCTTCCAGTTTACTTCGCTTTCTAAATCTGTTTGAATTGTGTGCGTTAGCAAATGTTAACCCAGGACCTTGCATTGGACAGTAAGAAGACAAACAGAACGCAGTATGGATAATGTTCTGCTACGCCCCTAACATGCAGCCCTCTAGTACCAACATAGTTCCCTGCTTTAAAATATAGATCTCTGAACTCTTGCTAGCTAACATCTAAGATAACCCCCGAAGGTTTAAATCCACCACGTCAGCCACTTATAATCCTGGTATTCCACTATAACTGACATGCGGATACCCCAAAAGCATCCCATCTGACCTTGATGTCACTGTAGCCAGGAATTGTTTTGCTATTGAATTCTCGTCAAAGAAATATAAGCAGACATTTGCTGGGGTTGCCTCTTCCCTTTTCTCTTTCCTCTTCCCTGGAATGTGATGTGATATCTGGTTTGGGGCCATTTGAGTTGTAACCATGAGGACAAAAGCCACATGCTAGGAATGGCAGAACATACGTTGATTTCCCATGTCAAAACTTAACTACTACCCCGAATTTCTGGTTGTGTGAGATATAAAACACCCTCACCTATTTCAGCTACTGCTATAGACTGTTCTGTTACACATGGCTGACTCCGACCCCAAACGATGCATCAGAGAAGAGTAGGCTAATTCTGCTCGGGACATAAGGGGAAGTTCCTCATCTGAAAACCCAGGCAGTACTTTGAAGGAAGTACAGGAGCTCAGAAACAGAGAGGGTGAGGAAGTCTGAACAAAGCAGAGGCAATCCCGGCATTTGTTCGATGCACAGGTTTTGGGGAGCAAGTGCAGGGGTCCAACTTACGCCCTTAAAAATAGAAAGGTGGTTGGAGTTAGACAGTCAAGGGAGTCTATCTTCACTTGCTGTGCTGAATGATCTGTTGTCAGCCTGACTTTATAACCATTTGCTTTAAGTTCTGGGTTAACATTTGCTAACACACACAATTCAAACAGATTTAGAAAGCGAACTTAACTGGAAGCCATTATTCTCAGGAGGTCGTGTAAGTCAGCTGCAACAGCCTGACAAACCTCACCGTGAATTCACGCTTCGTGACTCCACTGCAGCCGACGATGACTTTTCAGACTTCCCACGAACTCAGCTTCTCCACTCGCTTAGAGAAGTCACTCAGAACTACTCCTGCATCAGCCTCCCAGACGCTTACTCCCCACAATTCCTCCAACATTAATGCAAGCCTGATTTTTATCACCAACATTTATTGGTGATGTATCACGTGTGAACACACACACACTGGTGTACCTGGTAGGTGCCAAGAGGCAAATTTTTCATTAGTCTTCATCTGGTTCTTCTGCCTCTATTATCTTCTATTCCATCTACTACACTATGACCAGAACATTCTTTCAAAGCACGTATTAGACCATACATTTTCACTGCTTCTAACCCTTCAGTGGTTTTAGACTATACATTTTCACTGCTTCTAACCCTTCAGTGGTTTTCACAAGAACTGATCCTGGGACCCACTAAACATTAGAGTAGAGCAGCCTCCTTTTGAGGAAGGTTTATGAACTTTCATGGTCAGATCCACGCATAGAGTCCAACTTCAGCTCGCTCATTACCTTACTTCCCACCTAACATCTATCTAGTCACACCAGACTGTTTGGTTTCCTGTTTTAAAATGCTTTTCTGCACCTCTGCACCTTTGCCCATCCTTTTCTATGGAATCTCCCCTTCGATCTTCATCTCAGTAAATTCCAATTCATTTATTCAAGATACAACACAAACTTCCCTGTAATAAGTTCTTTCTTTACCACTACCTCCAACCTCCCCCTTGATTGCACTGCTAGCCCCCCTACAGGCTCCTGAGCAGCTCATACACACTCCTAAGACAGACCAGTCATATTTTTTTCATTTGTACTTGTCTTTCTTCCCCAATAGGACATGACTCTTTTGTTAATAATCTTTGTAGCTTTATTCTTTAGTAACATATCCTAAACAATTTTGAAATTGATGGTTATGTTATTTTTAATTGAATGTTTTTAAGCAAGTAAAGAACAATCTGATTTGCATCTAGATAGATACTGTCATTGGAAAGTGAAAGATTGGAGTGAGAAGAGACAAAAGGAAACTTAAGAGTCACCAAATTTATGATTAGAAAATACATAAGAATGATGGCATTTCTATTTAGAGTAGTTACAACTCACTATTTTGTTTCTACAAGTCTCCTGAAATCCATATATTCCTAGGCATTTTCAGGCTGAGAACATGGTGATAGTTTCCCAACACATTTTAAAGCTGAATTAACTCTCCTGAGCATCCAGAGAGACTGCTGCTACCCTAGGATCACCATTCCACTGTGCTAGGAATGTGTAGGATCCTCCAGGGTCAGGATGTGCCACGTTTTCAGGGCCATCAAAAGGCTCCCAGACATCAAAATAGCTCTTCAACTTAATCACTAATACTTGAGGAATAACATCTGTCATCAAATAGAGATAAGACATAAAATTGCCCCATAAGAGATTCATCGCTCTGGCTCTGAGTCATATTTTTTAGTACGACTAGCAAGTGATTTTCCTAAACCAGGCTTCGTTGAATGCAAAAGGATAACCTGCCAAGGATGTGAATAACTGAAACAGAAGGAAGAAAATCATGGAATTGAATGCACCAATTGAAAACTTACATCTGTGATAATTTTGGCCTTGAATTGCCTTTCATTCACTCATGTAGTTACTTTGCAAAAGTTTACTGGCATCTACTATGTATGAAGGATATAATTGGACCCTAAGGTAAAGGTAAAGGTAAAAGATAGAGGTAAAAGATCGTCATCAGTTATGTGTTGGACAATAAGGGGACTAATAGAATACAGTATGGATAATGTTCTGAAAGGCCAATAATACATAGCACTCTAGCACCAATATAATTCCTTGCTTTAAAATATAGATTTCTAAACTCTTGCTAGCTAACATCTAAGATAACCCCTAAAAGTATAAATCTACCATCACATCAGGCACTTATAATCCTGGTATTCCACTATAACTGACATGAGGACACCCCATAAAGCATCCCATCTGACCTTGACATCAAGCATACCTGACCCATGTTATTTCATGCCTGATCCTCCTAGGGCTCTATTTTCTTCAGCTAGATATTGCTTATACATATGTACCTTGTAGAGCATGCAAAAGACACATTCTCAGATGTACTTCCACCCAAATTACATGGCAACAGGCCTCTACGGTGACTCACTCCTATACTATTTACTGCCACTGCCACTGCTACTCAGTGAACTGCTGACTCTTTTAGTAAGTGGAGTGAAGCACACAGCCCTCCCTTCCCTGAACCCAACATCTTTGAATACACACAGTCAGCATCCACGGTCTCTCTGCCAGTTTCACATCTCTTGTTATTTCACTTATATAAATGTTGAGCATTCTCTGTGTGGATACAGCTGGTGCCCTTCTCAGAGGAGATTCTCCACGATCCTAGAAATTCCATGTCTCCCCTCACATTTGCTCAATACACTTCCTCAGACCTTCAGCTCAGTACCTAATAGTTTTCTTCAGCCTTCCTACATTAGTGCTACAAAGATCCTATTTTCCAACTCCTCATAGGACCCCAAAGCTGTCACCAATAACATTTAGAAATTCAAGCTCTTACTATGAGCTAGCAGACACATTTCTAGAGGGAAGCTCCATCCAGAACTTCACTGTTCCCCCGGACTTTAGAAATTGAAAATGACAAATTCCCATCACAGTTCTTATACACTGACATTTAAAAATGACATTAAAATCACCTTTTTATTAGTTTTTAGCCCCAGTAAACTAAAAGCTCACAATATTTGAGGCCATGTCTAATTTGTTCATTGTTATATCTCCCACACTTTTCTCACTGACTTACACAAAATGGAAATGCAAAAATATGTTGAATGAATTAATGAATAAATGCCTAGATGACTCAACTGATTTAGGCACCTCTTAGGGTCCATCAGCTTTCCTGTTCAACTTCACACATTGAAGTCCAGAGCCCTCTCAGTGTCCCCTGGACTTTGTCACACGGACAAAGAACAGCTCAATTTGTTACCAAGACTCATCATTTAGTCTTAACACCTGCCAGGGAGACTTCTGTAGCCATGTCTTCTCTCTGCTCAGCTATCCCACCTCTCCTCAGTGATTATTACCTTTCTCTGGTTTAGACAGCTAAAAAAATTATGACTCTCCTAATAACTAGTCTTAAAAGTCTGCCTGCAAATTGTTTTATTTTAAAAAATAAATAATCATTCATTTTGGGAATAAAATTTCAGGAAAACATATCTAACCAAAAAACACACTGGGAGCAACATATTTTTCTAGTTGTTTCCTATGTTAACATTTTAGGGAAAAAAAACACCTTAGACATGTTGTATGCTAAATACTCAGGCTCTGCTACGTCAAAAAGGTAAACGGTAGCCATGTACTTTTGTTAAAACACTGTGTCAAAAGAGATGTAGATTATAAATCACGTTGTGCTATCATCCTACCAAGTCCTGATGAAACCACTGGTGTCCACACATAATTTCATACAGAGAAGCAGATAATGGGTAAAGGAAGTAAAATATACCATGCCATACTTTTAAATTTATTTTCCACATGCCGCTCTCAATAATGACATGTGGCTACAAATACGAAAAGGCTAAGAAAGAGGTGTCTCCAAGCATTCTCTTACCAATCCTAGGCTCAGCACTACAGAAACCACAGCACCCTGGCAGCGCTGCAACGCCTTAAAAATGCTGGTACAATGTCATATGTAAGAGAGAGAATTGTGTTGTACAGGCAGAGAGATAATGCATAAATCATGACTCTGGCCCTACAGCTATGTGAGTTTGGGAACTTAAAACTTCTTAGGGCCAGAAGGGAGGGGGGAGGGGGAGTGAAGGAGGTAGACAGGGTGAAGGGGGTCAAATACGTGGTGACAGAAAGAACTCTAACTATGAGAGGGGAACACACAGTGTAAATATATATATGCCTTACTGTTAAAATGTACACCTGAGACTTACTGGATTTCGTTAACCAATGCCACCGTTAAAAATTAATTAATTAATTAATTTAAAATAAAACTTCTTAGGAAGTTTCCCCACCTGCAAAGTGAGGCTCAATGACAGGATCCAATTCAAAGGGCTATCCGTCATAAAGCTTAAATTAGATAAACTATGAAAAATGCTATTATAGAGTTTGGCACCTATAAATACTTCAGATTATTATAATTAATGTGCTATATTTGCCAATTAATTTTGAGGAAAAAAATGACTCAGTTTTGTCCAAGGAATACTTCCAAAAGAAGAGATTTTCTCATGCCTCTGTACTCCTTAATCAACAAAGGTTCACATACTTAATGCTAATATGAATTAACATTATGATAGGTTCTTCAGGAATTCAAAGCCTATTTCATTACCTCTCTCTTTTCCAAAAAGGATTTGTTAGCATGAGCTCAAATAAAGCAGAAAAAATTTAAGCATGACAAGTAAGTAAATGTTCAAAAATATTCTATGTAAGATTAAGGTTTTATCTTTGTAGAATTTAGCAATCTATTGTCTATTTAATTGAAGATTATTTCAAAGACTGTCTAAAGAATACCAAGTTAATTCATTTTTTCCTGTAATGAGAAATATATATTAATTTTTGAAATATGATCTGAGCCATTTTCTCTTTTTATTTCAAGGACATTTTGACATTTCTGCAATTCAGTCTTTTATTGTGATAATATGCTGGTAAAGTACAAAGGCTTGCCTATATCAATACCTGAATATTCAGGTGCTAAGACAAAACTTTAATAATTGGTGATAATACTATACTATCTTATTTTAACAGAGAATACCCGTGTATCTTTAATGTGGTAACCTCTGACTGTACTGCATTCTTCATATAGCTTCTTTGGTAAGATCCAAGGGAAATATTACCTTTCAAATTAAACGATATTCATGTTTAACTGATTATCCTTGAGAAACATAGAGATTCATTTGTGTTCATCAGAACTCTCTTTGGAAAAAAAATACTTTACATCAGAAAGCAGCAAGGCATATTTTATTGTTGTTCACATATGATAAAATAAAAGGGAGATAATCACATTGACAAATATACTCTGCTCTATTAATTTTGGTAATTAAACTCAAATTGGCCATTCTAGAAACAAAGTATAAAACTGTGCCTTATAAGCAAGCACAAAAATGCTGGAATATTTACTTGTTATATTTGTGATAAGAACACTTAATACAAGATCTATACTCAGTAAATTTTTAATAGCACAATACAGTAGTGTTAACCAAAATGATAATAAATAAAGATAGTGGGAGGAAACTTTTGGAAATGATGGGTATGTTTATGGCGTAAACTGTGGTGATAGTTTCATGGGTATACACATCTTTCCAAACTCATCAAGTTCTATAAATTAAATATGTACAGGTTTTTGCGTGTCGATCATAACTCAACAAAGTGATTTTTTTTTAAATGCTGAAATTTGTTTCAAATCCTCTTATTAGGAGTCCTCATTCCAGAATTTCACTAAGCTCTTAAAAAACATTGTTGTGACTTAGAGAAGAGATTTCTTATTTCCTGGGATTTGCTAAAAAATTATATAGTTAAAAATGATATGATTTCTATAATTTAGATTGCCCATGTGAAAGTATTGAGCTCAAAACATTTAGCTACATAAAACTACTTAATTAAAAAATAAACAGCAACACATTATTTGACTATGAAACTTATTCATTTTCATGCTTTTAAGATTTCCAAACTTTTTAAACACTATGCCCTTCTTGACAATTTTCAAATGAAATGTTGAGGAAAAAGAATGACTAATGAAATTAGGATATCCCAATTACTTGTAACTTTTCCTCTTAATCACTTGAATGCAAATCAAATGGTTTTTAGAAATAGCAGGGACACTATGCCAAAATGTAATTGGCTGTAACCACTGACTGAATTTATCCTTTTGTGCCTCATGTTTAATTATTTTACATTGACAACTTATCCTCACTGGGATTACTTCATGAGGTCATAGCTATCTATATTCTGTATTTCGATCTGTCATTAAGAAACACAGTTCCTGCTTTAATTTATATAGCCAATGAGAATACTTGAGACCTAACATTCTTGAATACACATTACTTGGGAATCAAAACGAAAATTAATGCGTTGAAGAAATTTCTGGTCACAGCCTTTGGTTCATAATTAAGGACGTATTTTTGCTTGTGACATTTCCCCACCAAAGTTATTATTTGCTTTAGTCTGCTCACATGTCCCTAAATTATAGTCCCTGTGGAACGGAAAAGTTCCAGAGATGAGCGTAGGGAGTGGGGCAGAAGAAGACAGTAAGATGCACAGCGAAACCTGCAAAGTTTGGGGATAAAAAGGAAAAAAAAAACCTTTCTCTTCTATATCAGACACGCCAAGTTTTGTGACAAAAAGTAAACAATCATGGTAGTTCCAAATGTTCGATTTTCAACCAAGAATTTGGTTGTCGAGACCTTACCAATTTAACCTTCTGGAGAGAAATGTAATGTCACTCAGGCTTGAGGCGAGTAAGTGTAAGTTTATGTGAAGGTAAGCATGTTGACATACTGTCATGAAAAACTACACTTTTCTCTATGCTTGCTAAAGGTCAAAGACAGAATACATGTGTTATTTCCAAGCACATAGCGAAACCAAGAAACTGTATACCAAAGATACAATAGTTTAAAAAATATAAATTGTTTCAAAAAGAATTAGTGAAAATTGAAAATACTTTAAGTAATCTATAATAGGTAATTGATACTTCTGGTAGATGAATTCAAAGCAATCATGAAAATGCACAATTAGGACCAGCACAGAAATATGTATAAATATTCATAAAATAATGTTAAGTAAATAAGATTAATACAAAGTCTACATTTAATTAATCAAAATTAATAAAGTCTGGATGAAAATAAAAATAAAACACTTCATGAGTTAGTTATTAGAATTAACAGAACTTTCCTGCTAAATGTCTTTCATATACTTTTATTGTTTACACAAAGTTTTATGCAGGAAAATAAAATAAGAATATAAAGTGTCTTATGTATTATCAATTGTAATAGCCAGTTAAAAGAAGGCTAGAAAATAATAAGTATATAAACTGAACATATTCACTCTCTAAAGACCAGAAATTTCATTTCTAGGCACATAAACAACATAAATATGTATATACATTCATCAA
The DNA here is from genome assembly GCF_000325575.1 of Pteropus alecto. NCBI lineage: Eukaryota > Metazoa > Chordata > Mammalia > Chiroptera > Pteropodidae > Pteropus > Pteropus alecto. The sequence goes on from NW_006437828.1 coordinate 627,662, forward strand.
AAAACATGTTCTAAAATATTGTTGATAGCACTATTCATATTAGCTCCAAACTGGAAACTATTCACAAACCCATCAACAGCAGAATGAATAAATAAACTGTGATATTTACCCAGTTGAACACCATACAGCAATGAGGATGAACCTTCTACAATATGTACTGCAATATGGACAAATCTCAGAAACGTAATGTGGAACAAGAGAGAAGTACATACTCTTTTGTCTCTGGCTTTGCTCACTCAGTACTACGTCTGTGAGGTTCCATCTGTATAAGTAATTGAAAATCCACAATAAACCCTTCCTGGCCAAATGTACAACATTTCAGGCCACGGAAAAACATCTACTAGAGAAAACTAAAGAAGACTCTCAATGCACTATCGGGAGTCAACACATACATCAAAGTTGAAATATTCTACAAGATAAATTCATTTTTACCTAAAGATCTTTAATATAATAATTATCCCCTTGTAGTAAAACCTATGTTCACATATATTCATACATGCATACTGAATGTATATACATAATATATGTATACATGTGTGTGTATGTGTGTGTGTACACACACGAGGGACTACATTTACAAGCCCTTCAACCCTTCTCTCTCCAGGTGAGATGGGAAGACTTTCTAGCCAATGAGATGTAAGCCTAAGGGACGCTTTGATTAAGAACAAGCGTGCTTTCTTCACACTACCCACCCCTGTCTGCCAACAACATCCAAAAAATCCAGAGCAAGACTCCGAGGTCCTAGATTATGGACAAGTTATAAGATGAACAAAGCACAAGTCTCTGCGTCTCTGCATAGAAGGCCGCTTGTCTAGCAGAATCATCTGCACTGACTGAACTGTTCCATGAGCCAAAAATAAACTTTTGTTGGGGCGAGTCTGAAATTTTGAGCTTTATTTCATAGCAAATTAAAATATAGTTTAATATAGTGGGGTTTTTTTGTGGTAGTGGTGGTTTTCAACGCTGCCTTGACCCAGTTTTGAGACCCTATGAGAGGTTGGTCAGTTTCCTTTTCTGAGCAGCTGGTTGAGACCACACTTCTGGGTAAGACCACTCTCCAACCACTTTCTTATTGGGCTTTTACACACCAGGCCTCTAAGCACCTGCCCTAAACAACCTTGCACCAGGTACAAGACAACTAGAGACAGTCCTTAGGGCCCCAGAGCTCATGGAATTATTCAAATGAGCCAATCCACAAGGAGCCCAAGTAACCTAGGCAACCCCAGTCCTCTGCACATCAGGTGACCCTGTCTCTAGGGGCAGCTCCCTGTGCGACCCTGCCTAACAGCCTTCTCTTTTTTTGGAGCAATAAGTAACAAAAAATTCTATCCAAGTATTGTGTCCCACCACCAAAAGAATCTTAAACCTTGTAAAACATGAATTCAGGGCTAGCTTAATTAAAATTCAGCCTGAGCTTCTTTCTATAAAACATAGTCGCTTAGCATTCATACATTTTTTTGCCCCCAAGAATACCGAAGATTCATTAAATATAGTAGTTTGTAGATTTGCTGAGACACAAATTTGAATAACTTCAAGGATCGTGGCTTACACATGCTATTTAACTAGCAATCTTGTTTATCAAACTGCCCAGCATCTACATTTCAATGTGGTTTTGTTCTTGCCTCATAATTATCTTTGCAGAAAATATAGTAAAGTGCTAAAATCTGTATTTCTTTGTGAAAAATAATCATCAGTGAAAAGATAAATTTTAATGAAATCTGAAGGAGGATTAACATGGTACAAGAAACAAATGACTCACCACAGAAATGTAATTCAGAAGTAAGTTAAGAGCCTGTATAAATGCATTAATTTACTTGAATTTCATGTTTTTGAAAGATATCTATCACATCTCTCCAAAATAAGAACTAATCATATAAATGTATATATATTATAAATAAATATGTAGTTCGATTTTTTTATCTATGTTGGTTTAATCTTTGTCAATCAACTATTTTTCTTATATAGTATTAATCTGAAAAATGTAAATTATTTAAGGATAGAGGATTATGAGAAATTAGCTAAAATTTGGAAAGAAAATTAGGAATTTTGATATCTATTCATCCTATTTACCTCCTGTTGACCTAAAAAGAAAGAGGTAAACTGACACAAGCTCGAAATTGTCAAAAAGAAGGATTTATTTGGGAAGATCAGAGGAATTGCAATTTGGGAAATGCAAATTTTAGCAAGTCACAGGCAAGTCTGTAGAGGGTTTGGGGTATGCTGTGTTTATGGGCAGGGAATATAAAGAGGGGAATAGCTCAGTTAGAGTCTGTTAAAATAATTTTAAAAAAACACAGAAACCAGCTTTTGAAAATTCTGCGGGCAGACAAAATTGGTCCAGTCTTACAAACAAAGCTCAATTCAGCTTATTTTGTGAGATCAACCTGACCTGGGTCATTTCTTATTCACATCTCTGGAAACCATAAGCAAAATTTCCCAAGGTTTAAATGAGACAATCCCTGACCAACTTCCTATCATTTAAGAAAATTCCAATATTATCAGTTTTCTGTCATCAGGCATTTATGGGAAGTCAGTCTCTGAGTCTTTATGTTTTGTTTTCTCAAAGGCAAATAACTGAGATTTTCCATTTTATATCTTTCAATTTTAGACTGAAATTCTTTCATAGTGCAAAAAAGAGAATATCTGGGACCATTTGACTAATAAATTTGCAATTTGGTACTTCTCGAAAATGCATGGGAAAGAAATATACATTAATTTTGAAAGTTAAAAAAAGCTCCAGATAAAATATACATACTGTCATAAACACATATTTATTGTATGAATCATATCTATTTTTATATACACATTAATTTAGTTAAATTATCATTAAAGAATCTAAACAATGACTATGCTGCACTACTCAACTGTAGTGCAGTTTAAACAATCAGCTAGGGGACACAATACAGTACAGGGGCTAAGGCCACAGACTGTGAAGCCAGATTGCCTGGCTTTGCATCCCAGTTACTGTTTGCCGTGTGATCTTGGATGAATTATTCACTTGCTTGGATTTCAGTTTAAACATCAATAAAACAGAGATAATAATAGTAACTACTTTATAGTGTTGTTGTGAAGATTAAATGAATGAATACATGTAAAGTGACCAGAGCTAATTAATTCTACCTATCACCATTATTTGATACGACAGAAAGAGTACAAGTGAGGAGATTCTAGCTCTGTAGCTAATTCTCTATATAATCTTAAAGCAGTTATTTACAAGCCTATATCTGAAAAATAAGAGATTTGGGCTATATAGTTCCTGAGGTCTTTCCTAGCTCTAAATTGTTTGAAGTAAAAAAATATTTTAAAGAAATCACTTGACCATCACTTCAGTTATTACCCTCCCCCACCCCCATCACATCCTCATAAAATGTCTTAATAGGCTGCATGCAAAATCGTTAGTGTTGTAGCTGACTGGCTGGAAATGGGTTCTAAGTGAGTTGACTGCTAAGACCTTTTCCATTTCATATTATATTTTCATTGCTATTAACATAAAAAGATAGGAAAACGGTGAGTTTAAGAAGTTCCATTCCATAAGAGATATTATATCATACTTATGGATCAACAATGGAAACCAAGCGAAAATACGTTTGCATTGATATTTCCTACATTGTGACTCTCTCAAATTTATCTTAACTTTTGAAGTAGTATATTAATGACATTTACAATATCCAAAATAAGATTTTCTATTGTTAGGCTAGCTCACCAATGAAGAGCACTATCTGTTGCATATAATAAACTCAGCATAACACCTGATTCTGTATTTACATTATTGTACCGTATTAAAGTGAATTTGTAGTAAGAAAAAAAAAGATCGCTTAACAGCAGTTTCAGATAAAAAGTAAGTATTTGTGTAAGGTTTTCAATAGTAGAGATAATCAAAAGTACCTTTCTCTTTCAATATGGCTGTCATCCAGTACTGTGGCTATGGCCAAAAGATGCCTGTGGAAATTAAGGTGAGGGACTGCACCACTTGGAAAATGATTATTAGTCAATTATCAACTTTTAGATGTAATTCCTTTCAATCCTCACTTACTGAAGTCTGTAACTGCTGTCATTTTGCTACAGATTGCATCACATTTAATCAGTTTTAAAATAATATACAGATGGCACTTGTTCCATAAAATCTCTGGTTTCTCTCCTTCACTGACCACACAGTCAATACGTACAAATCACAAAGCCGAGACTTAATGTTTTCTTCAATAAGCCTGGGGCAATAATAAATCAAAGGTTCATTTCCGGAGATGGAAAACCTCATAGCCACAAGGCTGCGGAGAGCAGACATCTGTTTTATGAAAGAATGCTAATAGTGATCAGTTACACATTAATGCATAATTTTCACTCATCTTTTATGGGTCAAAATCTTATTAGGTTAACTCCTATTTCTCGTTACTAAAGTACAGGCTGCTTTAACGAGACGAATACATAATACTCTGAATTTACTCAGGTCAGACATAAGCACTGCAAAATTGTTCTACTTCAGCTTCCTGATAGATCTTAAGCAGAGGGCAGTAAACTGAACCCAACTAACCATAGCTAGTATGAAAATACTCTTTGGAGAAACATATTGGCTTTATTCAGAATATATTTTGATAAGAGCTGAGGGATAGAAACTGACAGAGCCGAAACATCTACAGAATGAGAAAGGGCTGCGATTGAGATTTCCCTGAAGAAAATGAGGAGGAAAAAGCCTGAGGTCTGAGGCTGGGTGGGGAATGAAAAAGGAAGAGGAAGACCCCATGGGAGAGAGAGCGCCAAGGAGCCACTTCAAAGGAAACACACGTGTGAGACATTTTCATCTGAAAAGTAATGCTATGTGATTCTGACACTTCCTGATGACCCCTAAAGTTTTCAACTAAATTACCCTCTACAAAATTCTATTTTAAACTTGGTATGAATATATTTTTATAGAAACAGAGAAGAAGCCCTAATCTTGCAATGGGATAGGAAAGGGATCCTAACAGTAGGAGGCAAGGGCAAAGAACAGAAGAAAACACTAGCCTAGGGATTACAGCACTGAACATGGACCACGTCCCCAAACCAGGCAGGAGTCAGTCATCGAAATCTCTCCGTGGGACTCGAGTCAGGTTCACAGAATGGATGCTTAGCATTTGTGTAAGTAAGACACTAAGGGGGTGACACTTGGATGCATGCATCTTTAGTAGTGGAGAGGCGCCGAGGCCTAGCATGGATAGAGTAAGAGAATTTTCCTTGAAGAAAGTATCGTCTAGGTAAGATCTGAAATGTATAAGGGAAATATCCATGTGGAGGGGAAATGAAGAGTGATGAAGGCAGAAAGAAAAGGGGGGGGGGTGTTCATACAACAGCCCAGGTGAAAGGATACTTCTTATTCAAGAAGCTAAAACAACTTCTGAATTACTATTTTATAGAACAGGAGTATAGTATATTTAGGTGTAAAACAGAGGAATATACGAGTCATATAATAAAAAAAAAGTTCTCTAGTTTATACTAAAAAGTTTAAACTTGATCCTGAGGAAAACAGGAAATAATTAAAGAATTTTAATAGGAGAATAGCAATATCACAGCATCCCGCTTAGACCCAGAAAAACAGATCCTTGTCCATGGCTTCCTCTGACCGTGCCTCCACACAAAGGGCAAAGAGTCCAAAGGGCCCAAGGCAGGAACCCAGCTGGCACCTATGCCCATCCTTCTAGAACATGCTGTATACACTGACACAGAATTCCATGCCCAGATGATCCCGAGCTGCTTCTCTGCCCTGTCTGGTCTCTTCCCCAGGTCTGCCCCTGAGGGTAGATCTCACCTACGGGCTTATCTCTGCACTCAAGGGGAGGCCCCTGAACAGCTGTTAAGAGAAGGATGGCTGTGGACAATGATCAAATATACAGGTTGGGGTGTCTATATATAAATGCCTGTAATGGCACTTATTACCTTGGCTATAATGGATGGAGCATGAAGGCAGAAAAGGAGAAAGATGATGTGTCTCCATTTATACTCTTGCTTAAGGTCCACAAATTTTGCAACTAGGCCAGATTATTACATTTGTGCTTTAAAAGATCACTCTGTCTATTCTGCAGAGAATGGAATGGAGGCACGAAGGACTGGTAAAAATAGAGTATTAAATGATCTGTTGAAATATTCCTGGAAAGAGTTAATATGGTCTAGTCCTAGGTGGTGACAATGGAAATGGAGATAATTTGATAGAACTTGGTGTTGGATTGCCGTGTTTGACTAAGATGGAGCTATAAGTCACAAATAATAGCAAAGTTTCTGGTCTTCACAACTGGATTATGGCAGTAGCTTTTATTGCAAAAAAAAATAAGAGGAAGAATAGTTTACAGACAAATGATGTTAAGTTCAGTTTGGAGCATAATGAATTTAAAGTGCCTGTGGGAAGTAAGATGAAGCTATTCGACAGGACATTGGATTTTGTGATCTAAAGAGCTATGTGCTGGAGAAATAAATCTGGGACTTATTAGCAAATGATAGTAACTGATCCCCTGGGAGCAGATGAAATCTGAAGAGTGGCAGATGAGAACAGAGCCAAGGACAGATCAGTAAGTAAAGACATTTAAGGAATAAGAATTTGAAGAGAATTTCGCTATTAAATATGTCCAGTGACATAGGTAGTTTGCTGCAAAGGATATTAATGAAATAAGGTAAATAAAATGAATAACAAAAATTAATTCACAAAATGAATTAAGAAAATTAAATACAGATTATGCTTTAATAGCCAACACCACTAATCTTAGGGGTACAGCCTGCAAAGACGTTCAGCAATTTTAAAAATACTATTTAATACATGCGATGCATGAGCCAGTGTTAGCACCCCACTTTCCACCAAAGATATTCTTTAAATGGCTGTTTTTGAAGATCATGAAAATGTGCCTTATTTAGTAATTATAATTTAAATTGAAAGTAATTTAATTGTATTAAAATCGCTTATGTACTCCTCATTAAGTACTATAGGCCAGACATCATGCTGAGAACATTTATTCATAATCTCATTGAATCCTCATGCAAAACAATAAAGTAGCTACTATTATCTATTTTTCACAAATGTGCAAACTGGAGTTCAGAGAAATGAAATAACTTGACCATGATCGCTGAGCTTATAAGTAGTCAAATTTAATTTTGAAATTAGACTGATTAGCATCAACTATCTTAGCATTAGAAATTTATTTTAGTACCATAAAAAAAAGAGAATGATACTCTTAGTAGTTGACTTAAGTTTGAATGGCCTTCCTCGACTTACCATAATTTATGATAATAAATAATTTTAGGGCATCCGCATATTGACTTTCTTATAATATGCTCAACTATTAAAGAAAAAAATGAATCAACTTTGAATTAGCTTTTTCTTTCAGCTACCTAAGTGACCAGAATATAATCAGTTATAATTGAGGCATTTAAATATTAATTTATCTTGGTATAACATCCAACCATTTCTTGGCACCTGTACAATTCAAATTATGTAGGAAAATCTCATTAACAAAAATTTAGAGAAAAACACCATTGGAATATGCGAAAATTCCTAACTAGAGAATATTTAAAATTCAGATTATAAATTAAATCATATCTAACACCATGACTGATTCTTTTTTTTTTTTTTTAATAGTAACATTGGTTAACGAAATCCACTAAGTTTCAAGGTATGCAATTCAACAGTAGACTAATTCTAAATAAAATCATGAAGAGTTAAGTTCTAGGTAAAGTAATATAACATAACATAACATAGCATAACAACATGAAATAAAAGTAAAAAAATAAAATGTATAAACTGAAAAAATTTTAATTGACCCATTGATTTCAATCATGCAACATGGCACTACCAAGGACTTGAAATATATTTTCACAGTTAAAAAATCCTCCTAAATTATGTACACTAAAAATTTGTTTAATAAACATTTTTTCCCTTTGAGCATAAAAGCAAATTTTGGCATATTCAAATCATCCTAAATTCCTAACGAGTTCATCTTACCTAATAAGATATGACAATTTTTGAATACTATACTAACCTGTAAGCACCTTCATATACTAATTTAAATGTAAAGATGAGATACTCAAATGGGTTTTAGTTAGCCATGTTATGAGGTAGGTCAAATCGTAAAATTGTATGACAACACTGAGCAATGTAAGGTTGATGGAGGATATCAATAAACAAACATTTTCCTTCCAGGAGTAGAACAATAGAAACTTAGGCAAGAAATAAAACACATACTGGGAGAGAGGGAAATATTTACTTTGAGCAACCCAATTAAATAAAGATGTTCTGTCTACTCACACATACACATAAAACATTAAATATCCACTATTCTCTCTTTAGACTGATATATGTGCACATAGATTAGAGAGAGGAAGAAAGAGCTAGAAAAAGAGAGAGACATTTTAGTAAAGAAGACAAACAGGTAAATCTAGCATTTCTTAAGTATTGATTTTAATAAACATTTTAGCCTTCTCAGACGATAATCTTTTTCCATAACCATCATCGTCAATAATGAAATTTTATTGAGCCAGAGCTGCCCAAAGTGTGAATACTCTCTTCAAGTACATTGGGTCTTCTTAGATATTGCATCAATTTTTGCACACTCTGAGGGCTTCTAATTTGTGAATTACTCTAATATATTGAGCTTCTTTCTCTACCTTCTGATTTATCAGGTTTTTATATACCCTAAGATGATTTTAACATTCACTAAGATGAGCTAAAAGGGAGAAAGACATAGTAGGGATAGTATTACCTATGTGTCAATCAACTAAGAAGAAAAGCTATATGCTGCCTTTGCTTGGGGATTACATGCTTTTATGATAACCCTATTCTCTCACCTACCTATCTATCCATTTTTAGAGTTTTATTTTCAATTAATCATTAATTCAAAAAATACTTGATACTGCCTCCTATACCACACATTGTATTTCGTGTTTAGAGTGCAGAAATGAACAACACAGATCCTAATCTCAAGGACATCATTGCCTATGGGGAAAGAAGTGGAAAAACAATAATGATTACAGTATCGTTCGTCACTGCTCTCATAAAAGCATGACCAGTCACTTCTATACACACCTAGATTACTGCTACCTGTTCCAATGCAGGAATGGTTTGCAAAAACACTCTTCTACCCATGGACCTAAGGTGCTACCCACCAGAGCCACACTGATCTGAGCAGGCGGAACCCACAGATGACGGAACCCACATCTATGAGCTAGAGAGAAGCCTCTGGCTGTGAAACATCCGGGGCCAGAGCTAGGCTACATAAAATGCTTCTTAATCTTACTCATATGTTTTAAAAACCTCTCAGAGGCTTTCCCAAATTTGAAAACAATTCTAGAAATTGCATGACATTTTTAGTACTATATAAAGCTAAAAAGAACTCATGAGCTATCAAAAATAAATACATTTTGAGCAAACATGCTAGGAAAAAAGTGATTATTTTTCTCTTCTCTGTGTGGAAAAAGATACTGAAAAAATTGTAATATGACTTGGTAATGTTCTGGAGTTTTGTGATGTTTGTGGGTTTTGATCATTTTTTCAAATGTAATGTTAATTATGATTTCTTTCTTATTCTAAATACTCACTTTTGTACTTAATTATATATTTATAATTTTGCATTTCACTGTTAAAAAGAACCCCTTGAATTGTATAACATTCACTTTCTACAAAACCTAATTATTCCTAATGCCCTCATCACTGCCATAGAGAAAGGAAAACAGCTTGAAAATATTTCTTTAATATGGCTATATTGTGTATTGTTAAAAAAACAGAGAAGAAAGTTATTGAATACTATTCAAAGATATTTATGAAAATTACTTATTGATGCTCCACTGACATTCTAATTTCTTTAAATGACTTTTAATCCACCAAATACTATCATGATAGGTAACACTATTTCAAAGTCATCATTGCTATGTGACAAATTTACAAGAATTGTGCAATGCTATATCTACAAATTATTTATTTAAAGGCATGTTAATCTCTTTACTCTTTTTAAAAACACTTATTATCTACTGCTTTGGCAAAACATAGAGATTATAGTACAGTGTACATTCTTCTTACTTTATTGCTTAAGCAGAAAAAACATACTGAACTTCAAGTTCTCAAAAAAATAGTTATTTTCCAGGTATAATGGTAGCTTTTTAAAAAAAAATCTTAGTTTTTGTTCTTTTTAGCAAGTACATCACTCTGACACATTACAGCTAAAACTACTCCTAGGTGTCTTTGAAGGACAGAAAGCCCCCAAAATTCATAAAAATCACTGTCCAAATATGTCAAGTGCAATCTTCGCAGGTTTAGAGATGAATAAGTGAAAAAGCTCATTTTGCAAAATGTTAATTGTGCAGTTAGTGCTGGCCTGAAGCATCTCAAAATTGCAAAATACTCCCTACCAGACAATATGAGAAGTGTCACCTTCCGAGCCTAGCAGAATGGGAAGAATGAATTTCTGAAAACTAACCACCTTTATAATATTTCTCCTTAGAGCTGAGCGAATTTAATATATAGACATTATCCTTTTGAAGTCATTTATATCCTAATTTATCAAGATCAATATTTTAAACTCTATATCTATAGGTTTTTATATTTTATTTCCCTCTAATATAGGAATTTATAGTATTAAAGAACTGAATGGGTATATTTTTCATATTATTTACATCTAGAAATGTATGTCAGATTATTTACACAGGAAAATTTCCAGCTTCCAAACGAGGTTTATAAGTCTAGGTCTTCAGAAAAAAACACAGGAAGAATTCCCCTGAAATCTCTTAGATGTAAATGTGTATATAAAGTGCAAATGTCTCCATTTCATATTACCTCTACCTTTCTCAGCTCTCTCTATCCCCCTTTAAATTTTCATCGAAATAGCAATTTGGACATATATGAAAAGGCATACATCTAACAGTACAGAAAAATATGGGTGGCCATTGACTATATACCAGAATCTGGAAGGAATTTACCCAAACTATATCACAAGAAGGCTGGATTTAAAAATCCAATTAGTGTCATGTTATTATTCATATTCTCCCTCTTGCTCTAAATATATAGTAGGTCATTGTTCCCTGAAATATCAAGCTACATTGTTCATATACAAACAACATCTCACCATGCTTCATATCTATTTTAACTTAGGGAAAAAAAAAAAAAGAGAGAGAATACAAGCAGTTTTCCAGTAAATGTTATTTGTTGTTGTTTTTTTTTGTAACAAACTCAATGTAAGTGTTAGTTTCTGAACTACAAAACAAAAGTAACGCTTCGGTTTCTAATCTAATGAATCGTTTAATTTTACATTGTAAACATTCTATTTAAATTCATATATCTGCTAAATTAAATCTTGAAAATTAAACTCTTGTTTTTCTTATAGATCAATCAGAATTATGTTTGACTGGGTGATTAATTATGGTTCTGTGCTTATAATACACAAGAAACTGCCTGAAGCTTTAGCTAAATGTTTTTTGCTAAATCTGTTAGTAATTTAATCATCTGGGCTACCAAATAAATTTCAATCATTCTACAGTTGGTTTGAGGATAGTTTCCCTAATAAAGTATATAAGGACTACCTGGTGTGGTAGAATTTTTTTTAAGTTTCCAGCCTATTCCTCCTAAAGGTATGAAAGAAAATGAGAAAGAAAAAATAGTATTCTTCAAAGACTTCATCTTGATTTTTATAGCAAGAAAATAACTTAGCATTTCACAAAAGATGAACTAAATTGACATCCTGCCATTTTAATAAGCTTCTGTATTAGCCTGACCCTATCTGTACACATTGACTGGAACACCGTGCTATGTGTTCTTTACAAAAGGTTCAGAATAAATGGCCCTGCTGTGCAATAGTCATTACAGTACAATTTAACTAGTGCTTATGGGTCTTCAGTTGTTGAAAGAAAAGAGGGGGATTATCCAGAACTAATAAGGTGGCAATGACATTCAGTAGATCAAGATAAAAAGCAACAGAAAAAGTAAAGAAAGAAGAAAAAAAAAATGCAAGGGAATTGGCAAATCTTTCTGTCCCATGAGGTAAGATCAATTTAGAACCACAAAATAATTCCTCAGGTCACTGCCATGGAACATATTACCATCAAACACAGACGTATTTACTTGAATCATATCTGAGATTTACATAACAACTAGTTAGGCAACTAAGAACATAAATCATGTTGATAATATTCTAAAATGTCCCCATCTTTTCTCTTGCAAGTTGGTGAATGTGTGTGTTGAGAGGGCTTATTAATGGATTAAATAGGTTCAATATTATGTGTTCAATATTAAAAATAATTTTCACATTGAATGATTTAGTTCACCATTTTCTAAATAAGTTTTTCCACTCCCTCCCCTTCCCATTGAAACCAGAAGCTCACTGTGGCATTGAGCCTCAAAGGGATGGGATGCATGACCCTCAGAGAAGTCAGTTTCTGAAAGTGGGTTAATTAGAAAAGAGCCTACAGGAGATTGTAATGTGTGCTTCCAGGCGGGTAGCAACCCCCCACTTCATGCTTGAAAGTGACAGGTTTGGGATACTGCAGTTACTCTAAGGTAGTTGCTAAGAGCTGTTTAACAAAAGAGACACAGGTTCGAGTCTTCCTCATCTCAAGCTAGAAACCTGCTAATCGTCTCTGATACCTTTTCTCTTTTTTACATGCTACATTTGTCATCAAGTACTGCTAACTCTGCTTCTAACATAAATTTAGAATCTGTCCACTTTTTCTCTTTCTCTATTACAATAAGACAAGCCCAAGAGCCAGCACCTCTCTCTTGAACCACAGCAGAATCCTCTTAGTCATGCTCCCCATTTCCGTCGTTGCTCTTTTCCAAGCCATTTCTCATACAGCACCAAAGTAATCAATTTAAAACATAAATAAACTCATTGTCACTGAACATAGAACCCTCCGATGACTTCATAATACCCTGGAGAGGGAGCTAAAGGGAGGAGGAGAAATTCATTACCTTTAAAACAGTTCTCAAGAAGTAGCATTTCTAATTGCCAGGACATGGAAGTAGCCTAAGTGCCCATCAATAGACAATTGAATAAAGAAGATGTGGTACATATATACAATGGAATAGTACTTGGCGATTAAAAAAAAAAAAATGAAATCTTATTATTTACAATGACACGAATGGACCCAGAGCGTATTATGCTAAGTGAAATAAGTTAGACAGGGAAAGATAAATACCATATAACTTCACATATAGTTGGAATCTAAATAACAAAATAAATGAACATACAGAACGGAAACAGACTCACAGATACAGAGAACAAAATGGTGATTGTCAGATGGGAGGGGGATTGGGGGATGGATGAAAAAATATGAAGGGATTAAGAAGTACACATTGGTAGTTATACAATAGTCATAGGTATGTGAATACAACATAAAGAATATAGTCAATAATATTATAATAACTATGCATAGTGCCAGAGGGGTACTAGACTAACCAGGGGGATCACTTTGTAAATTATATAAATGTTTAGAACTATGCTGTACACCTGAAATTAATAAAAAATAATATGAAATTTCAACACTAACTGAAAAATAAAAATTAATGAAAAAAAGAGTGTACCACACATGCACACAGAATAGTCAAGTTCCTATGCTCACTGTCTCTGCCCAGTCTTCTTTCGGTTCTCAAGATCCCTTAGGTTCTTTCCTTGTTCTTATGCCTGAAACTCTGTTCCTTGACTTTTCTGCTGCTAATGCTGCTCCTCTATTACACGACACCTTAAAATAATCATTTTCTCTAAAGTGACCCCAAATATAAAATAGGGATTTCTGTAATATTTTTTGATGGCAATATGGACTTTTATTTCATAGTACTAATCATAGTACTAGTAATCATATCCTACAGGATTGTTCATTGCTTGCATTCCTCTTTAGTAAGTCTCTCACAGCAAGGACAGTGTTTGCTGGTTTACCACTTTGTCTTCAGAATGTAGTATAATGTCAAGTATATACTAGGTACTCAATAAATTGCTGAAAGAATGAATGAATGAACGTCTAAGGTGTCAACATGGCTAGGCTACAATCTTCATTAATTCAAAAAAGCACAAATCAAAGTGCTGTTGTGAAGACATTTTATAGATCTGATTAAAGCTCTAATCAGTTAACTTTAAGTAAAGGAGTTTATTCTAGATAATCAGTTGAAAATCCTTAAAAGCAGAGCTGGAATTTCCCCAAGAGAGAAAAGAAACTCCCAGTACTAGTTCTACTATGGTTTAACTGATAGGAGAAGGATGAATGAATGGATACTATCTGTGCCACTTTACTACATGTGTGTGGCCTTTGGGGCAAGTTATTTATTTACTTTATGTAAAATGTGTAAAATGAAAAATAATCATGCCTAACTCACAAAGTGGTTAATAGGATTAGAAATGCAACAGTTATAAAACATTTGGTACAATGTTTAATATATAGTTTAATATATATTTGCTATTATTATGACATACTTATAAAATATGCTTTAATTAAAATAGATTTACAACTTTCTTATCAAATATTTGTTATATCTTAAAAAGCATTTTCCAGTTAGTCCCAGAATTTCCATTCAATAAAAACAAAGTAACTCAGTATTTAAATTTAAAAAAAGTACAAATCATTGACTCAAAAAAAAATATTTAAAAATTGAAGCAAAGTATCTTCTCCTTGGTTGTCTTGTCTAATATATAGAATATGTACATATTTATAATATTACATATAATTATAAATACATATTTCTTGAGTTAGTAATTTTCTTTAAATATTATTTCTCTTCATTGAAACAAAATTATATATAATGTATATACATAGTTTTGATATCTTGATATAATATATATATATCTTGATATATGTATTATAAACATATCTCAAATATCATAGAAATTTGGATCAGGTACTCATTCACATTATGCTTAATTCATGCATGAAGTTCCAACTGAGGCTATCCAATAATCAACATGGAAAAATTAAAAAGTTCTCACAAATCTTAGATATAAACTCTCATATTTCATGCTATTTTTAAGTTTAAAATTTTATACCTGAAATAAATGGCCACCTGGTATTTTAGTAAAAGTCACCAAACTATACCATTTTCAATTAAGAATGATTATATATATATATAAGATTTTCCAAAGGGAACAATCACTTTTTATAAAATAATCACATCAAAGACACATGATTAATAAAGGGAATTTCCTAGATATGTTAAGTTTAGAATAAAGATATCAAAATGTTATTCTGCACTTAGATACATTAAATAGGTATTAAAGTAACCAACATTTGTAACCCAAATCATCCTCAGACTTTAACAACTAGTTAATTTAAGTCTATCTAAAAATAAATAGAAACCAAAAATTATTTTTGGGGGGAAGGGGAGGACTAGAAAGAAAAATTGCCTCTTTATTTTTATATACTTGTAACTGAATTTTTTAAATTAATAGGCTATTTTTAGAATGTTTTAAGGTTTATAGAAAAAGTGAGCAGGAAGTACAGAGTTGCCATACATATCAACTCTCTCCCTACCCCACACAGTTTCCATATTATTAATCTTTTGCATTAGGATAGTACATTTCTTATAATCAATGACCCAATACTGATACAGAATTATTAAATAAAGTCCATAATTTACATTACAGCTAACTCTCTGTGTGGTACAGACAGGCAATTTTTATTATTAACTACTTCACCATTTAAAAACGACTGATAACAAATTGGCCATAAAATAAAAATTGGTGGAATTTAAGTTCAAATAATCAATGATAATACCTTATATATTCACATAATATCTTTCATCTTTTCTGATATTTCTACTCTAAACTCTTTATTCTTCACCAATTTCTCAGGTGCTTAGAGGAGATTTCCTTTTTGTTCAAAATGAAGGGGGTGGTATCATTTAATAGCCACAACTCCAGAGACTTCAGGTTCCACATAAAAATATACAGATGGTCCGTGACTTATGATGGTTTGACTTAATTTTTCCATTTTATGATGGTGCAAAAGCATTAAGTATCCAGTAGAACCCGTTCTTTGAATTTTGAATTTTGATCTTTTCCTGGACTAGCCTATGTGGTATGATACTCTCTCATGATGCTGGGCAGGGGTGAGCCACAGCTCCCAGTCAGACACACAATCGTGAGGCTGAACAACTGATGCTCTATAGTGATCGTGTTGTCAGTGTTTTTTGGATACTGTTTTCTGAGCACATTTAAAGTGGGCCAATGTTTGGTAGGTGAGGTGTATTCAATGCATTTTTTACTTACGATATTTTCAATTTACCATGGTTTTATTGGGAGGTGACCCCACAGTAGGTCAAGGAGCATCTGTATTCTAACAATCACAATTACCTAAAGATTAGATTTGTTTATTTACCCTAAGATGAGTATTTCCTCTTTAAACATGATTATTTGTCAAAGGGTTTTAAGTAGGTACTCAACTAAATGGTAAATCCATTATTGTTGCAATATTTGGTCTGTGCTAGACATGTTTAAACCAGTTCATGTATTGATTTACCATATAAAAGTAGTCTTAACGCAAAGCAAATAACAATGATCATTGATAATTCATTTTCTTTTCTTAAAGCAACAAATAGAGGCAGACAATTTGGAATAAACCCACATGAAAGACAACAGAAAATTTAAAACTGTCATTTCTCTGCAAGTAAAGCAGTCGATAATTAAAAATCTGTTTGAACAGGTAATCAAACACCTTTCCCCACCATTAATATTTTTAAATGGATTTAGGAATTCTGTTGCATGTAAATGTGTGTATGCTACATGCATGTGTATGAGTATTAAGTGTATGTGAATATTGAATGTGTATATTGTGTCTGTGCGTGTGTGTATTTTAAGGAACCATTTTTGTGGTCAGCCTAGATTTATGCCAATTTAAATTGAAATGAGTTTTATTATAATTATACTAGTTAATCTTCAGAAATA
>NW_006437828.1:644555-647439 GCF_000325575.1 Pteropus alecto
TGGACTTTAAAGAATAGTTTAGATATAAAGCTGTAATAAATTAATAAGTGACACCAAAGAGACCTATATTTTCCTAAAGTCAGCCATAAAACTAGATAGCCAGTCAGTTATTTGTTCCTGTATGATTATGAAAGAACTAAAATGTTTCACAGTAATAATCCAAATTACACTGTACCATTTGAACCACTTAAGTCCTTTCTCTGTACAATAAACACCAAGCACACCCCTATCCATAGATTCTTAATGACTGGCAACCATTTCCAGTTTCTAAATTAAAATAACAGCAACCACACCTTTCTTCATAAATGCAAAATAGAATATCGACCATACAGCTGGCATCAATTAACTCTGATTAAAAATATTATAGTTGATTTGGCATCAGAGCTATCATTCCCAACCCTTCCATTCAGCACTATGTCACTCAACCAATTTCATTTACGTCAACTGAAAACTAGCATAAAAAGAACTAGATGAACTGCAATCTAATAAAATACAAACAAAAAATATTAAAACTTCAAACTTCTTTTTTTCTTATTTCAGTTTTAACTTAAGGTGTAGCCAAATGGAAACCATTTAGAATGCTAAAGATGTTTTGAGACATTTTTGATACACAGTTTATTTAAATTGACTAGATCCAAAACAATTAGACCATGTGAAAAACACAGTAAAAAAATAGTATTTATTCAAAAGTGAGATAATTAGAAACAAGTGAGAAATTATCTCAAAATGTAAAACAGTACTGTCTCACTTTATGGCCTATTTTAACATGAACAGAACACTTAGCTTGTCAAAAGCCCTGGTATGAAAGACTACTGTAAAAACGTACACACCTGCTTGGAGCTAATTGTGACATTAACTGTCCGAATCGCAAATGCTAAGAGGCAACTGTATACAGTAGGAATGATTTAAGCCAGTAACTAGATGCACATTTTTTAGGCATCATTTCACAAGCTGCCTTTGTAACTCTAAGCCTAATATTCTTTACAAAAGTGCAGCCAACGTGCAGAATAAAACTTTAGGAGATACATTTAAAATAGGTCTTTTTCTTTTCTATTTAAAAGTTATTTTCTCAAATAAAAGATAGAATTTGGCTCTTACGCAATCTACCTAAATTTTATTGTACATATATATTTTTTTCATTTAGCTATACTTGATACTTTTCAAAAATCACAAATGTGGTCTTGACTGGTCACATAAAATTCTTGAAATGTCCCATTACTCTGATCAAGTCCCAAATCCCAATACATCCTCACATTTCTGCCATAAAAGTACCTTCACTTATCACTACACCTTTACTCTTTCCACCATGATCCCCAGCTGTGTGTGTGCAGTCTTTGTTTCAATCATGCATCACTGTTTTAATTTATGTTCCTAAATTGTTCTTGCCTCTAGGCACTGAATGTGATATATTGTTTGAATATAACCTGTTCACAGTCTTGAATACTCACTCCATCTCATTCACCTTTGGTTTGGTTCTCAGCCTAGAAGTTGCTTCCCCTGGAAAGCTCTCCCGTGCCCAGCAGGTACGTGTTGGTGCCCAGACTGTGTGCTGCAGGGCAGCAGCCACCAGCTCTGTCAGGAGGCATTCAGATTGCCTGCTTCCTTGTCCATGTCCTCATCGGCTATAAGTCCTATGAGATCAGGAGCCATGTCTGTCTTATCTGGTATCTTCCCCGTAGCCCTGGTACCTAGTAGAAGTCAATACGTGTACACTAACCAAGTGAATGAATGACACTTGGCATTAATTGCAAGAGAAAAGAATGAGTGGATTTTTAGGATTGAGTGTCTCTGGGGGCAAAGAGTAAGAGAGGGACTGAAGAAGACTGTTTTCTTTCTACTGTCACCTGAGAAAAAGTTACTTCACCTCCACGTGATGAGGTAAAATGGGAATAATGATAATAGTGTCCATCTCGTAGGGTTTTCATGAATTTAAATTAACATTCGAAGGCACTTAGATATATGCCCGACACTTCCTAGGTGTGTTATTAGTGATACGTACTATAAAAGAAAAATTGTACCAGACTAGTTAAAAAGATATTATTCAACATTATTGCAATACAGGAAAGAGACTACTGCAATAGTAGCGAGAGACGGAACTCAACTCCACTGAAACAAAAGGTGGGAGTATTTTTAAGTGCTTGGGTGAACTAGTGAAAAAGCACTGGAAATATTGGAGGTCACGTATCATTAGGCCATCTGTGTTTGCTAATTGTCTCATACTGAGTTACACTCAGATCCTCTCACAAAGAGTGGGAGATGGGAACTCTATCTTTCCTGATGTTACATGTCTAAAGGATTGCTCCCAGTTCTTCGAGGGAGACATTCCTGGTTTGCAGAAGATTTATATCTCAAAGGGGCAGAGAAAGAATTTACAATTGCAAGTTTTCTAAAGTAGATACTCTAAGGGAAAAAGGTCAGATAGAAACCTGTCTAAAGTTTAGTCAAGCTGAGGGGAAGGAACTCTTTAAGACTACCTTGGCCAATATAAACTATTTTACTATTAATTAAATTGTAAGGGTGAAGGTAGAGTGATTTTTATACTTTTAAAATGTTAATGAATATACATTTTTATGTTTCCAATAATATCCTTTGCACACACCATATCAGGTCAACATGTTCTTAAATTTAAAATGCCATTTTATGTTGCTAGAGTCTTTGTTAGTCCCATAAAATATGTCGTGGTCAGAACTGGAGCTAATGAGAACATAATGAGATATCCCTTCAGAGAGTGGCCAAAAACGAGAGACGGGTACCAATGTATTAATCAACAGATGACAGGCCATACCAAACGCACGTCTCTTAACTCCAGGCTGAAAATGGTGGACTGTTAACCCGCAAGCCACGAAATCGGACAATTGTAAAAAGTATTATACCTCCTGGGAAG
>NW_006437828.1:647504-658648 GCF_000325575.1 Pteropus alecto
CTCATTCAAAAAGTTATTGGAGTATTTGAATACACCTGTCTGAGAAGATATTAATTACCTTCAACTCACTGAATTTTAATTATCAACATATCAAACCATTCAATATGTTTCCAATTTTTCTAAAAATGGTATAAATCTCATGTCATAACACAGATGACTATTTAATCTGAGGGTAAAATGACACTTGCAGATTAAACTTCCTGATGTAATTTCAACCTTCAAAAGCAGCTTTTGTGTAGTATCCGTGTTTCTTTAAATTTATTTTTTATTGAGGTAACATTGGTTTATAACATTAAATAGTATTCATATTTAATAGAAGCAAACATGATTGAACTAATACACTTTGTTCAGCTACAACTGGAGTGAATACCTGCTAATTATCTTAATGGCTCCTTAATAGGTCACTAATTGCAGTAGAGGAAGAACAGAAGACATTCAAGGCATGACTGAACAGTAACTCTTTTCTGGACTAGCTCAGCTAGAAGAACAGTGTTGAGATAGCATCAGTTGATGATGACAGGAAGTATGAACGCTACATACCTTGTATGTTTTATCTCCTCACTCCTTAATTTTCCATGTATAGAGTGAATTACCATGACTCCCTTACTGCTAATGTATGTATGACTTCCAAGTCTACGATATCAATTCTAATCTCTCATTTCCTCTAATCCTTCCTCCGAAGTAGGCCAGGTAGTCATTTGACATTATGGATCTAGTCCTTGGAAGAAATCAGTGCACAGGGATCATACATTAGAGTCACCAGTACTAAAATGTTAATCTAAGCTATAGAAAATGAATATGATCACCAGAGGAAAAAGTATAATTGGAAAGAGAGCTATGGACAAAAAACGTTAAAAGCACGTGTAAATAATAAAAGCTTGAGCTGTTAAATGCAGAGAATCAGCCAAAATAAGCACCCGATTTCCCTGGTCCTTTCTGCTCTGATGGTATAGACAAAACACATTCTCTCTCTGAGTTTCCTAATCATTTATCTCTATTATTACTCTTTTGCGTCTGAATCGAACAAAAATTTTTGTTCAATAAGCCATCTCAGTATTGTCTACCTCAAGGGCACTCAGAGTAAGACCAATGGTCCATATAATGACCTAGAAGGCCCCGTGTGATCCTGTACCCCATTACTTGATGATTCCATCTCCTCCTCATTCTCATTCTCTTTCAGCTGCACTTGGCCTCCTTGCAGTCAGTTTCTTGACAATACCAGAAACACTCCATGTTAAGAGTTTTGCACTGGCTGTTCCCTACTGCCTAAAATGCTCTTCCTCCACATTAGCATATAGCTCTCTCCTCCTTCAATCAATCGTATGCAATCGGTTGTCACCTTATCTAAAAGGGCAACAATCCCAACTTTCTTAACCTGCTTTATTTTTCCATTTCCTCATAGTACTTTGTGTTTCAATATATTCCAATTACCAAGATCATTGAATAAGTGTTCTGAATAAGTAATTTTTGGATAAACAAATGAATGAATAGGTTTTGTATATGAATGAATAGGTTTTGTATATGAATGAATAGATGAATGTGCAAAGAATATATCTACTCCAAATTCAGCAGCTTAGAAGTAGATAAGCCCATCTATATACCTCATGGGCTATAACGATGCAATAAATATTGTTTCTACATTATGTACTATTTACCAAAGTGCTAAGATACCAATAAAGTAATTTAGAACACACTGAGAAAGAAGTTAAATCTTTGCACATCCTGCTTGAATGGCTATGCATTAGTTGTGTATAATCAACGATCATACAAAGTAAATTTGAAATTTGCTTACTGCTGCTTACATCTCTACCACTCTCAATTCAGAGCTATTTCAGAAATCTTAGAAGACTTTATTTTCAAAGGTTACCTCCAAATTAAAAACCAGAGTAGGTTGATAAATTAATGAATTTCTGTGCTAGGACTTGTCACACTGCCTAAATGAGACTCTGTTCCTCTGTATGTGGTTTAAAATGAAGAACTAAATAGATTTTATTAAAACTTTATTCATTATTTCAAATAATTATAGAAAACAATAGGAAGAACACTCCTAAATCTGAGGATACTGAACACGTGTGTAACAGTGCTCCTAAATTAAAACATCCAGTCTCATGCTAAATGTGCACAAGAGGCTAGCTACCACCAGTTTTAATAAAATCAAGCTTTTAGTTATCCTCTCCTGGTTTTCTCATGGCAAATTATTTTCAATTTTCAAATCGACAAAATGAACTTTTAAATACAATCAAATTCTAAGTTAGGGATTGTTTTTATATCATATAGCTTTCATTTTGGGGATCACGATTCAAGGTTTAGCTAAGGAAATACAGTGACTATAATGTAGCAAAGCTTGTCCTCTATATTTGTACTAAATGGAGAGTTATCAGCTTTGTTGCCAAATCAATTGTTACCTTCTATAGATTCGGTTCTAGATTTAATGCCACCTTTAGATGTAAAGACACTTCCTTTGCTGAGGTGGAGAGGCACAGCACTCTAAAGACACTACAAAGTTCAGTAACTCATTCTGACTCGGAGAGTTTGTAACCATCATTCTCATTCTAATGACACTGCCAGTACAAATGATTTGATAAATTATTATGGTCTTATCCAGAGAAATACCACCGCGTTATATTAAAATTTAATTGCATAAATATACAAGATGCAGTTTTCAAATCCTGTAAGACTTGGTTTAAATTAACCAAGTAAAGGGTGAGAAAGAAACATGCAATTTAGTCATAAAAACAAACTCAACAATGAATTGCACGTACTTAGGGTGAGAACACAAACACCAAACAAGTCACACAGCGTAGCCCAGTGGGGCACTTCATTTCCATGTTCTTATAGAAAGCTCACCAGCTGAGAAATGAGCTGGACTCAGATTAAATGGTGCCTCTCACAGCAACTAACTATAATTTCAGTGACTCTGAAATAGGAAGACAGAGATACATTATATTAAACAGGATTAAATAAAATTTCAGTGTCTGAGAATAAGAATATTTCTGGACTCGGGTGGGTGCTGCATGGTTCTAGCTCAGCCGCTGCTCTGCAGATGACCCCTCACATGTGCTTTATATGCAAAGAAATGGTTTCTTAATTGTAGTCTGCACATTTAGACCCAATGGCTATTCTTTTTGTGGTAAAAAGCAAAGAAGACTGAATAGGAGTGGGAGAACATATCAGCATTACTTCTTAAAAAATCCTCGAAGTTCATGTCTTCCTACTATTAACCAATAAGAAAATAAAGGATGGTCCATTTCACTTAACTTACAAACATCTTCAGAGAAGAGACTCCACAATCTTCTTTAACAGCTAATGTTTAAGAGGCTACTGCCTAAGAAATTTCCTAAGATTTCAATGTGGTCATTTATGATCTTTTTAGGTAAAACCAAGCAAGAGCTTTATCAACTTCTATTGCATAATTCCTCAGCAGCAAGGCTAAATAAGCAAAAAGTTGCATTTTGAAGTAAAAGAGGGCCAAATACTTTCCTGAGGCTCCTAGCTGTAGAAGGAAGTTACAGACCTCTCTGAGCCTCTTCTGAAAAGGTGCATGTTCACCTATATCACGGAGCTGGTGTAAGCCTCAGAAGAAACAATATATTTTAGCGTGTCTAATACAGTGCCCAGCACATAGCATTGATAAAAATTACTTTCCTTCCTTCATAACAATATTTAAACTTTATTGCTGGATTTCCCAGTAAAATTTCAAAGCACCTAGAGACTCTGGAGGCATATGTTAATTAAAGTGGGGAAACACTTAAATGTTGCATTGGGGAAATCAGTTGGCTGAATTTAACATACTTCCCTGTATAGTCATTACTTACACGTATATTCCAGGGTACCAGAAAATACCCAGTGGGAAAGAGAATCCAGCACTAGCCTCAAAAAACCTAAACACAGCTCTTGGTTCTGGCTCTATCCCTCTGTTGTATTATTTGAGGTCTGACTTTAGAGTTTTTAGTTGTATTATAGTTAGCCCAAGACGGTGAAAAAACAAAATTAAAAATCCGCGAATATAAAATATTTTGCTTCCCTGAAGTCAAAGCTGTGCTGCAACGTGTAAGGCGACCCTTCTCTGAGTCTTTGCAAGATATTCTGCATATCCAACCCATGGCTGTAAGGGGGACTCTCAATCAAAAGTGACATAGTATTGTGGCTGGTGAAAATGACAGACAAATATGTCAGAAGCCAAGACCATATCTCCCCAAATAATGAGACTTAGTCTATGTACTATGCAAACACCGCCATTGCCACTTTGAGCTGCGGAGTACAGTGACCAGAGAGATGCATGCACTAACAGAAGCAGGGAGGTCTGAAGCTTTTAATCTGTAAAAGGGCTATTAATTACTCAAGAACTAAGATGCATCACAGAGCCAACACTGTAAAATTCTCTTACGCTCCTCAACCACAGAATATTTTCTATCCCTAACATTTTTCTACCCGTAAAAGAGTCCAGTGTAAACTCATGCAGGGTGTTACTGAATAAATAGGAAAATGCTGCAGAAACTCTGAAATAATTAAGAACATCTTTTAGCTAATCTCTCCATGGTTGACCAAAAAAAAAAAAAACAAAAAACTTTTCTTGGATATTATCAGAGATTCCCAAATTTGTGCTTAAAGTTCGCTTTTACAGAATGATAAGTGGACTTAATAACAACTTAATACATTATAATCGCCTGAAGAGTTTGCTTTATACATGATTATTACCATCCTATCAGGGTAGATATTGTGAATACGAGGAACTGTTGGAAAGCTAGCTTTGAAGACGGTAACTTACAATCTGGACAACATTCAAATATAAAAATCATATGGATTACCAATTCTATGCAATTATTATAAGTACTTGATTGTGATTGTTATAAGGCAGATTTCTAAAAATACTGTTTTGTGTTACACCTAAGATTTATGCAATATAAGTAAATCACTGCTACTAATACTCGAACTATAAAGACAGACCAACAAAGGCCAAAGCCAGATTAAAAGATGAAAGATGAAATTCTACAAGATGGAGCTCACCTAAGAAATCTACTAATATCGATGTTTAATCCAAATCATTCATTCATTCGACATTTAATGACCGTACACTATGTTCCAGATACCAGAAGAGGCTCTGGGGACACAGCAGCTAACAAAACAAGCATGATCTCTGCTTTCATGGAATTTAGGATCCAGACAAAAGAAGACAGACATTGAACAGATTATTAGAGGTCCAGTGAATATGGAGGAAAAGAACGGAGATCTATGTAACTATATGACAAAGGAGAAAAAATAGTCTGGAAATTTAAGACTTTATTTCAGAAAATGATATTAAAACTGAAGAACGATAAATGAGCTTTGCAATCACCCAGCAAAACAGTATTATTTACCCCAAAATCTGATTACTAGGAGGAAAATATCTCAAATTCAAGCTTCTCTTTTTCCTCCTACTCACTCACCCTATCTGACTGTTCCATGCTGCCCAATTGATAAAGCTATATGAAGCTGTACTTGAACAACAAAATGACTCACTCTTATTCACTGGAGTACCTGCGACCAGAAGATAAATGAACCCACTCCATTTCAAATAGCTCCCTCATTTCAGATCATGGGTATGATGCTATTAACTCCCTGCCAACAACCCTTCACTTATGTCCTTCTCCCATAAAGAAGAGAATTAGTCATGGAAACTTCAATGGTGAGCTTTCATGATCACGTAGTTAATTTTTGTCTGTGTATATTTTAAATCATTTTTGGCACCTATGTAGCTGGTGGAATATTTCTAAAAACTGACTCGAATATCTGAAGTTTTAAGCTTGAAAGCTTACTGGTGTTGACAGCACACTATCAGCTATAGGGTTTTTTTTTTTAATTTTTAAACAGCAGAAGTTCCATACTGAGTGTGTTTCCAAAACTGATGGATTCAGAGATGGCGTTAGTAAGACACGCATAATGATGCAATATAATTCAATTCAGCAGACATTACTGAGCTACCACTGTGTACACAGCCAAATTCCAGGTGTCGTGAGAGATTGAAAGATAAAAGATGAGATGCCCAAAGGATTTGCTGGGTTAAGATTTTTGGCCTCTGTAAGTTACTAGTACAGTGGAGGGTTCGCAACCTCACGTGTCTTCACTGAGTGGGTATTTCTGTGCTAATTTTGTAAAGCACCTCATGATTTACTGATTGCCTTGCTTCATTATGTATTTGCTTTTATTTACTTTGGATTTATTTTGATCTTTTTTTGCAAATTATGCAGTTGTTGGGTTAGGAATGCAATACAAATGTGAATTAAATCGAGTAAGGTGAATGTACCATTTTTTAAATCCCTATTAGTTTTCTATCTTTTGTCCTAAAAACATTAAGAAAAGAGTGTTGAAATTTCCAATTAGAATTGTGAATTTGTCTATTTCCCCTTTCTGGTAGGTAAAATTTTGCTTAATGTATTTTGAAGTACTGCTGTGAGACTCCTACATATTTTAGACTTATATCTTCCTGAAAATTGACCCCTTTTATCATGATAAAATGCCCTTTATTCCTAGCAATATTCGTCATTCTGATGTCTACTTTGACTGATATTAATAAAGCTGTGCCAGCTTTCTGAAGGTCAGAATATATTTTTCCACTTGTTTTTTAGCTATCTTTATTTGTATTTTTGTTTTGTTTTTTTCTTAGAAAGTATACAGTTCAATTTTCCTTTTTAATCTAATCTGATCATTTGTTTTTTTTTAAATTGGAGTGTATAGACCATCTACATTTAATGTAACTATTGATAAGATTAATTTAAATCTATCATCTTGGTCTTTACTTCCTAATGGTTTCATTTGGTTTTTATTCCATTTTCCTCTTCAATGACATTTAGATTAATTGTGAAGTTTTATGATGCTACATTATATACACTCTCTCCTTACTAGCTATGTCTCTATTAGTTTTTCTAGAGTTTGTAATAGCCATTTTTAATTACCCAGTCTACCTTCGATTATATCACTTTATAGTATAAGAATTTTATATTATTTTTTCAGATCCTTCTTTCCATCTTTTGTGCCTTTGTTTTATTTTAGTATACACTACAAACCCCAAAATACATTGTTGCTATTTTTGCCTTAAATGGTCAAGTACCTTTGACCAAAATTAAAAGATGAGACAAATTTTTAAAAAATTATCCATATATTTATCACTTTCAATACTTTTCATTTCTTGGCTTAGAACTGAAATCATTTTTGTTCTCTCATACTTTTTTTTGCCTGAAAAAAATCTTTTCACCTTAATATTTGAAAAATAATTTTGATAATATAGAATACTGTATTGACCAATTTTCGTTCCCTATCATTCAGCATTTTAAAGTCATCATTCTTTTGTCTTCTAGCTTTCAGGTTCTGACAAGAAGTCTGTGGTGATTATCTTTGTACCTATGTAGGTATTATGTCTTTTTATCTAGTTCATTTTAAGATTTTCTGTTTTTCACAAGTTTTCAAAAATTTGATCATGATGTGCTTGGTGTAGTCTTCCTTGTTTTTATCCTGCTTAAAACTCCAGGAGGTTTGGGCTTCTAATTGTCTCAGATTTGGAAAAATTTGATTTTTCAAATTTTTTTCTGTACTTTCTTCCCCTGGGATTCCAAATATTCATATGATAAAGTGCTTGATTTCTCCCACAGGTCACTGAGTATTTTCCTCTGTTCTTCATTTTATATAAATTCTGTTGCTATTTCTTCAAGTTCACTGATATTTTATTCTTGTTATTCTTACATTTTACTCCTCACTGTTCAATCAGCTAGTAAATCAATCCAGTAAAATTTTTATTTCAGAAATATACATATATATTGAATTTCCTTTTCATTCATATTTTTCTATAAATGAACATATTGAACGTATTTTAATAACTCATTTAATGTCTTTGTTAATTTTATCATTCTGTCATTTGTTTCTATTGATTGATTTTTCATTCTGGTTATGGATCACAATTTCTTGCCTTTTCACATGTTAAATAATTCTTTAATGGATCATAAACATTTTTAATTTTTCATTGTTGAGTACTATATATTACTGTATTTTTACTGAGTGTTATAGAATTTGTTCTGGCAAGCAATCACATAACTTATGAATCAGTTCAATCCTTTAATATCTTGATTTTTAGCTTTTAAAAGGTAAGTTTTGACTACCCTTACCTCTAGGGCTATTTCCACTACTAAAGATGATACTTCTGGAATGTCTATTGTATGTCTCATATTTTCAATGAGACCTCTTCCCTCTGCTGATTCATAGAAACTCAAGCAAATAGCCCCGAATAAACCCTGGAAATTTTTCACTTTACAATTCCCTGGTAATTGTTCTTTCCTCATAAATTTTTCTCCAGCTGCATGAATTTTCAACCTATTCATGCATACACTGGTATACAGCCAAAGAAACTAGAAGAACTCAACACAGATTTCTAAGGCCCTTTCTTTGTGTATCTCCTTTCAGGTATTCTGCCCTACAAATTTTAGCCACCTTAGCCTTCCTAGACTTTGTTATCCATTCCTTCAATCCAGCCAGACTGCTAGGTTCTCCTTGGCATTCCTTTCCTAAGAAGACTGTGGAGACTTACGTCATGTTTTTCTCTTTTCTCGGGGATCACTGCCCTATCTTGCCTTTGTTTCAATTCCTAAAGGCAGTTGTTTCACTTATTTTTCAACTTTTCTTACCAATTTTGGTAGAAAAAAAAATGTGGACCCTGGCACATATGGACTTATTATTTTAGGGTAAACTTTATATTTGAATATAATAATCACGAGTGCAAAAAAATAGAATTTAAGTCTTCCAAATGATTAGCAAAATAAAAGTAAAAACATAATATTTTATACTTAAAAATAAAATGGGATAGAAAGGCAAAGAAAAAAACTATGAAACAAAGTATAAAGATTCAAAAGTAAGAAAAAACATGAATGTAATGGAAATAAAAAGCAAGACACGAAAATTCAATGGTGAACGATCCCGAGTCTATGTGATTTGTGTGTTGGTGGTGAGTACACACAGAGAAATAAAGACTAGAAATGGAGACTCAAAAAAAAAAAAAAAAACACTAGAAAAATATATGTGAAACATTAAGTGAAATTATCTCTTTTTAAAACAAAGTTATTGAATACTTGTTTCAAGGTCCTTTGATGTTCACAGATTGCTGAGCTGGAAGAATTTTCAGATCATTTTCAGGTTCCTATTTGTATTCTCAAGCATAGCTGAGTAAAATAGGATGCATTTAACTGGGCTATTAGACATTTCTGTTTCATTCCTTTGTTGATAAAAATCGACTTAGGTACTCTGTCACAAACTGAACTAACCAAGCACATCCTTGTGGTTTTGCTTACTATTATAATGAACTCTGGACAAATACAATTATTCATGAAATGCTAACTAATATATTGATATATATTTGTAAGTTCAATGACTCTAAATTCCTATTATATTTGTATATCTTTCACCATAAAGCATCTTGGGTTTCTGCCTGAATCTTTCATTTGTGCTCATTTTATTTCTCTAATTACAAGTTCTTTGAAGTTCGTATGGTTCAGTCCATTGACTTTAATTCTATTCTTATTCTATTTTGATACCTTTGATACTTACTAAAGTTATTATTTTTAAGCAAGACAGCCTCAATTTCCTCATCTCTACAGCATGTATACATTTGTTCTTAAAATCATTTCATTTTAATTATCCATGGCTTGTAAAGGGTTTGGTACTAAGCTATTAGAATAGCTCCAGGGAAAAGAAAAAAAAAAAAAAAAAAACCAAAAAGAAGGTTCCCAATTTCTTTTTAGAATGCTAGCATAAACCAGATAGAAATACCTCTCTCACGCACGCAAAATATCATCAAATGCACAGTTGTACACACATATTGTTAAGAATACATAATCATAAAATTAAAAAAATAAAACGGATTCTCCTGATCATTACAAAATAATTCTTAAATAAGTATGCATAAAATATTCTTGGATGAAAAACTTCATCCAAGAATATTTTATGCATACTTATTTAAGAATATAAAATTGCCAGTGCCCACATATGTAAGTTTATAAATACAGTGGTTATAAAAATTACAAAACAATATAATTTGAACTGAAAAAAGCATTCCATATTTTTTTCTGAAAAAAAAAATCACAGCAGATATCTGAAAAATAAGTTAATATTCTGTTGTTAAATACTGAAGAGTGCCCTAAATTTAAAATAATTGAAACTCACTGGCACAAGAAATTGATGAAAACAGAGAAGAAAATAGATAATTCAGGAACATATACAAGTATGTTTTAATGTACTAGGTAATAAAGTATGATATCTAATAACTGGGTAATGAATGAACAAAGCAATAAATACTTATTTTGTCAACTAAACATTTAGAAACAAAATAATAACTTACTTCTTTTCATAATGCCAATCAACAAAATTATTTCAGATGAATTAAATAGCTAAAGGAAAACATAAACCTTAATAGTTCTAGATAAAAACTTAGGTGATTAATTATATACATATGGTGTGGGAGAGGACATAAGACCTCCAGAAGAAACCATAAGAAAAAGATCAGTGGGTTGAACTACATAAAAAATTTTAAACTCCTGTACTTAAAAAAAAAAAAAATCACTTCATAAACCAATTAAAAATGACAAGAACTGGAAGGAATTACATTTGACAGAAAACAAATGCTTTACTAAATTGTTTTTGCATATCAATAAGAAAATATGAACACACTTAGAAAAACAGACTAAGGACATAACTAAGCAATTACAAAACAAGAAATACAAATGGTTAACATTAAAAATATTGTCTTTCTATTAAAAAGATAAAGAAATTTTGCCAAATTGTAAAATATTAAAAGGACTAACACTCAATGTCTGAAATAAAATTTCATATGTGTTTCTATATTTTGCTATTAGAATTGTTAGTTCTATAATCCTCTGCAGAAAATATAGTGAGAAATTTCTAAAACCCTAGGAAAGCTCATACGTTTCCACACAATGAGTGAAAACTCATTATAAGGCAGTGGCTCAGAATTCATGCCAAAGGCCGGGTGGTGGGAACAGCACACCCAGGGTGCAGGCAATGAGGAGGTGCATTGTGTGTAGAAAATTTACAACAATAATAAAACTGATTAGAATACAGCTTGCTTTTATTATCACCGTGCACAGGCGATTTGAAACAATATCGGT
>NW_006437828.1:658672-682127 GCF_000325575.1 Pteropus alecto
GATGGACGGCCTACTATCCAATCTTGGTACTCTACTGTTTGGACAATAAGAAAAGCGTGTAAAAATATTTGATGAATAATATTCATTACCCTGTTCATTTTAATATTAAAAGAAAAAGCTATCCTGAATGTCTAATGTTATAGGATTAGTAAAATAAACCATGGATCACTCATATTTCACAGTCACTAAAACTGATGGTGCTATTCTGTATGGTTCACCCATGGTGTATCGTTAAATCGAATGAAATACACAACAAAAATTTCCATTCACAATCTATTTTTAAATGTATTTATTTTATGTTCCATAAAAGGTTACCAACCAATATTTTCAGTCACAATACAACTTTAATTTTTTATTGTAGTGTAAGAGAGACAGACTAGGAAAGATAAACAGGATCTTCAATAGCTGGTTCGCCCAATGTGCGGATCACACACTCACACACACACACACACACACACACTTTTTACTATAGCAATGATTCTCAAACTTGGCTGCACACTAGAATATCTTGCAGAGCTTTTAAAATCCTAATACTCGGGAAAAATCTATATCAATTAAATCAGAATCCCAGGTCGGGGTGGGGAGTAACCAGGCATCAGTATTTAAACACAATCCCTGATGGGTTCAGCGAAATTTAGAACCAACTGACCACAGCCTTGCTGCTCACATGTGGTGCACGGACCTACAAGCCCTAGCAGCCACCACTGGGAGCTGGTTAGAAAGGCAGAACCTTGGGCCCCACTCCAGACCACAGTCAGTATTTTAACTGGCTCTTCAGATGTTTTTACTAAAGTTCAAGCAATTAGAGAACCTTTGTTTCCATCTTTCTAATACAAGAATTCATTGGAGAAAAGGGTTCTGAGGTTCAAAATGGGTCTGAAAAACATCGGAGTGCTAGAGTTCTAGCCATTTAAAAATTCTGTAAATCCTAATCATTTTACCTTTCTTTGTCTAGACGTGAGTGCAGAACTATGGATTTTTACTAATCCATATTCAATAAAAATAAATAAATAAAGCAATTATGATACATTGAAAACAGGATTAGAAAGTAATGCATCTCCTTGCTCTTGGGGAAAACAAATTGCATCACGATTTTTCTTTCTCCTTTGTCTAAGAGGAAAAAGAAATCTCCAGACTTTGAGTTCAATATTAACTTACTTGTCTTTTTGCAGAGACATATTAGCCAAGCAACTTCATAAGCTGAATTTTAACAAATTTGGCAAGTCTCTAGAGCAATTTGGTGATATAACTCTTGTCCAGATCAAAAGAACATCTGAGTACTCATGTTTGGCATTCTAATCCCAGCTATAGTTTAAGTGATAAACTGCAAATGAGTAAAGTTAATAAAAGGAAAAAAAATCGAAGCTTGAGGAGGGGTATTAAAATGAGACAAACTTTTAAATTGAAAAAGCAACTGCCATACAAAGTATTTCATGTAGAGACTAAATTTACATAATGGAAATTCCAGGCAACCTGACTCAATGCAAATAACCCAATGCAATAACAGCTTTATTAAGATAACAGCTATATACATATAGAAAATAAAGGCATTTCCCTCAGCCTTGAAATGGTATTCTCCTAATAGAAACCAGCATTATAAACTCGCAGTAACAGAAGAAAATTGGCTGATACACTGATGTTTCTTGTGTCAACATATTAATGCAAACTCAGTTTCTTAGCAGTTCCTGCTATACATATTACCTCTGTTCTATATATAGTAGATGGAAGTTTAAATTGAATTCCATATCAGAAATCGTGATTAGTGCTTCAGTTTTTTAAAAAATTTCTATTTCCTTATTCATTAAATCCTCATCAAAACTCTGTAATGGATTCTTATCCCCATTTTAGAGACAGAGAGACTAAAACGTGAAGAAGTTCTAGTATATCCAAGAACACACGCCAGCAAGTAGCAGAGCATAAACTCAAACCTAGATCTTTTATTCTGTTTCTCCTGTATCACAGCTGCTTCTCATGTAATTTAATTCTATTTTGTTCAAAACTTACTGGGTTTGTTATGGTTTTTGAGAGCACCCCTGCAGAACACACACACACACACACACACACACACACTTTTGGGTAATCCTGGCCAAAATCTAGGTCATAGGTTAACGTGTGTTTAATACATACATTCATATAGGTTGACAATTTTCAAATTCTGATGCCAGCTGCATTTCTTAAGGCATAAAAATATGAAGAAATAGTGTCTTCTTTGGTTTTATTCACTATTTGAGAGTTAGCATTAGATTTTGCTTCTTACACAGATCTCCTTGGTCACACTTGCCCAAATTAGCAAAGGAGTAGTTAACAAAATACTATCGATCATTCTGTAAGGTTAATTCTGAATTAAGTTCTACTTTTTTTTTTAGAAATGTCTTATCTCTTTATGCATGCCTGAACACTCCTTATTGCATACTCTGTTTTATTTTGATTTTTTTAGTTTAAAAACTATCTAGTATATTTTTATGGTACAAACACAACACATGGTAAATTGATGTATAAATACCTAGAAAGTGGCTTAGAGCTGGCTTAAACATTACAGATAGTCACAAAATTTCTCATTTCATTTTTCTATAACTTATTTGGATGTACTTCTAATTCATGCTCGTTCACTTGATTATCTCCTTTTATGTGCCTGTGGTAAGTAAGCATGTCCATGCATATCAAGGAGAAAAAAATTTTTCAGGAATTCTAATAAATCTTAATATTATATTTTTCTATTTAATAGTTTTGGATTTAATGAACTCTTCATGGGAATAAAACCCAAGGAGAAAACAATTGGAAATAGATATAAAATAAATTTATAATAGCAAATACAATATAAACAATCAACACTCAAGTTCAAACAACTTCCATTCTAAAGAATTCATAATGATTTCTCCAATCTCATTTTATTTTTATCAGCTGGCAGTACAATTTCTAATATAAACAGGGATACCTTTGGGATATTCTAGTTATTACCACAGTGCATTATGTCTTCCCCATTCTCTAAAAGTAATTGTGGTCATTATACAATACAGAACTGAAAATTAAGAAAACAAACCTTAATTAAAGCACATAGCTGTTTGAAAATTCAGACACTTTCTTAACGATATGTTTACGCTGCTGGTATGAATGTATCTGATTCAATTTCAGATCAAACTAAATTTTCAATCCAGCTCAAGCTAAACACTTAGTAAAAATTAAATATTTTCTCATGTGCTTTATTAGAGCTAGAAAACCATAAATTAACCAACTAATTTTTAAAAGAAAAAAAACAAGTTATTAAGTTATTGTCATTAAATTTAAGAAAACATGTGAATTAGAACATGAAGAAATTCATCTTTGTGGTAGTAATCTCCAAATGTGGAGCCCCAATGAACCACGGCTCCTGTACTCAGTCCTTTATTACAGTCTAGTTTACCTGAGTACGGCGGACACTGTAACTTGCTTTTGACCTGTCAAAGGCAGTAAAGGCAGTATGTGTCTATGTGTTATTTCCAAGGTTAGATCATAAGAAGCCTTGTCGCTTATAGCTAGATCTCTTGAAATGCTTGCTCTAGGGGAAGCCAGCCGCCTTGTAAGAAGCCTTACTGCCTTAAAGCCATCATCCTGTGAGAAACCCAAAATAATTACATAGAGGGAGAGAGGGAAAAGAGAGGGGGAGAGAGACAGAAACAGACAGACAGAAAGACAAAGACAGCCCACTGATGTGAGTGAAAAAACCTTCTTAAACATTTCAGTTCCAGGACACGTCACATAGGAAAGAACCCAGGATCGAATCAGGCTGACAGACTGAACCGAGGCTCCAAACTCTGGCTCTAATTGAAGCGTCCAACCATCTCTAACCATGCCAGACCCAGTTACACCAGATGAGACCTTAGACAACGTGGAACAGACGTGACCTATTCTCACTATATAATGGTGTAATTCCTGACCCACAGAGTTGTGAGTATAATTGTTATATAAATGAGCCAAAAAGATGGCCTCTGTGTTTTGATCCTCTGGGCCCAAATGGGTTGTTTATTCTTTACTGCAGACTGATACCTCAAAATCACTCCTGTGCCAAACTCAAACTTTTACACATTCAATTGTTTTAAAAATGGCTTGAACAAGCAGATTTTTAGCCATATAGAGCCTGCTTGCTTTGCATACTCTGAAAAGCCTCACCCAACATCTGCCAGCATTGATAAAATAAATCTATGTTTATAAGGCTCCAAGCTGTTACTGTTCTTCAGAGTTTTCTGACCCAAAGACTTTCCGAAGTCTGCAGAACCACATCACCTAGACACCCAAATCCTGAAAACCCCCTCGACAGCCCTGGACACATAAAAAATGTGAGGAATTTCCCCACATACAAAACTGTCAAAGCGTAAGTCCATGATGCGTGTATAGGCTACTGTCACTTCGTGGTCATACATCTTATCCTTTGGTCAGCCATCAAATAAATCCCTTAAACCCCCTAGAAAAATACAATGACTTTTGTTCTATGCAACTAAATTTGGGGGCTATTCATTATGCAATCACGATAAATAATAGAAGCAATTTAAATCATTTCCCCAAGACATCCAGATCCAGTTGTAAAACAACTGACTGCCCTGAGATATTTACCAATGTTGAAAGGTTATTCTACTTTAATGCATAAAAACTATGGTCCAAGGCTGAGCTGGTGAAGTTCCTAAAATAATATTACTTTTCATGGTCCATCATATCCTTTAAAGAGCACTCTGAGACGATAAAATATTTTAGTAACGACAGGGAGCGATTTCCCCAAAAGGAAATTTAACTGTTATTGATATGCAATATAAAATCATAACCGCAAGCAAACCCGTCCATCAAAGGGGGGAAAAAAGCAGTTTTGGAACTAATCAATTGTTCCTAACTTGTTAATATTAATGCTCCTTTCTTATTTGTTTTCATTCAGGTTTTTCCATTAATATTAATTAGCAGATAAGTGTAGATAAAAGTTTATAGAAAATATGAAAGCAAAAACAAAACTTGGAGAAAACAATTTATACCTGTAAACTCTTATAAATAAGAGATAATGTTTTTATAGCTAAGAAATTTAACCTTGAAAATCAGAAAGAGAGTAGCAACATTGTTTTTTGGCAGTGTCACACTCTGCTCCACTTGCCAAACACAAGTGTTCTACGTCAGCATCATCTGGGAGCAGCGATGTGCGAGAGTTCCGTCACGCACGTGGCCTTGCACGGTAAAGGAGAACTGCGTAGTTAGCCCCCTATCACTTAAGTATTGGCCTAAATCATGTCTAGGGTCAAAGAATACTTGTAGCTGGCCTCGCAATGCCTGTTTCAGAACTGAGCATACCTTCCAGTCACCAGATGAGGAATCACCCCACTAATCCATCGGTGACTGATGTATGCTTACGACTCCACGGAACTCAGCCATGTGGAACATTCCAGAGAGCAGAGAACCCAAACCAAGGCAACCTTGGTTTTGTATCTCACTTTGCTACTTGCAGTGTGATTTCACGCAAATTATATAACCAAATTGAGTCTTGACTTACACATTTATAAAATCATAGTAATCACAAATGGCCACTTTGAGGATGAGATGTTATAATGTATGCGAGGTTGTGTTATAGCAAATGTCTTACTATATAAGCAAGTTATTATTTTCATGGGTTATTATAAAAGACAGGATAACATTACACGAGTTTGAGAAAGAACAAAAATCTATTTTACTTACCAGGAAAGTACCATGACCCTAGACATGACTTAAAACTTTCAGGAAAAGTAAGTAGGTTGCCACTTTAGTTATACTCATCTTATACCACCTATGTGACATAATGTTGTAGGATGCACTGATTGACAAAGAAATTGTAAACAAATTAGACTGCAATGTCTATTTGCGAGCTGTGGAAGCAAAGAAAACATAATATCGATGTGACGTGAATCACCATACCCAACCAAAAATATATAATTCCATTCGACTTTTAGGTAATTGCTATTAATTATAGTTTAATTTTACCTCAATTAATCTTTTTAAAAGTATGTAGAATAATTACTTTCTTCTTTTTTTACCATTAAAAAGGGACAGAGTCAAGTTTCAGAATCCTCTCCAACTCCTACTTTAATCAAAATTTGATTTCTGCATATTGACCCCTTCAAGAAGATACAGCTGGCTAACTTTCATTTGAAAATGGAAAATGAAGCTGCATTAAGGTGATGATTTTTGATAAGCTTAATATGTGTAGAGATATTTGAATTTTTGCAAGGGAACAACTGCTTACCTAAAGTTATTAAACACATTCTGTACAATGTCAAACATCAGTGACAGTCCAGTCATACATTTGGCATGGCTCCTGTGCCAAAGCTCAGAAGACCCAGGAAAACCAGGAGGTCACTATGCATGATTGATGGGTTCAGTCATTCAAGGCATGAAAAACAGAAGCCAAAAGTAGGTTAAACGGAGAGTGTATAACAAAGGTACAAGATACAGACAAATAATGCAATCGAGTAAAAAAGACTGGTCAAGTTGGAATGGAGAGACAGTTATAGGCAAAAACAACGTCAAGGATTCCTCATGGTAAGTGAAAATATGAATTGAGAAGAATAGAGACAATGTAACAAAATGTCAGAAACAAGTAGAAATTGAACAGATTATAGGAGCAGAAGGAACATATAAATCTATTTTATAAATTATAAAGCACCATAAAATTTTAGCAGGGTATTATTGGTCAATTAAATTTCATAATATGGCCCAAATACATATCGGCCATTTGTGAAAGCTCTCCTTTATTCTCTTTTACACTAATATCTTCCCACCCAAATCCTTTTAAAGATGAGTTAACACTTACTTTACCAATGTCCTCAACCTCTATTCACTATTCAACCCACTTCTATCCAGCTTGCAACCCGACAACTCACCTGTGAGAATTCTTCAGGTCACTGGTGACTTTCAGGTGATTAAAGTCAACGGGCATCTTTAGTTCTCATCTTACTTGAGTTTCAACAATACTAAATCCATTTGACCACTCCATCTTTGTTTAAACACTACTCCCTTACTTCTAAGATATAACGTTCTCCTGGGATATCCTCTATTTTTCTGGCAGCTCCTTTTCATTCTTTGCTAAGTTTCCTCAACACAATCTTTAAATGTTGAAGACCCTTCGAGGCACACATCCCTCAGTCCTTTTACTTTTTCACTCTATACTCTCCTTGTGTAGTTTCACTCGTCCAACCGTCTTATTTTTGTGACTTTTGCATATAACCTCTAGTCCAGGCCTCTCAGCTCCAGGCGTATGATACATACAACTCACACCGTCCTCACTTGTGTGTTCCAAGATCTCCCCAGTCTGCTCTCCGCCCACTGTTTTCTATTAAATAGCACTTTTGTTCATCCACTTTTCTAAGCCAGAACCTAAGAGTCATCCTTGGCTCTCTCCCTCCTTCTCCATAGCCAATACATCACTAAGTTTTGTTGACTGTCCCTTATAAATTTAAACCTATCCATTCCTCATTTCTCTGCCTTTACTTACTCCAGGTTACCTTAGCCTCTCATGTGGATATAAAGCTATTGTTAGGTAGTTAGGCAAACCTAAGTGACGGGGGTGGGAGGGGGGGACAAAAGAACAAAGGCTCAGCCCAGAGACCTCTCAAAGACCTCCCTGGAACACCTATTTCATAGTTATAAATTACTCCTGCAACCTGAGGAACAAAGGAGTTTTTTTAAAGCTCATAAAATGCCTGGTTTCATCCAGGTGCTTGTGCCATGAGGACTGCTCTGACTCTCTCTTCGGCCTCATTATACCATCGTTATATGTGTTCTGTTAAATGTAACTGATAAATACATTTTTAATTTTGCTCTTAATAATGGGCAGTCTCTAACACAGTTTAGAAAAAAAATGGATCTCATTAGCTTGCTCCCTGCCTTCAAAACCTGAAAAATTAATATTATCCAAGTGAAAAGTGTCGTATTCACTATGTAAAGAAATCTGGAGCATTCCACATGACATACATAATAGGCTTGCACTGAAAAAGATAGGAATAGGAAGCTTTGAAGTTTTAGATAATAATCTCCTAGATAAGTAAAGAGTGACTATCTTTATCTATATTTAATAACTAAGCAAATACCGAAGCAAGAACACACTAGAAGAAATGCATGCATATGGTTCAGTGAGTAATATTTAAAAATAAACATGACAGTGATATCTCATTTATATGTATCTTCTAATGTGTTCATTAAGTGTAACTAAGCTTATTGGAAAGACTATTTCCAAAAGATCTTGGCTTCATTGATTTGGGTTAACAGATTTCACACACTTAACTGCAGATTAAGATATAAAAAGATATTAATTGATAGATATCAATTACTTCCTATGATTTTCCACTTGATAAAAACAGATATAGAAAATCAGAAAATATTATGAAATATAGAGCCCTAGGTTTGGCTCTGCTATCAACCAGTCATTTAACTTTGAGAAGACTCTTAATCTCTCTAACCTTAATTATCTCTAAAAAGACAAAGCTGAAATTATCACTATTATTTTCAAACATTAAATCTATAATTTGTAATAAAAGAAAAAGGAAAGATCAACAACTTTCCAAATTTGTTAACTTCAAATAAAGTTAATAACTTAAAGTTACAGATTTTGAAGTAGTTGATAGTTTTGTTAGAATTGGATGAATAGGGTAATTTCCAATAAATAGGAGTAACATGAATTATTTTTTAAAGTATAATAGTTCACTGACCCAGTATTAGCATCAACTATTTGAGAAATAATATCAATAAGAAGCCTGAAAATCTACCCTCCATCAAATCTCAACCTGAAGTCTAGAAATGAAGACAAACTAGCCAAATATAACAGAAAACTGAGCTGGCCCCTGACATTATAATTTCCAGCTGTCACATTTTAATGCTCGAGACATCAAATAAACTGTAAACTGTCCAGCAGCTGTTAGTGAGACCTCTCCCAGCAAACAGCTCAAAAAGTGATTTCCATGGAAAATCAAACAGGGAAAACAGCCAATCTTGTGTAGGAAATAGGAATATAACAGTCCCTGTCCATCATTAAAAAATAGTTTCAATGTATACTTATAGATCTACAGGAAGGGAATTTCTATTTATGTTTTTCTGTTTTGTTTGTTTATTTGTTTGTTCATTTGTTATGACAATTTGAAGACCATGGCTAAAGAAAAGAGTTTGGCCTTATTTTGTTTTGCTTTGTTGTGCTGATAACATCCTCATCTGTCATTAATCTCTGCTACCATGTTCACACTAAGATTCTAATCCCTGAGGGCACTCAGTAACTGGCCCCAAACCTACTCCCCCAAACAATAAAGACACCAATTCTTTAACAGAGCTGAAGATTCAGTCAAGAGCACAAAACATGGGATGGAAAAGATTCCTTAAGAGGAAGGAATGAAGGATGGAAAGTATCCTCCCTCATTATTTGAATAGCATGGAAGTCAACACATTAGTCAGAAGATTACCACGTGATGGATAGTAAAATGCCTACTGCCTGCCTTGGAGGTCTTGGAGAAGTAGTTCGGATCGTGAGATCAGATCCTAACTTCGGAGTCAGAATCAAATGAATTATTGGTCTGCGTAACCAGAGGTAAGTCAATTATCATTTTCTAAGCCTAACTCTCCCTATCAGAACAGTAACGCTTATTTTTTCACACAGTTTTATAATAGTTAACAGAAGAATCATGAAGAAACATTTATCTCTATATAACATAGGGTTTAGGAAATGATAAAACATAGAGGTATTTTATATATTATATGGCACTATATAAATGTAACATAATTACTGTCATAGCTTTAAATGTAGATGTTACTTAAGATTCCTGGGTATATGAGTTTCTCAGGAATCCTCAAACTTCAAATTGAGCCCATGGATGAGACTAATTTTCTATCAGTGCTGGGCCTTATAAAATGATCCCAAACGTTACTACCTATAAATCTACCATGAAAGGCTTATGAGAGATGATCATCACATGCATATCATGAATGTAAATCTACTCTTAGGTATAACCCTGAGTCCATTATGTTACATCTATTTTTTCTGCAGTCAACACAGTGGCACGCTCTATCAGGACAAGACTCATCCCCTCAAGACATTAAATGGAATCTTTTCATACACTAATTGGTAAAGAATCATAGCAGAATACCTAAGAGACTGACGAGGCAGCTGACGAGTCCCTCTGGCTCTCAGTTGTATATTTAAGTAGTGAAGATTATGCGTCAGTTTTTTCTTCTTCCTGGTGCTCATTTTTACATTAGCTTATTTAAGTCCATCCTCTGTCACCAATTTTATAATGCTCTGGTGTGATAGGAAGTAGGAGGAAGGGTAGGCAATACTGGAATGAATATGCAGTGACCGTTGGTCTGAAGGCCATCCAGACAACTGGCATTGTCCAGGCTGAGAACAGAAACTTGAATCTGTATGCTATCTGCGCATCCAGGTCTAATATTAAGCCCATGGTTCAGTATGGCTAGGTGAGGCTGACGAGAGCCAACACAATCTATCCCTTACCTACTAGCTTCCTCTGAATAACAGTCAATGCTGCTAGCAACCCTCTCTCTTACAGATAAAATCATTTCTCCTTTGCCTCACTCTTTCTTGACTTTTTCTCTTTAATGAAAAATAATGTATATTCTTTTAATGGTAAGCCATACTAGATAGGTATTGAGCTAAGAAAATTGCTTGACCCCTTCTATGTTTGGTTAAAAACATAGAAAAACAGAAACTTTTGGCCACTGAATGAGTGAGAAATGAGAACATTATTGGCATTTAAAATTACCAAAATTATGAACTATAAAAAGAATGAGGCTTAAAAATGTGTTCTACAGTATCTCCAAATGATTTTTAAAAGATTTCTTGTTTATTAAAGCAGAGATGCCAGTGAATAATCACTAAGATTTGAAAGATTTTTTTTAAAAAAGAGAAGTAGCACTTTTTACTATTTCGTCTCTTTCTGCAACAATGCTGCATTGTTTGACTGATGGGATGCATTTGAAGTCAACTGTTGGTCTTCTCCCTAATAATACATTGTTTCCCTTAAGTACTATACAAACACCACAGATCACAGTGAAATTTAAATAGTAACACTATATAAAGGTAGACATCTTCAAAAACATGACCTACTTTTCATTTTGATGTGCATAAAAATGGAAATGGAACATACATAGAATAAAAAGATAGGATTAGATGAAACATCCTATTTAAATATATAGTTGAACAATATTATTTAGACTTAAATTTCACGAATAGGAATATGGTCCTATAATTACACAACACTTTCTGTTGGAAAAGGCCATGATCTATTTTTACTCTTTCCAGAGTTTCTGACAGTCATTATCACACTGCATCTGTTGCATTTTATGAGGACATTGTTAAGAGGTAGATTACTAAGAAAGAGTGACTCACAGTGGATGGTTTACCTTTAAGGCACAGAAAATTTCTATAAAAACTAATGCAAAAACAATGGAATCTGGTTTCTTTGGTTTCAATGCTGACTCCCTTATAGCAAGAAGCAGCCCGTCCTCTGAATAAGCTACCTGAGAGAAAGTGAAGGAAAAACAGGATAGAGCACACCTGATTATCAGGAGGGGAAAAAATAAAAGAGTTAAATGGGACAGTGCACTCTAAATATGCTATATATTTTAAAATATACTTTTTCTTTATATGTTAGAGGAGAAATTTAGGAAATTAAAATGCTATAATTTATAGAATTAAGGTTATTTCCCTATATTTAAAATAAGCTGAAAATCAACAATGTAATTCCAGTTCAACATACTTATGTTACGTGTTAGTTTCTAAAATCTTCCTAAAATAAGTACAGAATCAGTAAATAGTTGTGAGTTAAGGAAAAAGAAAAACAAAGAAAGAAACATGGCAAGTTGGCTAAAGGTGTTTGCGTTATCTACACCTTTACTGTTCCAATATTCAAATGAAATAGAATTCAAAGTTCTGGGAGACAGAGCTTCATCTGGTTTTAGATTAAACACTTACAAGTGCACGGGCAAAAAAATTGCAGGCTTGTTAGACTATATAACCCAAAATAATTGTCAGGAGATATTAAGTGTGCTAGACTGACAGGACAGAGAAAAAACTTACTTTGAGCTTTCAACTTAAATTATTCTCATGGTCAGACTCAAATCCATGTGGTAAGGCTAACAGGCAATATTGAAATCATCTACATTCTACTAAAAATCTGTTTTCAACCTTATGCCTCTTTTGTAACATCCTGCATAAGTAAGTTTGAATGTCTTAAAGACCCAAGAGAGATAGGGGAAAACACTCTCCTGAAGGAATAAGAAGAACATCATGAAATGAAAGACAACCCGATGCTTTCTGGAAGACCTTAATCTATCACACCATATTTCAGTTTCCAAAGATATCAAATCAATCTACTGTACCCCTTTTTCTTTCTTTCTTCTTTTCTCCTATTGCCTTTCTCATCTTCTTTGCTTGTTTTCTCTATGTCAGCATTAGTCTTATTGGCAACAAAGGCAGTTTTCAAAGGGTCCTAAAGCTTTGGTAGTATCATATGATGAGCATAATTAGACTTTTTGTTGAAGAAGCAGTAGCAATATCATCATCACCATATTATATATAACACCTTTATCATCATCAATCATCATCACACTACAACATGCAATAACTTAATATTTTTTAGTATATAGACTCTTGTACCTGCATAAATCCGAGTATCAGAGTAGCATTGTACTGAATGATATATAAAAATAGCTATAAGTGTGTTTATAAATGTGTTGTACTAGAAATATCCAGTCTCAAAGTGAGAGGCAGAAGTTTTAAATTCTTTATGTGCTAACTAATATTTGGTATAATATTAGCTATAACCCAAAGATAAATATCTTGGCTTTTTCCACAATGGCTTTTCGTGGGATCCAGCTAAATGCTTTAGAATACATCTGTTTTCCCATCGTAGTATTCCTGCCCTGTTGTAGGAATCCAGTTTCACTTATTTTATGCATAAATTATAGGCAACTTGGAATCAGCAGGATACAATGTTGGACTTAAATTATGGAAGTGAGAGAATAAAAGAGATCATGGGATGACAAGACAAGGGACTGCGTTGTAGCAAAGTAAACTACTTAATATCAAAAAAGACCTTGAAGTAGATGGAAGACAATCATCAAAAGCTATCCTTCCAGATATTTCATATGGTAAATGAGGAGTAGGCTCAACTGAGGGAAATCAGAAGAGCCACCAGGATTTTTGGCTTTATAATAAAAGCATTTTGAAAGTCTGCCAGCTTCAGTCAGACTTGGTACAAGGCATTACCTGCTTCACGCTCAAAGAAGTCTTGATATTTCTCCTATTTGCTGCTTCCTCATCTCAGTAAATGGCATCATGATCCTCCAAGTAAAAAAAAAAAAAAAAAAAAGTCATCATTGATTTCTTCCTTATAGGAACCCTCGTAACTAATCCATTGCCCAAGTCTATCAGTTCTACTGTAAAATATAGCACAAATCGATTTTCTTTTCTGTATCTCCATTACCACCACCCTAGTCCAGACTCTCATTGTCTCACTAGGAGTTCAACATTAGCACATAATTAGTCTTACATATTCTAATCTTGTCCACAATAAAATCATTTGTCAGATTAG
This sequence comes from Pteropus alecto, assembly GCF_000325575.1. Classification (NCBI taxonomy): domain Eukaryota; kingdom Metazoa; phylum Chordata; class Mammalia; order Chiroptera; family Pteropodidae; genus Pteropus; species Pteropus alecto. Next base: position 672,250 of record NW_006437828.1, read on the forward strand.
AAAAATTTACTTTTAAAAAAATAAATCAGAACTTGTCCATCCATTGACTGAAATCCTCCAATGGCCTTTTATTATAACTTGAATAAAAACATTAACCAAACTATAGCCTGTAATGCCCTTAATGACGCCATTTCTTTTTAATTACATTTATTGGGGTGACATTGGTTAATAAACTTATATGTGTCAAGTGAACGATCTGATAATGCATCATCCATATATTACATTGTATATTCACCACCCAAAGTTAAATTTCCTTCTGTCACCATATATTTCACCTCTTAACTCTTATCCACCTCCCTCCCTCCCCACTTTCCCTCTGGTAACTGCTAAACTGTTGTCTGTGTCTATGAGTTTTTGTTTGCCTCGTTCATTTTTTATTTCAGTTTTATATCCAACATATGAGTGAAATCATATGGTTCTCAACTTTTTCTGACAAACTTATTTCACTTCGTACAATCATCTCAAGATCATTTCTACTTATTTCCCTCATTTCTTCAGATCGCTCAATTTGTGACCACTCTCCAATATTGGTTTTTGTCTCCTTATTTGAATTTAGGTTTCAAGAATCTAGTAATTGACATATAATTTATGATATATGTGATGAATATATATGTATGACATATGATAAATGAGCAAATGAATGTATGCAAGTCAGTTCTCTGCCTTTTCTGTGGTTTCTTATGGCACTAAGGGACCAGCCACAGTGACTGCAAGGAAAGTGCCCTAAAACTTCATTTTAGTGACCATCTCTTGTTGAACTGGGACTCCAACACACAAGTCTCCAGGCAAGACTGGACTGAGCTCTATACTCATTTTGCTCTTGTACTTAAGAGTTTTATTATCCTAATTGGCCTGCAACATGACAGAGACTAAATAGCATTCTCTTACTGTAACAGATGAGGCAATAAACCTAAAAGTATATTAGCCTTAAGCTACGCATTTGAGAAATATGAAGATTATACTGTTGAAAGTATATTTATTCATTTATTCCACAGACATTTACTGAGCATCCTTCTGGGCTGTTCTCGGTTTTGCGGGCCTGAAGTATACAAAATTGGAGGTGAGGGATTCTTTAAAAAATACAACAATAGCTTACTTTTTCAAGTTGTACTAAAGCATATGACCCTATGAACACATGTCTAAGGCTTCTCCCTAGATCCTGTGCAAATGAAGGGGCCTGAAGTTGAAGTGTAATGTGTTGATGGGAAAGGTGCTCTGAGGGCCTACAAAACATCACACCGGCCACTGCAATCGGTACTGAAAGAAACTATCCCAACTATAAAGGAGATGGTCAAAGATGGAGAATCACAATAAATATCACAATTTCTGGGATCCAGGTAGGCCCCGAGAGTTTGAGAAGTACTAGGAAAGTGGAGGACAGCTCAGGGAAAGCATGACACAAGAGGTCACCGTGTGACTGTGCTGAAGTTCAGTGAAAACTTGTCCTGGCCAGGAAAGGGCCCCTGAGGGATAAGGAGAGAGGACAGTGTTGGTGACGATGAGGTAGAGACAGCGCATCAGACAGGGAAACAGCCTTTGCAAAAGCACAGAGCGCAGAAGAGGTTGGTACTTTGTGAACTCTCAGTACTTAGGTCTGCACAGTATGATGTTAAAGTACCAACGAAAACAATCCAGAAGACAAAAATCAGTTCAGAATCTCTGGTGTCACGCTAAAGAGTCTGTTTTCTCCTGAAAGCCGTTGGAGACGTTTAAACAGGGAAATGGTGTATGAAATACATGTCTTAATAAGATTATTCTTTTGGTGCTTTGGAAAATGGATTGAAGCACTGAGAGGTTGAAAGCAAGGGGAATAGTAGAATGCTACTGTTATAACCAATGAGGAGGAAAATGATGAAGGCCTGATGTAAGAGGTCGGGAGGATGCCTGTTTCCAGCCCCTATGTCTCAATTCAAAGATGAATCATTTAAAGAATACAATATGTAACAGGGATTTTATTCTCATTCATAACAGGAACATTGGGAAATTGGGCATCTTATTAGTTGATCCTGATCAGCTCCTACTGCGTGTCACCTAACAGTTAATTAAACCTCATTCTTCTTATCTGAGAAATGGTAGAACTGACCTAAAATTCTATAGCAACACAGTTTCCCTGTTTTTATTACAGAGCTGTTAATTTATTGCTCTTTTCTGCAAGTTAGGAAAAGAAAATGAGCTCATCAACTTGGAATTAATCCTCTAATTGTGCTGTCTTATATTTAGAAAGCCAGGCACTGATATGGACTTTTTACAAACAACAATTAAAATTTAGTTATCTTTATCAGAAAAGTTTCTTCAAAAGAATATAATTTAAATATAAATTCTAGATTAAAGAGTTAGTTGTATTTTCTTCTATGCTATAACAGCAGTAAATTTCTCTCTCTTAACATATTATATATTATTTATCTTAAAATAGAATAAATTAATAATTATGTACGGCTAAGCACCTCGACACTCCATGCTTATAGTTATAAACCAAGTTTAGGCTGTTTTAAATAATTCTACTAATTAAAGTTGTGTCAAATTGCTCCTGTTCCACCCCAATTCAGAATCCTGGTATGAAGCAAGTGCATGCTGTTTACAAAGAGAAAACAAGTAAATAAGCCATTCAAGCCCTCTAACCCACATATACTCAAATATAATACATTTTATTTTATTTATTAGGTGGAACCATATGGAGTGGAATTGCTTATATTTGAACATGTTTGACCCCAAAGTGTCAATTCTATATGGCTCATCTAATACATGTGATGATATAATATATGAGATATTTCATGTAGCTTATACTAACATATGAAAGTCATTAAAAAATAACTATTTTAACGAATTTTTAATACATCATAGACATTTTATGGAGTATTAAGATGTAAAGTACAGAATATAAAACTCAAAGCAAAGCAAACTGAGTTGTGAAAAGATCACATTTTCAAATTTACTAGAAACAAACAAACAAAACCCTGTAATTCTGAATTTAGTTGCCCACTCTGCTAAAGTAGCGCAAGGACTAAAAGCTCTTTATTGAATTTTTCCAAATCTTCCATGAAAGGAGAGAACAAACCACACATGTCAAGGCCTCTACAGAGATGCCCTGAACTCAGCTGCAAGCGCATGCCTTGTAAGCAGTCCCACGGGAAATAGAGTGGCTTCTGGCAGCCAACAGGGAGCCAGGAGGTCACATCACAGGTGGCAGCAGTGCCAGATGGAGGTGAATCCTGGTATGTTTAGGAAAATAAACTAAAAACTGCTCTGGGGGAACTGACTCCAAAGTGCATAGACAAGAGACGGAATGGAGGACTGGAATCAACACGGCAGGGCTGGAGGACCGCAAGCTGACTTTATTCCAGCAGGATGCTGGGAGCAGAGTAGATCCTCCATTTTTTATATTTTCTCTTTAGATCAATGCCCCAGGAAAGGATTACTTTATAAATATGGACACTCAGAGGTAGGATTTTCAATGCTAAGTTAGGTCATTGTACTCCCCAAAAATACGTTCCATGACACATCTGGGGAAAGTTAATCATGACAAAGTAAACTCCATTACAGACCAGTGTGAGGCAAAAAGAAACTTTAGAAAATATATGGCGATATTTAATGCTTAATGGTATTATATTAGAGCAAAATAAAATGAGATAGTGAGTGACTCATGTCACTTTAAGGTTATCTGGAGGAGAGATCTGGAAGCCCATCATAAATTTTTATCTTCTGACTAATATCTAAAACCATAAGGAATTTCTGACAATCAACAAGAAAAAGACAAGCAACCCAGGAGAAAAATAAATAAAAAATATAATTAGGCAAAGCCTATAAGAGAAAGTGACAATGTAACAATGAATGTTCCACCTCACTAGTACTTTAAAAATGTCAAGTAAAACAATGCACGATCTTACATCCATCAGGTTGAAAAAAAAAAGAAATTCAGGTAGCATCAAGGGCACGTAAGGATGTGAGGAAACTGAACTCCTCATGATCTGGGAGTGGGAGAATAAACTATTGTAACCACTGTAGAGAGAAATCTGAAAGTATTTAGTAAAATTCGGTATGTGTAAACAGTGTAATCTATGACCTGTGACCCATGATCAATTCCAGTCCTAGATATAGATGCACAGATACACTAGAAAATGTACCCAGGGACCATTAAAGAATAGATTAGTGGAGCCAAAGCAGCCTAGGTATCCATCACTTGTCAAATAGAGACAAAAATCTGATGGTGGTTTAACTACTATGCAGCAGTCAGAAGGGCTGAATGAGATATTTCTAGAGCAATGAAGATAGAGCTTCAAAATTGGTCTTGATTTAAAAAGGAAGAAATGGAATGTAAATTGTAGCACAAGGCCATTAACTGCAGCATGAGAGCTGAAGGTGGAAATTAAACAAACAAAACGTATACAATAGATCATGCACTGAGAAATGAGAAACGAGGTCCTAGAATGTCATGATAAAGGGGCACAGTTAACTCAATTCTATACTTTTGGTAAAATAAGATTAAAAACAAAAATAGAACAGCTCCCTTCCAGGCCCCTTTTGAAACAGGATATAATCTTAAACTCCCTTCCTCATTCTCTTGCACATTCCTTTTTCTTTTCTAACACGCACATCCCTGGGTTATTTCACAGTAAATTGCTGTAAGTTAGCCTCAGACAAGTTTCTAATGTTTCCCAAGTTTGTAAGCTTCAGTTTGCTATCTATAATGGGGATAGCAAAACTGACTATTCAATGAAAGAATTTGGGTACAACAATATTTGGTGTGTATAATGTACTTAGGTCTTAATAAGTATTAGCTCCTTTTCACCTTCTTTCCTTCTTCATAATGATCTCTTCTTATCTCTGAAGTTTCTCCAGATTTTTACCACTCTCTCAGCTATATGTTTTGCAAATAATTATTTTAATATGCCTAATCTGTTCTGTTTGTCATCATCCATCATTGGTTTTATTCAGTTTTTCCTCTTTTTCCAGTTGCTACTGTTGCTTTCCACTAAGGCTACACTCTGGAGGGCTAAGAGCTAAGGGCATGGAAAAGTTCTCACTTGGCTGCCTGAAGTTCGCCCAGCCCCTGGTGTCTGGCACTTCACCTCACTTGCATGGGGTTTACCAGACATGGTGGACATCTTCCTGCCCATCTCAGGCTGTTTTCCAGCTTGCCACATTGGTCCTCAGTAAACCTACCCTACACCCCCTGGGAGAGAGGTGGCCAATCTTAAACATGACATGACTCTCCTGGCCTCGTTCTCAAGTAGTTAGACATCATCCTCCCATGCTCTAAATTTTCTGGACAGGAGAGAGATCTCTGCACAACAGTCCACTTGAGCTTCCTTAGGGATCTGCCTTCACTATCCCTCAGCTGACATGGTTCAGAATTACTGAGTGGGGCCATGGGAAGCCCCCATCAGACCTGAAATAAGAAGACGAGAAACTCTCCATCACGCTCCCACCAACAACGTCAGAGCTGGGAGAGGACTCAGCTTTCTCCAAAATGATCTGCTCATAAAATGCTCTCCACTTTCTCAGCCCATTTAGAATCTAGAAATGAATAAAGAGGTCAAAGTCCTAGAGGTTCTCAAACTGCCTTTCGAAATCCTTATATTGTAATTTAGAATTAAAATTTTATAACTCTTTTTGCACCTAGTCAGCACTTAAGTTACACATAGAAAGCTAAAACATAAACAGCGAGAAACTGATTTTCATTGTGGGAGATTTTAAAATTTATAGATCATAAAAACAAGGACTAGATAAGAATATAGAAGACTGATTTCTAAAAACCATGACACACTACATACATAATCAAATCACCTAAAACTAATTCAATGTTACATGTCAATTATATTTAATAAAAGAAAAATAAACATGAAGTTAATCTAATTTTTAAATAGTAAAACTCGTAATCTATAAAAAGAAAACATATTCCCTTGAAATATGTATAAGGATATGTATAAAAATGGTCCGTGTTTTGATTAGGCCACAGAGGAAGTCTCAACAAATTCTACGTTCTCTGATCACAATGTAATATAAATAAAAGTCAATAACAAAAATATAACTAAAAGAAACCTATGTATTTAGAAGTAGAAATTACTAATATAGGTCTGATCAACAATCACAATGAAAATACCATGGACTATGGCTGAGGAATAAAAGTTATAGCCTAAAGAAGGTTTTTTAATATTTCAAGGAATATATAAAATGGTTTTGTATGAAAGAATGACAAAATAGCAAGAGATTAAAGGAAAATAAAGATTAATGTGGAAATAAAAAAAAATTACTTAAGTATAAAAAAAAATGGATCAACCAAACCAAATGCTGCTTCCCTGAAAAGATTAATAAAATATAACAAGCTTCAGGCAGGACTGATTAAGAGCAAAGTTAAGGATAAACAATATTGGCCATGAAAAAGGAACAGATTACAGACGTAGTGGAGATTTTAAACAATTCTTAAGTACTTTAAACAATTTTATAATAAAATTTGAAAATGTAAGTGACAAGAATACTGAATATAAAAGACCTAAATGGATAAGTGATTATTTAATAAATAAACATCCAAGTCAGAAATTCCCATCTCCAAAGAAAGTCCCGCTAGGTGGGTTTATAGTTGATTTTTAATAAAGTAAAAAAGAATGCATAAATTTCACAAAGTGTTCTAGAAACTAGAAAATAAGCACCACAATTCATTTTATGGGTCATTTTAACCCTTTTCCTATTAAAGACAAAAATTTTGAAAAAAAGTGGTAATTCAATCTCACGTATGCTGTTAAATGCAAAAATCCTAAATTAACTTTCAACACATTTCTCTAAGGTATCATACGATAAAATGAGCGAGGTATCTGTCATATTCTAAAATCTTACTTTAAGGAATTTCTAGGCATATGAAATACAATCGCCATTCTTTAGATCTGAGAGATGATAAAAAGTCTTTTGCCTTTAGCTCTTTAGTTCTAATAACATATAAGTTATGATTAATTTTTAAATTGATTTTTTTTTTGTAGATTTATGTGACTGTATTTAGCAACTTTTGGAAGGTCTTAGAAAGTATTTTAATGTAGTAAGAGCCACAAATAGCCTTGAGGGAAGTGACAGAGTTTCTTGTTCAGGGTAGTGAGTGAGCTCATGGTGTTTCTGCTTGCTGCCTAAATTACAAAAAAGAAAGACATAATTAAAAGCAAAACAACAGTGTTAGTGACTCATTAAGTGTAAAAAAACAAACCATCAGATGAACATGCATAGAATAAGCTGGTTTTCATTTTTGAAAAAAATTCTACGTGAACATATTCATATATATACCTATGACCATACAAATAAGGAATAATTAGGAAAGATATACATCAACATATTAGTAGTGATTATTTTTAGAAAGTTGACTTGGAGACATAGAACAGATAGTTTTACTTCTTCCTTAAAGGTCATTTTTAGTTTTCATATTTTTCAATATTTTCAAATAAAACACATCAAGGAAAAAAATGCAAAAGGAGAGGTACTGTTTGGCTGAATGAGAGAAAGAGGACAGAGAGAGATAAAAAACAGGAGAGCAAGAGAGGACAATTCTTATAAACTGAGAAATTGAAATGACTACAATAGAAACATCATTAAATTTCTAAAACATCTAAAGCAGATAGTGAAATAAAGTAATTCACAATTCAGTATGAGTGATAAAATAAATACTAATTTCCCCAAAAGACAATGAAGGAAGGCGAGGAATCCGAGTCAACAGGATCGAAGAACAGAAATAAGAGCTGAGCAAGTCATAGATAACTTGTGGAAGGCATCCCAGACAAGCTAGTCAAGCCCAGTGACTAGCAGCTGTGTCCTTCCCCTGGCCACAGTTGAGAAGTTTTCTATTTAACAAGTGAGAGATATACTGGGGCTTTAGGTCAACTGACAAATATTAATTTAGAGAATAAGCAACTTACTTAATGAATTTGATGATGTAGCAATAACAAATTACTTTTTTACCAACAACTGAAATTATAATTCATTCAAAAATAATGAGTACTTCATAACAAAACTTATAGGATTAAGCCAAAAGAATGCTCAGTGTAAATGTTATAGCACTGCTTGTTAGAAAACAAGCATGAATATAAATGAAGTGAGAATCCAACCCATAAAAGTTAAATAACCATAGAATAAACATAAAGGAAGCAAATGGATGAAAGAATTGAGATGAAATTAGAAATTAATAAAATAGACAACAACCAAGTAACTCAAATAAAACCAAAGCAAGTTCTTGAAAAAGTCCAATAAAAATGCATATTCTGGCAAGTTTGATAAAAAAAAATTGTGAGAAATTTCAATAGACTAGGCAATAGGGATGAAAATGGGAACATAACCATTGATAGAACGGAGCATAATATGTTTTACAAAAATACTCGGTACAACTTTGTTTCAATACATGTGGAAATATAGATATAGTGGACAATATTCAGGAAAGATTAACAATATCAACACAAAGAAACGAAAGATCTCAATAGATTGATAATAATAAAAGAAATTAAAAACTGATTGAAAAAAATTCCAAATGAGTTCTAGAAAATCTCAAGGAATATGGGAATTCATCTACCCCAGTATATAGTAAAATACCCCTTTAAATTGGTGAGATATCCCTTTAATTCTACAAAACTGTTAGAATCTCAAACACAGAAGAATATCAAAGATATGAGTAGTAGCAATAGACATAGTGGTAGAAAGGACATCTCATCTCATTAATAAATACAAATAAAAAAATTCTAAAGAGAATATTACCAACAAATCCAGAATGCACTTTGAGTATATAAACATGTTCTGAAATTAGAAAACATATTAATAAATAGGAGAAAGTTTATAATAACTTCCACAGATATCCTGAAAATGTTTAATAAAATTCAATTTTTATTCCAAATAAAACTCTTAGTAAGATAGCATGAAAAGAAAGTTTTCTGGACTTGAGAAAATATAACTGTCAGAAAGCATCAGCAAAATATCCTATTTTACAAAAATAGTAAGAGATATTTCCTGTAAAACCAGGAACAGAGATGTATTATCACTACAAGTATTCAATATTTTTTTGAGATCTCAGCTAGAGGATTTAGATTTACAAAATAAAATGCAATATGAATATTGGAAGAAACGGGAGAATTGTCCTTATTTGATGACGAATCACTTTCTCCCCAGAAAAGCCAAGCAAATTAATGAAAAAATTATTAAAACTAGGCTGTCAAAGATAATATCTCCAAAGATTTGACATTGGGCATGAGACCTGACGGGTAAGATGTTGACTCTACAAAGTCCAGGGCTGTCTATGTCGTGTGTGTGTGTGTGTGTGTGTGTGTGTCTCGATATGTGTCTTTGTGGGTCTGTGTGTATGTCTGTATGTGTGTGTCTCTGTATACATGTATGCCTATATACATATACACAAATATATGTCTGTGATTGTGCGTGTGTGTGTGTGTGTGTGTGTGTACGTGTGTGTGTTGGTAGAGAAGGCGCAGGAGACATTCACTGCAAGAAATAACAAGAAATTCAAAGGCCTTGAGAGGGAAGAAAACCTGCTGTTCCTGGAGGTTACTGGTCCAGAAAAATTAGCAGAACATGGGGCCTGAGAGGCAGACAGAGGCCAGGTCACACAGAAGTCTGTAAGGCATGAAAGGGGTCTAGATTTTATTCAAAGTGAAGTCTCTGAGGAATTATTAGCAGGAGAGCGACATAAGAAATTTCCATTTTTAGAATATTACCTTGACTACTGGGCAGGTAACAAACTTTTATTCCGGAATCAGGGAAACTGCTTAGGAAGCTTCTTATGGTTGCTCATGCGAGAACTGTGGTGGCCTTATTTGGATGGTAGCTAAGGTAATGGAGAAAAGGAGAGAAACTTAAGATATGTGTGGAAGTGTAACTTTTAAACACGCTAGTGAGATGAATGT
>NW_006437828.1:682171-689985 GCF_000325575.1 Pteropus alecto
TAAAATCGTTTCCACTAACTGGGATAAGGAACACTGGGCTAAAAGAATGTGGTGGGGGTGATGAGAGGTAGAATCTAGAGATTCCTTTGGGATGTACTAGGCTGAGATGCCAATTAGAAATCCAAACGGAGATGTCAAATTTAACAGCTGAAAAACTGTGTTCAGAGGAGAGATCTAAGCTAGAGATGTAAATTTGGAAAAATCAGTATTTAAGTGACATGTAAAGTTATATAAAACGAAATCATCCAAAGAGATATAGAGGGAAAACAGAGATGAGAACCCAAGCCTAATCCTAGGGGTACTGCAACATTTATACCTTGCAGATAAAAAAGTGAGAGAAAAGGAGACAAAAAATGTAGAAGGAAAAGCAGATAAATGAAATGTCAAACACACACACAAAAGATCGAGAAAAGAAAGTAATTCAAAAAGGAAAGGCACTCAACTGGGTCAAATTATTCTAAAATTTGTGATAGACAACTTCGATAAGAAGAAATGAAGGCCAGACTGTAGTGTTCTGGAAAGGAAACATAAGAAAGTAGTTAGACACCAACAGTGTAACACTATCAAGGATTCTGCCGCTGAAAAATAGGACAAGGGCAAGAGGGTGAGATTCATGGAGCCAGAGCTCCTCATACTTTCATGTGCATGCACATCACCCGGACTCCTGCTATGATTCAGATTATGATGCTGCCGCTCTGAGATTCTGCATGTCTAAGGGGTAAACCCTTCTTCCACTCTCTCCCTTCCATTCGTGCGACTCTTCTGTAGAAAAGATGTGACTGATGAGACAGGAGAGCCGCCAATCTACTAGTCCTAGTCGCCACCTGGTGGGTCAACGCCTAACTGAAAAGTTCTTGCTCTATTAGCCAGATTTTCTTCTGCTTTTCTACCTAGAGCAGAATCTCCCCTGAGCAAGAAGGTGGTCCACAGTAGCTGGGGAAAGTTAGTGTAGACAGAAAGTTAAAGGCCCTAAGAGAGCTGCAGTCAGGAAGAGCAGGGTCTCTGGGGAAAAGCTGTGCTCCTAATTCACCCCTTGATAAATTCACCTCTTAAATAAAACTGACTGACACACCCCTAATTCACCTCTTAAATAAAACTGACTGAAGAGCAGATGAGTATAAAAACTCCCCCTCTCAACCTCAAGCATATTCCAAAAAGTGTGTGTGTGTGTGTGTGTGTGTGTGTGTGTGTGTGTGTGCGTGCGTGCACACACGCTGATAAACAGAGAGGGAAGGATGAAGGGCTAGAAAGATGGGGAGAAGGCTGGGGAGGGGGGTTTCATCATCTGTTTTAGAAGAAATTTTTGAAAGATTACACTCCCAATACACCCCCGATAACATGTTCATCCACCTTGTACACTGTTCTCTCTGGACAACATGCATCAAGCTCTGAGAATGGAAAATCTCTCCTCTCCATGATCCGACGCGGACCAACCCAACTCTGTCTTTGGTGCTAATCCAGCAAAGGAAACGTTATTGGTGCCTCATAGCATTTAACGTCCTAGTATCATTTTGGTAGCTCTCTCCTTGACCGTGTCTAGGAGACAAATACTCCCCATTGAGAAGGCACGGTAGCTGCGAAGCTTCTACCAGGTCCTTGCTGAGTCTTCGCCTTCATCCTTCCTCTCCTTGAGAACACTGCCTTGTCCTGAGCCTGCTACAGCTCCACCTGCTTCCAACAGGAGGTGCTCTGCTTACTGCGTCACACACCTGTGCCAGGAACATCAACCCAAGGTTCACAAAGATATAACAATAGAAAAGTAACCCATTAGAGAGATATGTTGGGCAAAGACAGTGAATAAAATGAAATCTTTCATTGCATAGGAAATAATAAACTAGAGGATTTACCACACTATCAAACCATTCAATAATTTCTAATGGTAGAAAGGGGGGACTTCAAAATTCAAAATTATTAAAATGATATATTCATGTCTACAGCTCACAATTATCTTTGTTTCGAAGTTGAGAAAAACAGTGTTCTTTAGTTTTTTTTTCTTTTTAGGCGAGGCAACCCTTAGTTGACCTCACGGATTGCAAGGACCTTGTCACTTACAATCCCTTATTTTTTTTTATTTTTTTTTTTTACGCCTACAGCACCTGGTCTTCCTAGATGGTCTCCCATCCAAGTACTAACCAGGCCCGACCCTGCTTAAGTTCCGAGATCAGACGGGTTCGGGCTTGTTCAGGGTAGACAGAAAAACAGTGTTGTTAAGAAAAAATGAATGATGGGAAATATACTTAAATCAATAGAAAGCCCTGGTTCAAAAGTATAAATACTCAAAATGAATGCTTAAATTAGCACTGAATATGTATAATATGGAATATTAGTCCATTAATAAAAAAATCAGATTTATAGGCATTAATGTGGAAAGTTGCTCATAGTGTCTATGCAAAAGCAAGCTACAGAACATAACACATAAAAGATTGGATGAATTTTTTTTAATTTCATGGGAGTGTGTATGTGTGTGTATAAGTAGATAAATAAAACATACATGCAAAGAAAAAACAAGGAAGGACACACAATCAATTGTCAACAGCAGTTACCTTTGAAAATAATATTAGAGGTCAGACCTCTCTTCCTGTGGATGCTTTTGTTTCAAATTAGAGAGGACAAGTGGAAAAACACAGTACCACACGTGGATATATCTTCCGAAAGCTAAGTGAGTTAGGACTGTTAATGCTTTCGCAGTCAGAAGGAGCCATGCGACTCCAGAGCAGTGGAGCCTCTACCATGTGGCAAGTATTTCTGGCGCTCTCTTCTGTATCAGTTTTTCTCTTCGCATCCTAGTGCGATAAGTTGTAAATCACAACAGAAGTGGCCCGTGCTCTCAGATCCCTCCAGCAATCACTCTCTCTCTCTGCTCGTTTTTTCTACGTCCTTTCTACGTGTTTTCTCTTCAGTCCACTCCAGTGCTTTTCTCATCCTCACCACTTCTCTGGCTCATGTTACCAGGGACCACCACATTGCCAAAGCTGATGACACTTCTCTGCCCTCCTCTTTCTTGACTGCTCAACAGAATTTCATAGAGGTGACCACTTCTTCATCCTTGAAACTCTTTTTTTCACCTGACTTACTAAAACACTTATTTTCAGGTACTAGCAGCGCCTTCTTGTCCTCCCTTACTGGATCGTCTTTCTTTTTCCTATTTCCTTATGTCAGAGTTCCCGGGACTCAACCTGTAGGCCTCTTCTCTCCCTTCTCCACCCACACTCACTCTGCGCAAGTTCACATCCGACCCCATGGCTCTAAATACTGTGGGTCACAGTTCAGAATAATACCAGCTGCTGGAGCAAACCCCCAAATTATAGAAAATAAATAAAACAAAAGTTTACTTCCTATATAACAGCTGAAAGCCGAGTTTTCTGACATGTGAACTGCTATTTAATAAAGAATACAAAATATTATGGAAAGAGTTTTGTATGACTTCCTTTCTGTTTTAATTCCCACTTGACTTGACTTTTTGAGTTATTCTTTGTTAATCGAAGCTTTGTTACTAGCATTAATTATATCATTATAGAGGTGGGTGGTCCCACATGAGCACGTACTTACCAGGAGGCAAGGTCTACATGCATCACGTGAAAGCTTAGCAGCAGGAGAACCGGGTACAGCACACACAGAGAAATCCACTGAGAAAGATGTAGTTTGGTCGGGGGCCAAATTAGTAGGTGAGAACACAGAAGCTACTCTAGTTCAAGGCAAAGCCAAAGCTCCTATGAATGAATATTCAAATCCATCTGACACTCTCACGATTTTTGCCATTTTCACAGGTATAAGTGGAGTACAAAGAGCATATTAATTTCAAATATACTTGTCAGGAAAGCAAAGAATGTATATTATTTAGAAAAAAATGATCAAAGTTCAGATGGTATAAATTTAAAAATTAGCTCAGCAGCACAATAATTTAATCTACTTAGTTCACTGCATAATAGCATTTACTACAATAATAATAAATATTAAAATATCCTAGTCTTCTAGATGCTCATCATAGCTTAACCTATATAATTCATACAACAAATCTATAACACAAAGAACCAAATTCCCTTTGTATAGATGAGGAAACTGAGGGGAGTGGCTAAGTGGCTCGTTCAAGTCCACAGTGAGCTACTCGCGGCATCTAATATCAAAACCAGGCAACTCAGTTCCAAAGTTTGTGATCCTAAACACTATGTGATACTATCTCCAAAATATCAGGACCACGAATTTTCAAAAGATGAAAGTGAAGGATTAACAGTTATAGAAGTTACAGTATTACTATTTCTAGACTTTGAAAAATTAATATTTAATACTTATGACCAATATACACTGGGTTGTAGATATTTCAGAAAATCTGCTTTAAAAGAAAACATCTAAAGAAACACCTAAAGAGAAAGAAATAATCAGACAACCTTTTCAGTAATGGCAATGTTTTAGGTTGCTTTGTTAATAAATAAAAAAAAATCAATTTAAAGCCCTTGAACCTATGGAATGTTTAGTCACAGATTAATGACTGATGCTTAGTGTTATTCATTAGTAATATTATCAAAGCAGCAAGACATGGAATACCATATATTTTCTATCTCATGGGCACAGACCTTATCAAGGAAAGAATGCACCTGAATTCTCATTGCTAGCATGGAGTAAAAACAATATGAAGCAGTATAGTAAAATGGTCCAGAGAACTGACAGAAATTAAACAATGACCACATTTCAGTAGTCAATGATGATGTCACAACCACGAATTCTACTGCCAGTGTGCTCATTGAAATTCATCCTGACCTCTTGACCTTCCTGCCCCATGAAGATTGAAGGAAAAATAAAAACTTGCTTGGTCTTTTTAATCGCAGACTCCTCTTTATAGAATTAAGTTACCCAGCCCAGAACAGAGGACAGAGTGGCAGATGGGGTGTTCTACCTGACACATCATTCTCCCCTGTCATTTTAAAGCTACTTTGCTTCACTCCTCCAGAAGTCTTATTAGTGCCCAATGGATTCTTGGCAGACCCTTCCCAGCTCTTCCAAAGACAAAACTATACGATGGTACTCATGGTCTGCCCACTGCTCAGACTCAGCCTGGACCACTGCTTCTGGCCTCACTGTCACTGGATCGAACAGATTAAACACCTATCATTTGCCAGGGTCTTATACAGACGAAATCAAACTTTAGATCCTCCTGGATTATATAAAAATTTTAAGGTATTATGAACTCATTGAATAGCACTTCCTCACAGTAAAGCTCTCAATAACTAACAAATTTTTTGAAAATAATGAAAAAGTAAAAAGAATTTTAGAAAGTCATCATTAATAATCTCACTGATAAAAAGTTATTTCATATGGCTTTAAGACAACTGCATAGACCCTAAATCAGTTTACTTTTTTCTCCCACATTTTTCACCACAAATACTTTCCAGAATAAGCTTTTCTATAAAAATATGAATGCCATCATCATATTCCATCGTATTTTACTTCCTTCTCTCGATAGCATTGAACATCAAGTTCACAATTTTTCATTGGTGTTAATGAAACAGTGGAGAACATCTTGAATACAGAAAATAGTCCTCCTTTCTGATTTTGTCCTTAATATTAATTGTGTGGAATTATTAAACCAAGCAACTAAACAGTTTCACACTTGTAAGTCTTTTGTTATATATTTTAACCTTGTGTTCTGGAAAGGCTGTGTCTCACGGAACATTCTCATTGGGAATGTACGAAATAGCCTCTACCGAAGCAACTTGATGCATTTCCCCGCTTATATTTTGCTGATCAGATGAGTGAACAGGTACCTTGTTCCATAGATTTAAATCTATTTGATTACTCCTTTTGAAAAATAATTTTTCACTTTTATATTATTAATATGATTCTATTTGATTAATTCTGCAGAGAATCTAGTCTAAGATATATTTATTCAATCTACTCTTTTCCTGTTTTCTAATTCATTCGTTGCAGCTTTAATTTTATGGTTTCATTCTTTTTATCGTTGAGCCTTCTGTAGTTGTTCCTTTTCTAAATCCTTAATTTGAAACTCAAACTTACGAATTTTCTGTCATTCTAATAAATAATTTACTCTTAAGAACAGCATTGGCTATGAGGTACTTTGTTTTCATGTCAATGTTTATTGTATATCTGACCATATGTGGTGATTTGAGAATGTATTTTTAGATTTTTATAACTTAAATATTACCAATTTAACTCATTAATCTCCAATTTTATTGCATTCTGGTCATAAAACATGACCTGTTTAATTTCTATCGATCATCTCTGTAAATATTCAGAAGTTATATAAGTCAACTCCTTATTAAGATCAAAAATAGCCACTCCCATTTCCTCTCAGCAAGTGAATTTACTTCAGAGGATTTACCACAAGTAGCTACACATTTCTTCATGTGTTCACATGCTTATTGTGTCTCCCCCACTATGCTGTTAGCTTTATAAGAATAGCAATCAGTATGTCTGCTTTGTTCATTACTGATTCTCAGACCTATGTTTTCATTTTGGGAACGAAAGAAGTAAGGAAAGTGTCCAAGGGTGGTCACAGGGTAAGGGCCGGAATGGTGGGGAGTGCTGAAAAACGCTATGGTTTATAATAAATACACCCAAGAGATTGCCATGAGGAAAAAGTCAATTTTACCCTTAAGTAAGAGATGTTGGCATTGCCTACCTGCTGCTTGGTTCAACAAGCTAGGAAAAGGAGGCAGACAGAGTATCCTCATACCAGCTTTCTGACTGAGTGTGCTATTTCATCTCACAGGGAAAATTGTGCATAAATCATGATTTTTTAGTTAGCTTGTTTTCTGTGTGTGTGTGTTGATAATGACGATATTTTGTTTTGTTGCTCTATTTATGTTCTCTAGTTTAGAAATCTTCCAATATTGGCAATCAGTAATCTACTATAGTAGATTACTGTTGCGAGTTTTAATTTTTTAAGTTTTCATCAGCTTTCAGGTGGTCTTAATAAAAAGTTTGGAGAGGCTGATTTAGAATTCCTAGTCTAATCTGTTTTCACCTGAAATCTGGATTGGATTGGATATTACTTCTTATACTTGGAATTGTTATGTTGTTGAGATAAGATTTCTGTTAATACATTGGTTCTCTTATATATGCACATGTCAGAACACTATGCTGTCTCTTGACTCAACGACTTCCATGAACATGTTCTTATCCACAAACACTAGAAAACTCTTGATCTGCAAAAAGAACTTCTACAGTGAATGAATTGTCATTGCTTGTCATCACCCTTTCTTAATAAAGCACAACTGGGAATGAGCTGACCTAGGAACAGAATTTTCAGACCTCTCTTTAAAGAATCACTGCAATCACTAATTATAATGACAAAATAAACCTTCTAGAGATCGGCTTGTTTTCTGATGGCCCACCTTTCTTAGTGCAGACTGACATTGTCATCTTTCTTCTCCTAAAGAGTTACCACTGAGCTTCTAGATCCTCAGAAGCACCACCCCTCTGGTTTCCATCTCCCCAAAGAACAGTAGGAGTCTCCTTCTCTGTTCTCCCACGGAAAGCTATTCAGATCTTTTCATATCACTGTTACCTACTCTCCTCATTACATTGTAATTATCTGCTCACCTGTCAGTCTCTTCAATGGGATTTTGAACTTTTTGATAACAAGGAGCACTCTTATTCATTTGTATGGCCCTAATACCGCAGAGCCTATGAAATAGTGGCACTCAGTAAACATTAGTAATTAGAGGAAAGGGAGGAAAGCTGACACAGAGGGAATAAAGGAAGGAAAGGCAAAGAGATGAAAAAAAAAGATGATATAAAAATAGCTTGAATTAAATTTGACAGCGTGTGTGTGTGTGTGTGTGTGTGTGTGTTGGCAA
>NW_006437828.1:690003-715327 GCF_000325575.1 Pteropus alecto
CAGGAATGAACTCATATAGAACAAACTCATGAAAAGATTAATGACTGTTCGTTCGGCTCTCTCAAATTCTATTGTAGAGTTAGTAATTCTCACCAAAGTATTCTAGCCCTTTCAGGAGAAGCAATTTTTATAATATCTGCCTCACTATCATACCTTATTTACATTCTTTTTCTATCTAATCAAGAAATGAGTAACAGACTGAATACATATATTTAATTTATTCTGCTGAATAAATTAATGAGTGAATGAATACCTAATAATAAATGAATACATAAGGCAGAAAGTTATAAAACCTCGTTTACCTACTCAAATTTTTTAAATGTGCTTGAAATACTTTAATTCTTTAGTGAAGTGTTGGTTGATGTTGCAGTATTGGCAGAGATGCATTTTGTAAAACTTTGTTAATTAGATAGGGACAAATTTACCATAATTGTCCTTTGTGTTCAAAGTGAAGGCTGTTGACAGCCACATCCAGGTGTACTCTAGACCAATAACTTTCTAGTCACTGATTTGGCTCTGCTGTCTACAAAGCAAAGAAGTCGTTAATTAGCAACTGAGAATAATACTTGATTGACTCTACTAAATTAGATTTTGTTGACCTGCCAAAGTGAATTTGTCATTAGCATTTATTAGTAACACACACACACACACACACACACACACACACACACACACTCCACTAAAGGGCTTAAGCATCCTTAGTGGTATTACTTTCTTTTCACTTGCTAATAGTGTAACTGAAAAGAAAGAACTTTGGATTCAAAAGCCTATGAAAAAAAATGTGAGTTCTTTCTCTTTCAAATGTTGGCCTGGGCACACTGTTTAACATCTCTGTTTCAATGTCCCAATATGTAAAATGGCCATAAAAGTGATTTCAATGTACTATTACTATGAGATTCGAAGGAGATAATAAATGGAAAAGCCTGCCAGTGCCCAATATTATGCCTAGTTTTTTTCAAGTACTCGATAAATCTTTTTAAACAGAATCCTGTAGGATTAATCTTGTCATTACAACAGCTCTAAAGCTGATGAAGTTTCGTCTGGCTATATTCATGAATTCATTTATTCAGTGTACATGTGTCAGGAGAATATTGTAAGAAAGACATACTTGATAGACACCAAAATATTATAATTCCTGTCTTCAAAGTGGTTAAAATACTATGTAAGATATGATACGATTAGATTTTTTTTGATCCTTCTTTCCATAGCTAGATCTAGGTATCTCCCTCAAATTAGTCTCTTTGATCAGTTAACTATAAACATTTATTATTTTTTAATAAAACATTGTAATTCTAATCACTTACTATCAGAAGTCGCTTTAATACTTAATATATTAGTTCTCCATGCTAACAACAAACTTCCAATTCCCTCTTTCTGCAATTATTGAAAAAGCCAAAATTTGTAAGATTATTTTTAATAGTTCCTTTATTAGCAAAGATATCTTCCAATTAATCGAACAAGCACGCCTGTAATAAGTAAACACAAAGGTACCCAAACTGGATTTGTTATTGTGAGGAGCTGTTTTTCCCCACAGTCAAAATCATTCCATGATACTTAAAAGAAAGAGAGTCATGCTAGCACTGAGATGTCAAATAGTGCTGTGTGAACTGGGCCTTTTGTTACAAAGCTAATGAAGGGGAGATAAAGATGAGGAAGTGCTGAAGGAGAGGGATGGAATGCAGTGTAAGGGTGATGGACAGGCTAACGATGAATAGAGGATGGTGTAGGCTGAGACACACATGTTGAGGGTTAAACATATACACTCATATTTGAGCACTTCAGGCAAACTGAAAGATGCTTCATGCTTTATATAGGAATGCCAGTATGTTATATTACACTTTTAAACTTCTATACTTAAAAAGTTGCTCCCTCAAAAGACTGCTTCATACCTTAGTTGTGCAACTATCATTCAAAATATATTTTTCTAAATTTGCTACTAATTAGAACTTGTAATATTTATCTCAATTAACTAAGCAACTGAAAGTTTTGCAGTTATATGTTTCTTTCTAAAATGAATAGAGTGCAACTTCTGCTTTTTAGAAAGAAACTAGACTATCATTAAACTCCGGAGAAGCTCTCACGCTTTAATATTTTAGCCATCTTCTTCATCGTCCCTTATAAGACTACACAATAGCTCTGTGCACTTAAGAAAGTTATTTAACTTCACTGAAACTTAGTGTTTTCATCTATAAAGTAGAGATAGCATTTTTTTTTTAAGTATGAGGTAATATATGTAACCCAGGAACATTATATGCATAAGCATTGCTATTATTAGTATTACTATTTGTTTGCTATTTCTTCACTCTTCACTTGCCATTAGGAACAGTTAGTTATCTGACTATTCTCTACTACTCTAGAGGATGTCATGCTGAGTATGTATCATTATAAACCAGAGCTCCAGAGGCAAGCTCCTTATAAATTATAAAGTTCAACAAAATGAAGAGAAAAAAACAAAATGAGAAAGAAACTATTCCTTAACAAACATCAGTATTCTCTGGTCCTTTGAAAAATAAATAAAAATTTAAGTCAACATCCTCCCAGAAAAACCTACAGAAGTGATTCCACATTAGAGCTATAGAGAAACAAAATCAGTCCTTTGTGCTAGTCTAATCCAGACTCTAAGGGCAAAATATACAATCTCTAAATCTAGACGAATGCTAGAAAGTAATTTCATGCTATAAAGTTAGTCTGAAGCCAAGAAAAATATAGGTCCAAGCGAAAAAAAAAATAATAAAATAAAATAAGATTTAATAAAGAATTTGTTTTGAAACAACACAATTTTTATAATAAAATGAGCAAAAATTGTTCTATAGATGAAGGAAAGTATTTTTATTTATGTAATGTCTATAAATTTGTTCAATGATATTAGAAACGTTATTTATGATAGCCCCCTCAGAGAACTAAAAGTTTCTTGTATGCACATTATCAAAAGACACTTTCGACTTTTAACAGCAGTTATATTCTTTTAGTAGCAGATATATTCCACTTAGAATATATGAGGAGTTTTTCAGCTTTATTTGTCTTTTAAAATTGTATAAGCCTGTGCCACTGAAAGGCGGTTTTGGGAAATATTCAGTAACATGTTAAGAAGCTAAAAATAAAGTTGGGAAGCAATAATAGCATTTTTTTTTAGAGCTTGAACCAAGCACATCTACAAAGCAATAATAATCAAATGTAACAAGCAGTGCCACTGTCTCTAAAAAGGAAAGCACAGCATGTGCTGTGGAATAGTACCAAACAAATAAACAGATCCTCTGAAATTGCAAGGCACACTTCCCAAGAAATACACAGCACTCGTATATAATACACGCAAGAAACTAAGATGAAGAGATCATATGAATTCTAATCACCGAGGCTAGCTAAAGTTTCCCTTAATTGGTATAATCTCAGAGGACTTCTCCTCCAGAGTGCTATGGACATAATGATAGGCTTTTGTATCAGTATTTCATTCACTGTAGGGCAATTCCTTATGCGCTAAACAGCTGCCGCTCAGGGACCACCTCAGCTCCCACCCCACAGGTTCTGCTGTCCCGGTGCTTCTCCTCCATCATATGATCACCTACAGCTGCTCTCTACCAATGAGGAAGAAAGAGTGGAATTAATTAGTTTCATCCAAGGCTCACTACTCCTCTACTCACAAGAAGGCTGCAAGGGCGCGTCATCAGAGACAGACCTCAGCGGCAGCAGAATAAGATCCTTAACTCCTGACTTACACGTGGCTCTGCGCAGAACTGAGGCTATACTCAAAGAGGGAAACCAGGCTTCTATTGAGAGAGATCACCTACACTAGCAGAAAGAACCTTATACGGAAGAAACAAATCTCTATTAAGTATGTACATGAATATCCTCAAAGAGAAAATGGTTACATGTACAATGGATAATATCCATTCATCCAGCTATATGATTCCTCATTCTACTATTGGCATTGTACAGCTCTGAGGCACACACATCAAAAACGTTGGAGAAAATGACCCCACTGTTATACGTGTGTAATTTCTATTCTAGAAATGCTATCATTATAGCATTATGCAAGAAGCAGATACAATTGGGTCTGTCGTTAAAAAAACATAATTCACTGTGACAAAAGCTAGCTCTCATTTTCATTCATTCATTAAAAATTATATTTATTGAGAGCTTTCCATGTGCCATAATGCAAGAATGTATTACTGATACTGTTCAGCTCTGAGTAAAACATGTACACATTCAAACATATAAAACCCTGTGAAAAAAATGACCTCCGTTATTATACATACATGGATAATGCCTGTTACATAAATGGTATCGATATTCTACTATACTAAAAAGAGATATCTGGGCCAGTCAAGATAAAGAACTACGTCACACTGAAGAGAGCTAGAACTTACCTTCATTTATTCATATATCCGAAAAGTTATAGAGAAACATCGATTGACCCAGAGTCGCATACAGTTCTGGAGAATACAGTATGGAACGAACAGTGCAAAGGGATGGTCAGAATTTAAACCAGCGGCGGCTATTCATGGGGACGAGTGCTCAGAGAGAGGAGGTCAGAAAAGGGGCTATGGTGGCACATAGGCCAGTGAAGATGGATCTGAAACTATCTCCCTATGGACTTACTATCTGGTTTAACAAGCAAATGAGACAGTTTCCAGCAAAGAGAACAGCATTTGTCGAAAGCCTAAAGTTAAACAGAAAGGGACTTCTACGAGCAAAGAGAGAATGTAGATATGGCTGGACTAAAAAGTGATCAGAAACAAGGCAGAACAAACCAGCAGGGTCGAATTTAAGGTTCTTTTATCCCATGATGTGGGGTTTGAATTTTATTTCGAGGGCTGGTGGACTCAAGAACGTGATCTAATCAGGTGAGTGACAAGATCAGATTGGCATTTTATCCCTCTGGTTGTGATTAAAGAGTAAATTTTAAGAAGGTAATCCTAGAGTCAACAAGACTGGGTGTGAGAAATTTTAACACACTTAGCATCGTAATTTTAACACACTTAACACACATAGTAAACGAGGGTGGCTTGAGCTAAAGTAATTACGGCGAGGATGACAGAAATATATGGAGAGGTGAATGAATGGCAAAATCAGTGGGACGTGAACAAATATGCACACGGAAGACACAGGAGAGGCAGAGTCAAGGATGGCACCTGCCTGAATTGGAAAACTGTGAGAATGATGCTACCAACAGACAAGAGAGTAGAACAAGAGAAGATGTAGGTTTAGGGGGACCGAGAAAGACGGTAAGCTGTGTTTTGAACTTGGTGAAAGAAGATGCCGGTAGACATTTAAATAGAGACACCCAAAAAGATATCCAAGTGGTAATATGGGTCTGGAGTTCAGAAAAGGGGCTAAGTTTGAGATATAAATGTGAGAGCAATCAGCGCTATCGAGTTTGTGATGTCACACGAGGAGAGGGTATACGTGAAAGGACAGAACTCCAAAGGTTAGCAATGTCTGTGGCAAAGACATAACCAAGGAGGCAACCAAGAGGTGCTCATGGAGGGAGAGGTGCAGTTTCACAGAAGCCAAGAAAAGACTTTGTTTCAAAGAGGAAGATGTAATTTGTTCTATCAGTTGCTACTGAGACCAAGAAAGATGAGTACTGGGTATGTCCACCCTCAAAGAGGTAATTTCTGGTACAGATGAAATCAGTGCCAAACAGAAATAGGTGAAGAGTAAACTAGAGATGGGGCGAAGAGGGTGAGTTCCTTTACCAGGCGCTATTTAGAGGATGAGATTTTATTTTTTTTTCAGACAAAATACTGGAACTGATAAGTAAACCTAGGCAAGAAGTAGATACTTTTCTGAACAAGAACTCTTGGTCTTATCTTTGAAGGTGCCGATTCTCCATGGATCTTTTGCATCTCTACATGTCTTAAAAGCAGAGGCACCGATTTCTCCGTGTTCCAGGCTTTTTTTTTTTTTTCAAGGATATTTGTATAGCAATCAGCTTTGGACAACAGAAAGAGTATCCTTCCTCACGGCAAATGGAAGCCATGCTTACTGACCATTATAAGACATTTGGGTTCCCTAACTTCATGGTTTCTCTCTCATAACACAGCACAATGCACGTACAGGTGTCACCTGGCCCTATTCATATCTCCTTATGGGAAATTCGGTCTTAGGGAACTGGCACAAAAAATGCTAACACTCTGGCTACTGCTTTTACTGCGAGTAATAAAGTCCTTTTTCTCTGGCCAAGGAGTTTCATGGCTTCTGCCAGTATCCATGAAACTGTGGGAAGCTAAAGTGTTAGATTATAAGCATGGTAAAATCTGTCTTTACAATTCTTGACAGTTTAACTAACTGCCCATTTGTCCTGGTCCTGCTCAGAACTTTCACTTTCCAGGACTTATGCCAACTGAAAAGTTAGAATGAAATTGTTACGTAAAGTGGAAGAGCTTACTGTTTTAAATTGTATTCTCTCAAATATATACTGTCAACTCCAACATAAGCTATAGACCAGAAGCATGAATTAGAAAAATGAGACTGCGTCCTGAACAACACTGACAAGTTTGCAGGACAATATTTCTTAGTTTTGCATTTGAGCACATCACTTAGAGTGCATATTTCCTGGTTATGTTACTCTGCGCACATATACACAGCAATAACTGCAGTGCTGTCATTTTAATGCCAAGTTACCTATATGACAGAGATATGTGATTGTGGCAAAACACCACAGGGTGAGTAATTTATGAATGATGAAGGCTCTTTGGAAATGTATTATAAATCTTAAAATGGTATCTAATCTAAAGATGGTTATTCCTTTTTTAAAAAATGAAAAATAATAGACTCCTTCTAAGAGATCAAATAGATTCCAACTGTATATTGAGTTAAATTTAACAATGACTGGGTAAATTAAGGTTGACTTGAAATAAAGTCATTTGTGCTAGCTGGGAGCCTCGCTGGTTAAAGTTATCTAAAGTTTTCTTTAAACTAGAATCTCTTGATTCTGTGTTTCCTTGGATAACTATAGACCTATCAGGCTCAAAATTACAGAAAATAAACAAGTCATGTTGACCTGCACTTCATTAAATGTTCAATAAACAAACAAACAAAAAAGGCAATTGAAAACAAAATAAAGCTAAAAGAAAAACACAGAAGGGGCATGTGTCTACATTTAGGTCAACAGAACATAGTAATAAAAAGAAACTAATTGTCACACTGTAATCATAATTAACAGAGCAGATATTACCAGGGAAAAATAGCCAGAAAGATGTGATGTTTATATTCTTTAATGTCTACTGAGGCCATCATTATGCAGACTGCTCTTTATCAGATAAAACTTATATCAGGTTCGACATGAAGGGATGAGTAATCAATTAAATAATTCAGATCAAGAGTAGAAAGGAGAATTTTTTAAATCATATTATGCTCTAGGAAACTCTGGGCATAATCATTGCCAGAAGCACTGTATCTGATGCTAAGTAGATCTGCAAAGACAGAGTTAAATAAAGGTAATGTGAACATCCCCTCCAGTGAAAAGTCACAGCTCAAGAACAGACACATCTATGAAAGATATGATTTTCAGTTTTTATTTTTGCAAAAGTTCTTACTGGAATGTAGTTGTTAAACGCCACAAATGTTCACTCAGTAGAAAATCTGAGCAAATCCTATGGATACTGAGAATAACACAACCCTGGATTATCATAATGGCCATCTGAACAGAAATGGCATTTAAAATAAATTACTGCCATAATAACTACTCCTCTTCATATTTTATAGTTTCCATTTATTATAAATATACTATTATGCCAATACGTAAAAATTTTTTCTAAGTAACCAAACCTTTTTAAAATGCCCATCGCCTTTTCCAAACGCCCAAAAGGTATCTTTCAAATAAACTGACCAGTATAGGAAATATTTAATGATTACACTTAAGGCAGGTAAACTGATAACTGATTAGAGAGATAGAACAAGTTATCAAGATAGTAATAGCTATACTAGCAACTCTTTTGGAAAATTACTGACTTTAGTACACAGAATATACACAAAAGGAAAACCTGGGGATGACGCTGATAGAAGCTTTCCTTTCATTTCACCTGCAACGATCTCAAGTGATTCAGTTACCTAGCGTGTGTGTGGCAAGAAGTTAAGATCTCGACCTCACGGTATAGAAAAGAAAGGCAAAATGGCCAACTCCTGCTTCAGCTGACAGTGTAGTCTGCAGAATCAGAACAGAAGTACTGGGCTTCTCAAGTTCATTCTCTAGATACCTGAGCAGTCCGATTTGTTTCTGCCCACCTTGCCCATCCTTTCTATCATCTTTTTATCAGAGAGCACTGTTTTGAGTCATGGGGAAAGCATCACTAACTCAAGACTAACAATCAAGTTGCTGCTACTGTTATCCATTAAAAAAAAAAACAGGTTTGTTTGTGCGTGTCTGTGGAGCAGAGTGCAGGTGCATGGATTTGGGGGTGTATTCAGGGCAGAAGAAAGGCAAACAAAATCTGTTTTCATGAGAATGGAGAGAAAGCAGTTAATATACATGATAGAGAATGTTATAATCGTTAGCCAGGAGAACATCTTGGATGACTCATTCAGCCTGTTCTCACCACATTTTCCTTCGACGTAGTTATATTTACATATTTTTAAATCTTCAGAAAATAACCCTCAATGGTTCCATCACGTTTCACAGATGGTAAAGGCAAAGATTTTATCCCAGACTCTAAAATCTCACTTTACTACTTTACACGCATACCCACTTGTCCTGACCTTTAGAAAACCAGAGAAAAATTAGTCATCATTACCCTTAAAATATATTTCCACAGTTACTAATATAACTAAGTTATCAACAACAGAGAGAAAGTACAGTGTAAGGGAAAGAACTGGAACTAAGGTTAAAAAAGCTGAATTAAGGTCATATCTCCAACAGTTACTAAGAGAACCTGGGGAAGTCACAACTTAATAGAACTTTTGTTGTCTCAACTGTTACTTCAGGCTACTGAAATCTTTATTATTTACTACAAAGAGATGTGATTTCAAATGAAATAGTGAAAGTGATAAAGCTTCCTAAGGTCTATAACACTTTAATTCTTTCATCACAGAAACTAGTACCATTTCAGCCAAATACAAATTTCTCATCTACATAATTGCATTAAAAATTTACTCCTGACAAAACTGATTTTAAAATTGTATCTAAAGAATATAATATAAAGTAGCTAGCTTAATAAAATACCTCAGGTGCATAGTAGATGCTCAACAGGTGCATGCAAAGCCACCGTCCCAATAAAGATTACATACCAGGAGCTCAGCCAACAACAATTAGTGCTAATAACAGTATTAGTAGTAGTAGTAATACTACTACTCACTTATGTTTTTTGCTTTATTTATAGGAGAAAGAATTGGAACAAATGATTTATTGATCACCGTGTATAACCAGATATTTAACTTTTGGTACCATATGGAACACCTTAACACCAAGAATTAGATATTCATTTCCCCATTTTGTACATGTAGAAATACTTGGACAGATTTTATAAACTGCCAAAGGCTCACAGCTCAAACCACATTATGTCCAATCCCAAAGCTGCTCATGTTCAGTTACAATGCACCGCCTCCCAGAAATTCAAAGTTAAGCCTCATATTCTTAGAAAAGCATGACTAGTAATGAGTAAATATGCATCCCAGAAGGTAATCCTTCTATTTCTGCAAACTCTAGAGCCATTTACTTTAGGCTTTACAATTTTTAGCAACTATCCTCTCAGATTCTTAAAATACATTGAGGGATGAAAGAAAATGTTAATTTTATTTGTTAAATAAAGCTTTAATATTTTGGTTTATCTAATCAATATGGTAATGCATGCAATTAAAATTTATTTTGTTAAATAATCCCAGTACTGTTTTAAAATGCTTCATTAATGAGAACTACATTTTCTTACACATTTTAGCATATGTGGACTCTGTTTTACAACATCTTCCCTGTCAATATTGTCCCACTAATTATGTTCCAAAAACGTTTTTTTCTAAATAGCTCATAGTTATTTAAAAGATTTAATATAAGAAATTGTCCTTGGAATGTAGCATCTTCTGATCCTCCTGTTCTTTTAAATTTGTGAAAATATTAAATGATAGTATATTTATTTTGCAAGAAGTTTCTTTTTAAAGCAAAGCTTTATTTTCTTAAGTACAGAATACTTTTCATAATCCCATCATTTAAAAAAATTTAAATAAATAAATAAATAAATTTGTGGAAGTATTGAGATTAAGATGCACAGTCAAACTTTGAAGATTATATCAGGACTACTTTCAACAAAGATAACAGAGTGGGCTCCAATGATTCTAATTACTCTAGTATCATATTTCTGGAGACTTGTAATTTATCTGTTTTATAAATTCTTCATGTTGCAATTAATTTAATAATATTTATGTTTGTCCTTTATCCTTATTATTTATAAAGCCCATCATGGTCACAGACTGTCATAAAACTTCTTTATAAATTAGCCCTGTTCTCTTTTCATTTCGCATACTATATTTGGACCAACAAGCTTTTAATATGTATTTTGACTAGACATTTAACATTGTAATTTCTGGATAAAATACTTACTCATAGACAATTCAAATGTAATCTTACTGCAAAATAGCAACGGAAAATGCATTTATGGAAAACATTAGCAAATTCAATTTAAAGGAGTTCTTTGGAGATCTAACCAAAAAAAAAAATCTAATTACTTCTTTAAAATACTCAGTCCATAAGAAAAAATGTTACGCAGAAAAAATAAATCTTCATTTCGACCCTAGCCTGTAGCTGCTGGCTCCTGAACAAAAGGGAGCTTTATTGTCTGTTCCATGGTGTGAACTCAAAGCCATTCCAGGTTGTCCTGCCCAACCGTTTCACAAACATGCATTTTTTCTTACCACTAAACCTGATTTGATTTTGTTTTATTCTCCGTTAGAGTCTTTAATGCAAAATAGTCATTACTCTCCTCCTTTTAGCGCCCGACCAGATCTTCTTACAGACAGAAGCAGGCTCAGATTCAGATTACCCCAGTCCAGTCACAGAAACATGGGCATCATACATGCACTCAGATTCCAGTGAAATGCAAAATCACATAGGTGTGTGCATAGTGTTACAGCTAATGTTAGGACCAACTCGTGCATTACTTCTGGCCACACATCTTGTTCAAAAAATAGACTGATTAAAATAAGCACACACTTGCAAATTTTCATAAACATATAGACATTCTCATTCACACACCCACACAAAATATTCTCATTCATACACCCACGCAAGTCTCTTCTAGGATACCCAAAGAGAAAGGCAAGAAAAAGATAATATTTATGCAAAAACAAAGCAATCTATCAGGATGAGACTGTCCAGCGTTATCTGGGGGGAAACTGGCATACTTGTGAAGAATCTTCCTTTTAAAATCCCATGACATTGAAATTCTTTAATGACATCTGCCATGTTGTTTTATAACATAATTATTTACCTATCTCTCTTATTTCCAGAATTATGTTAATACTAAACCAAAATGAAATGTCTCAAGATTCTGCAAATATTTAAATTCCCAGAAGCCAGTTCCTGTCAGCAACTTTAGGACATAAAGCAAAAGGGAACTGAAATTTATTTAGTGACGGTGGACACAAGAAGAAAGAAAATGTCCAAAGTACCGTATCTGAAGGTTGATATCTAGACTCAGAACAAAGAAGATGTGGACTCAGAAGGCAGAGTCAGGCAAGTTTTCCCGAGACACTGGGGAAGGAATCTTTGAGAGAGTGCCAGTCATGTTCTCATGGGCAAGCGAGTTATCTATTACTACACCAATGTTCAGAGATTTTGTACACTGCAAATCTTTAAATGTGAAGGATGCTATATGTCCGACTCATCTTTCAAAGCCAGCTCAAATGTCACCTCCTCTGTGAAGGCTACTCTGACACGTCCCCATATCAGAAGTAATTTCTCACTTCTAAGTGCTCCATGGCATTTTTTTAATGCCACTAGAATGGAAGTTACATCTCTTTTATGGTCAAATACTTATTTTCTGCCTTCTTCAATAGGGTTCTTTGAAGTCTGAGACCATATTTTATTCATATTTTTACCTGCTGAGCTTTGCAAGATTGGCAAAGAGGAGGCAGGTAACAGATGATTGTTAGATTGGTTTGAGGTCCCTAGCATACAGAGGAACATGGAAAGTTTAATTAGATTAGAATAGAAAGGACTAAATACATTACAATAAGTTGAATACATGAAATTTTGATCATATATTCTAGAAGGACTGAGACAGAAATAAAGACAATAGGAGTCATCAAAACAGATGCAGATCAGTTGTGGACAGTGAAGATGTATGGCTGGCTATTGAAAGTTCAGTACCATTTCTTGGAAAGGAAGCCAATGTGGAAAACATAAAGTTGAGACTCATTCACTAGAGATGAGAATTTAACCTATGGAAACACATTAGATTGCCAAGGGAAAAATAATGAGTTGGATGGTAAGGACAAATCTTAAGGAATGCCTATATTTATGCGGTCAGAAGAAGAAAACTTTCAGCACATGAGGCAAAGGCGAAACTAGAGAAGGAAGAAACAAAATAGAAGAATGCCTAATTATGGAAGCCTAGAAAGGCGTTCTAAGTAACTATAAGGGCAAAGGTACCATAATGCAAGAGAGTGGCTTTGGCACGCTGAAGCAGGGCAGGGAGCAAGGTAAATCTGAGCTACTAAGTTGAAAAGAGATTTAAAGAAACAGTGAAAAATGTCAACTCATAAAATGAAAAGTTATTGAGCAATTATGTTGAATAAAGATATGAACAGTATAAAGGATATACTGCCTGAACTTGCCACCCAATGAGTGCAAAGGGAAAACCTAAAACAGAAAGGAATTTGCAAGATGAGGAGAAAGCCAAGTTTCAGTCACAGGGCATCACATAGGAAGAACTGGTTGAAGGCCGCAAGCAGCTGTTAAAAGGATGTTAATAATGTGGTACAATGGAAGGGGTCACAGAGGTTCGTACAGAGGGTGGGTACAGCAGAAGGGCAAGCTGAGTTGAGCAAGAACAAAGCTGTGGGAGTAGACAGCACCAGAGTGGTTTGTGTTGTTGCCATTGGTGTTATGTGAGTGTCCCAACTGCCCTAATTCTTTAATGTTCTCTCTAACCATCCCCTTTCGTATGTGGCTTTTCAGTTCTTCCCACTAAAGCTATGGAATATCCTGACTTTGTTTTCACTCGTGTGACTTACCTTGACCCAAGGAATGTTAGCAAGTTTAATGGAACCAAAGGTTTGAGAATCATTCAAGAAATTAGATTAGTTCTTTGATACTTGTACCATCTCTATGAGAAGAACAAGTATAAGCAAGCCCTCGGATTCCTGGAGGAAGACAGGAAACACGTGGAGCAGAATGAACCCCCAAATACTTGAGGAGACCCATCCAAATGCAGCAGAGCCATCAGCCAAACCCAGCCTAGATTAGCTAACCAGACAATCGAGAGCTGTATGAGCTAAATAAATGCCTGTGATTACAAGCTACTGAATTTGTTTGTTTTGTAACTATATCGTATTAACAGCAAACTTGATTCAGAAAACAAAAAAGATAATAGTCGATATTTACTGAACAATAATGTGTCAGCAACTATGTGTGAGGAAGCATTTTATATGTATAATCTCATCAAACCCTTAAAATCATCCTATTAAAGAGACATTGTTGCATGCCCATTTAAAAATGATAAACTAAATTCAAAGTCCACGGTACTCTTAAGTGAAGAGATCAAATTCAGTCACTCTGACTCCACAAACCATGATTTGTAACCACTATGCCTTGCTGAAAATATCAGAACACTGCTGAAAATAATCAATATGTAATTACATTACTATATCAAAATAACATTACATATTCAATGATCTTTCCGATGAGCATAGAATCTACATGAGCATCATGATCTAAATGTAAAATAAATTGTTGATGACATTTTTTCTGACAATAGCCCTATAACCCTTAGTGCAAGCCTTTTTGGCAAAGAGTAGACTAGAGAATGACTTAGATTCAAGGTTCAAGTTGAAGATTGTATTTCCTATTCTAACTAAGTCTTAGCATGTTCATAGTTAGGCTTGTCTCTTCACTGAGAGATGACTAGGTTTATACAGCAAGATCAGAATCTAGCTATTCAATCAAAGACATGAGAAAAGATGGCAAGCTTGATCTACTTGTCCAGTCAATCCTGAAAGAGAAGGAGACAGCAGAATGACCTGTCAGCCTTCAGTAAAGTGAATGTAGTGGATCATGAAGTTACTGGCAGGACGCTCCCTCAGAACTGGGGCACACATTCCTCTCGCTGCCAGCAGTGTCTGAACCTCTCTCTGGAGATTGCTCTTGGCCACAGGGAACCATCTTGCTCAAGGCCGTACCCTCTTCCCAGCAGAGCCATCCACTGACTGACTGATACAGAGGTGCAAAGGCCTGGAAGACTTGCTTTGATTACAGACAAGTCTGCGGGGCCGTTGCTAACTCTGGCACATCCACAGGATCAGGCGAGGCCTCTGTGACGACGACATCCCTCTGACCATCCTGCTTCCCAATTTCTTGTCCCCAGTATACCTCCCACTCAAAATGTCTTTGCCTTGGAAAAGCCCATTTCCCTGGGAATTTAAGACGCTAGATTGTACCACCACATGGAGAAAGGAAAGGGGTCTTCTATTACTGTGCACAGGAAGGAAAAAAGGAAGGGGAAATTATGGAATCCAGTTTTTAAGTTATAACGTCCTCCTACTAATAAACACATCCCAATAAATACCATGTTCTCTCCAGATTAGCAATTCTCTGCCGAAAGGAGAAATGACTACAGTGTGGGCACAACTGTCTTAATAGTACCCAGAGCATAGAGGGGGTATCTGCACAAAATTTCTATCCTTCCTTGGGGAAAAAAAAAAAAAACAAGTAATGAAGAAGTATTGTTATTGTTTCCTCATTAAAAATTATTGTCATTGAGTTATAAGATATATTTGTTTGTATTTTCTGGAAAGCAGAAGGTAATATCCAGAAAGCCTTTAAGGTCTGACAGCAAATCAATTTTTCAAACATTTAAAAATACAAAATAATTTCCATGATTGTAGAGAGAACACAGAGATAACTGATTAAAACCAAAGAAAATGGGAAGGTATTGCAGCTAGCCATTAAAAATCAGAATATGGCAAGCCCCTAATCAATAAAAGAATGAAGTTCCAAAAGTACACCTGTATGGTCACTGTTTAAAATGGAGAACATTCTCCCTCTGGAAAAAGGTTTCCCAAGACAGCCATGTAAAAACTTTTAAACTTAATATAGAGAGTATATTACTGACCCAAGTGTTAAAGAACACAATTACCAGACAAAACCATGTTTCAAACCGGAAAACATTTTTAGTGATTCCAAAATGGGGTCCCAGGAACATATCTTGTTTCTGTGGCCTTGGAGTAGGATCTTCCTACGACCTCAGTGCCTGCATTTGGCCTCGTAGCGGTAAACATGGCATTTGAATAATGGGCTTGAATACCAGGTTGCTGGGGTCAGAGGTAAGGTCAGGTACCTCGACCAATGTAATTCTTTGCAGAAGGCAAATAATTCTCAGCCATCTCTTTTACTCTGGAAGATGCAAAAAAAAGGAAAAAAATGACCTTTCTCATTTGTGTTCCACGGCTACCGACTACTTCTTCCTAGAGCTCACTTCACCTCAAAAAGTATTTGCAGAGAATCTATAAATGAAAAAGCCCTATGATAGATTGTTTTTGTTTCTTTCCTTTCTTTTCAACCATTGGTAAACAAAATGTAGCTTGCCTTTTCAATTGCATTTTCATGTCTTTAAAAGAAGTACATAATATTTTTGATGTTTTCGAAAAGATTTAATAATTATGGGTAAGGGGAAATTGATAAGGGGTAAAACTTTAAATGTGGCTGATATAGCATCTGGAGATTTATTTCATCATTTACTAAGCAACTTTTATGGACTAAGCAACTTTTATGGACTAGAAAGTAAGGTTATAATGGGGAATTAGATGTAATTCTTCTCATTTTATGATTTAAGAGGACAGACAGATGCGTAAATGCGAAAATTACAAAACCGTAGTGCTGTGACTGGGTATGTGACTGCGGAACACCTCTCTCTCACTCCCACTGTTTCCTAGAAGAGACAGAACTCAGTTAGACATCTGGCCTCTCTCTGTGCCTATCCTCCCTTGCTTGAGGAAAAAGAGGAGTGACTTATCTAACTGATAAAGTTGTGAATAGATGGACATGTTTAGCTCAATTTCATCTATTTTCTTTTCCACCTGGAAAAGACTCAGGTTTCCTGTGCTCCTCCATCCTGTAAGACAGCTCACAGAAAAAATACCCCAGTCGGGTGTTGCCTGTACTGGGTGACTAAATCTGGTTAATTATGGGATTTGATGAGCAGGTCCATTTGGCTCTTACACTAAGCCATATCCTCCAATTTAGCATGTATCAATTGTAAGGCTTCATCTCCTATATGGCTTCTCTTACTTTCTACCCTGGCAGTAAAGAATGGTGGTGCTGATAATTCTGGCTTGAACTGCCCAACATTGTAAATATTCTGGGCCAAGGGAGCATACAGGAGAAACACCTAAACTAATAGTGCAGGTTTAGGAAGGCTTTCTTTCTGAAGGAAGGAATGCTTGACAGAAATCTGAAATTATTATTAGGTCACGCAGATGACTACCTAAGGAAAGATATTCCAAAGACAGGGAATGACATACTAAAAGGCCATAGGACAGAAAGGAATTTTATAAACAATTCAGGTATTACTTTACTCAGAATTTTCAGTTAATGTATCCTAATTTTTCACTGAGTGCTTTCAATGTAACTTTATTTATATTCTTTATTTTCCTTGCCCCCACACCATCTTCTTATGCTATAATCTTCTTTGTTGAATTTTAATCATTCTTCCCTCAAAATGGTATTTGTAATATAGTATTAGTTTTAATGCTTAAAGCTATTCTGTTCTCAAATATTATAATTCTTATGTATTCTTTCCTCTTATTGCTACTTATTGATATATTCAATGCACAGATTTTCTTATCTGATTGCATTAAACTGCCAAATGTCATCTCCCCAAATAACGCCAACACAACTTGTTGATAAGACAAAGCTGAGTTAATTGTTCTCTGAGGTAGAGGATAACATCACCTCCTCAATGCTATGGCTGTGTCTCACAGGGAAGAAGATTAAAATTTATTGAGAACTGGATGTTTGGTTTAGGTGGTTCTTTCGTGTGGGGTGTTGATTAGGGCTGGGTTAAGGTCATGATACACTACACCAGGAATGGTCGAAACAGCAAGACCAGGATTTTGAGGCCAATGATTCAAACGATCTTAGGGTCCAAACTATCTAGTAATGCTTTCCTTTGAAGAGTCGATGGGTCTTTCAAAAAGTCCTAGTGATAAACAAACAAGCCACTTATCTGAACAAGAAATTCCAGGAAAGAGTTAAGACAGCAGAATAGCAAAGACAGTAGACATAGCAAAATAAAGACAGTAGAATAGCAAAATAATGTCTACATAGACAATAAGGCATGGTTTTTTCACATCTAGGACTATGTTAAACACTTCTTTGTATGCTGAAAGCCAAGTACAGTGCCTCGCATTTGCAGTTGTTCCATAAATGCCTATCAGGAAAATGAATTTATTTCTCCAAGTAATAATTTAGCTTTAAAAAAAGAGAGGCATGTAAAATATCATGGCCTTGCAACCCTAAACATCAGAACTTAAATCAGCCCAGCTATACAATACTGATTACTGTTTATCAAATATAACTATTATTTTTAATTTTCCAATTTTAGCAAGAGGTATGCCTTTCCTTCATGCCAGTTTTTTAAGTGCATTTTTCCATTAAAATATTCATTTTTAATTAAGAAAAGGAATTTGAATGAATCTCTTACTCAATTTCTAATCAGTATATACCATGAATTTAAGTTGTAGAATATTGAAAAAAATTAAACCATCATGAAAAATCATTATCTGCAACAAGCAGTCAGCTATTATTTCTCCCAGCAGTATTTACAGGTAAATCACCTTTCAATATACTTTCTTTTGGATGAGGTTTTGGAAGACTGCCTGGCCTAAAATCTCTAAAATCATACCCACTTTTTACGATTGATCCTAGTGTTCCTTCAATTCACTCTTTAACACAACTCCATAAATAAAGGGAAATAATAATAAAACTACTCATAAAATAAGCCTTTAGTTGCACTCCTTAGAGTTGCAAATCTATAGGTGGTAAATAATAATAATGACATTTCTGAAAAATAGTGATAGCAATAATAAGGCTGATAATTATTGAATACCTACTATATTTCAAACAGCAGAGAATGTGCTTAACATGAATAATCTCACTTAATTCTCACAACAGTTCTATGAAGTCAGATATTAGTGTATACATTTCATAGGAAACGGGTTCAGAAAATTTTTAAAAACTTGACATGGCTAGTAAGTGGCTGAACCACAATTTTAACTGCAGGATTTTAAAAGATTTTAGAAATTGTGACATTTTTGAGGTCAAATA
Organism: Pteropus alecto; assembly: GCF_000325575.1. NCBI lineage: Eukaryota > Metazoa > Chordata > Mammalia > Chiroptera > Pteropodidae > Pteropus > Pteropus alecto. The sequence goes on from NW_006437828.1 coordinate 708,473, forward strand.
TTACATCTCATATATTTCTGCATCCTAGGAATTATAGCAGTACATAGCACATATTGAACACGCATTTGTGAAGCAAGTGTTATATTTGATGAAATCATCAACAATATTATAATATAAAAAATAAATGGGTTAAAATGGTACATATACAAATATATTCCTATCTCATATAATTGTTAGCAGAAGTTTGAAAATAATTTGATGTGTTCCTTACATAACATTAGGTTACACTGGTCAAAACAGTCTGTGTGTAAAAACATAGCATCATATCAATTACATTTCCTCTTAATATTTTATGACAAAATGTGGCAATATGCGTTTTTCTCATATAATAGAAACAAAGCCAGTGGAACATATTGAAAATGTTTGCTCTTATCACAAGACAAAACACTTTGATTCTCTCTGATTTAAGGACTCTTTTGTGCTCAGAGTTTCTCATGCTGAGTTGAGATTATACCCTTTGCATTTAGAGATTATGTAGAATAAATAACTTATCAAATAAACTGAAATATGCTAAAGTAAAATTCTAAAGTAAAATGATAACCACCCATACAAAATGCAAAGTGAAATAACCCCCAGGAAACTCCGAGACACATCGCACTCACATAATTTCTCAGCAAATATCACAAAACATTGCAGTTATAGACTTGTCAGGAAAAACAAACATCTCCACACACAAAAAACATCACTTTGTTAATAACTGTCGAATTGTGACATCCATGAATTTTATCCCGAGGTCTTACTAAACTCATCGTCATCCCCATTCAATTATCTGCTGCCTTTAGAATGGCAGATCACAGTGGGAGAGTATAAGAAATTATTTGTATCTTGAACATCCTTACCAAATAAAAATAAAAGAACATGGAAAAGTTCTGATCTCATCAATTATTTTAACTATCTTTTCTCCCTCTATAGGGAATGAAGAGAGTTGTACTGATGTTAGAGTCTTCCTACTGCAATCATTTTATAACTAAGATATTGAAGATAGGCTGATGCTAAGTAACATTAAATTAAAACATTATACCATTTATTTGTATTAATTTTCCCATGACATTCTCTGGTTATCTTTGGCAAATTTTACAAATTGAAGAAAGGCAGAGGCAGTGTATTTCAATCTTTGAAAGACGCTGCAAAAGGGGACCAGCCTCAAAGAAACCCTGGTAATGAGGAGCAATAAAGCAGCAGCATACTGAACTGAAAGCTTCAGGGGTATGGCCCTGCAAAAAATGAAGGAGAAAAAAAATCTCATGGACTCTCATCTGTAATAAAGTAACCGTGAACTATTCATTTGTTTCAACAAATATATATTGAAGGCTTACCAGAGGTCAAAACGTAATGGTTACCAAAGTAATAATAAACAAACAGCCATTATTCCTCTAGCAGGGAGTTAAGGGTTAGGGTAGGGGGCAGAGGAGGTGATCAGGCATCTATCAAACAAAAATACATATAAGTGAAGAACTGTGATCAGAGAGAAAGGTTCATAGTAATAGGAAAACATCAAATAAGGTGAGTGATGGTATCAGGCAGTCAGTGCAGCTGCCCTGAGGACATAATGATGAAACTGAGCCCAGAATGAGGAGTAGGAGTTAACTAAATAGTGCTATTCGTGTGTGCATGGCAGGTGAGCATTCAGGCGTAGGGGAGAGCACCTGGGAAGGTTCCGTGTTAGAGGGAGCAGGACAGGAGGCTAGTGGGGCTGATGTACAGAGAACTGGAAGGGATATGAGCAAGATGATGGTTGGTGAGGCAGACAGAGACCAACCCTCACATTGTCTTGTAGCTCCAGGATATTTTTTTAATACCAAGGACAACGGAAGAGTACATGCCTGGCACGATCAAACTGCACTTTAAAAACATCTCTCTGCTGCAGTGTGAAGAACAGATTGTAGCAGACATGAGTAGGGGCAGAGGCAACACTTAGGATGTTATTCCAGTAGTCGAGGGATGAGATGACGGCCTCAGAGGTGTGGCAGACGGCACAGACAGAAGTGAATAGATTTTATATATACGTAGCAGTATATGGACTGGATATGCAAGGGAGGAAGCACAAAGCAGCAAGGTTGATCAACAGGTTTCTGGGTTTCATTAGTGGTCAACAGAAGTATCATTAACTGAGAGAGTGAAATGTAGGGCACTGGAGAGGACCAGACTGAAGTTGGGTTGGTCAACTGTGGAGTCTGACATGCCCTTAATACCTCCAGAAGGAAACTGTACGCAGGCAGTCAGATATGCAGATCTCTAGCTCAAAATGAATGAGATCAGTGATCACAATATACATCTGGTAGCCATGTGTACAAGCAGGACTTTGGAGAAATCTTCTGTGTTTTGTGTTCTAGCTGATGGTCGATAAGTAGGATTTCATTGTTCCATAACTTTGGTTTCTGACAGACAATTTATAAATCTAATATATTTATCATCTGTGTACTGATTATTTAACTTTAATCTTTAAAAAGTTAACTCTCTTCAACTCACTCCGAACACCATTAGGTAGAGCCAGTCAAGTAGGCACCTGCAGCACAGAAGGCAGAGGCTAGGGAGCCCAGGGCCCGGAGCAGGCGTCAGAGCCCAAGTGGAGTAAGGAGGATGCCTACTGTAGGGGCTGGTGGTAGTCGTCACCCTGAGTCAGACATTAGAGCCCAGCACAGTGAAGAGGATAATCACACAGGGTGCAGCCCTGGCATGGACTGTTGGACCACAAAGGGATGAAGAGGACATCTGCACGTGGGGGATAGAGTGGCTCTCTGCAAGATCTTGAACCCCAAGAAGAATAAGGGTTTCAGCACAGGCAGAGCGGGAACAGCCCAGAACAGGGTTTCGGAGCTTAGGCAGAATGACGCGAGTACACATGTAAGGGAAGGATCGCAATATAACCCACAACAACAAAGGGGGGCTCTTTGAAAGGATGGCTAATTTCAGGGTTAGAGCAAAACGTGTAAGATAAACCTAGAAAAAACTATTGTGCCTGAAATAGAAAGTCCTCAGAGAATGATGGGAAATTTGAAAAGGAAAAAAGAGACATCTTAAAGGACTGGCCATAGCTGGGAAAATTTTGAGCATCAGAAGAAACAGTAATGGATTACAACTCATTGAATAAAACAGAAATCTGACAGTCCTTATTGATAGAAACAAATAAATAAACAGACTGTTAAATGAGCAATGGACTATTTACGCAGGCTCAAGTATCTCCCCTCAAGTTTTCAGTAATTACTGAGAGAGAAAAAAGTTTGGCAGAACCACTTTTATCAGATAAATGAACAACATTAGCATCTGGTAATGAACCAAACCTGTGACAGGACACAAAAAGAACATAACGTTACTTCTATGATATTCCTGGCGAAGACGCACAACCTGCTGAAGTGAATCATAAGGAAGCAACAGACAACTCCAAATGGAGGGTCATTATACAAAATAACTGGTGTGAAATTTTCAAAAATGTCAGTGTTGTGAGAATCAAGAAAAGACTAAGAAACTGCTACTGCATACTGGAGGATACTAAGGAGACAAGATTACTAAACACATGTGAACTCCAACTTGTTTTTGTTGCCATAAAGGATGTTACTGATACAAATGGTGAACATCAACCGGCACCTGGGTAGCAGAGTGTAGTGATATATCACTGCTAATTTCCTGATCTGTTGGCTTATCAAAGTTATATAGGAGAATGTCCTTGTTTTGGAAAAAATATACTCTAGCCTATTCAGAATGATAGGGAATCATGTCAAAAACTAACTTTCAAATGGCTCAGGAAAATAATATTATTTGTACAATACTTTTAACTTTTCTCTGTTTAAGACTGTGATTTTTAAAGAATATCAAGTCCTCCTCTATTTATATTTATCAGTCATGAAAAGCAGATTTCTGTTTATTTAAAAAAGAGCAGAAAACACAGTAAAATACTACTAAATAAAATTTAAAATATTGTGCTTCCATAATTTTTCAGCCTGCTTTTTAATCAGCAATGCTTCTCAACTAATTTTTAAACATGAAATTTGACCTAAGAAGATGGTGAAGAGTATGAGTGGTCAAGACACAGATACTAATCTAAAGCAATAAAAAATAAGGTACTTGATTCCTATCCTTGCGCTCTCAAAGAGTTAGCATTTCAGGTATTAGTTGAATCTGGCTCCTAAGTCGGAAAATCAATATTACTGTATTACAAAACTTCCTACCCATCCGGCACTACCATTTTTTTTTTGAGAGTGCTTTTGGAAGAGCAGATAATCCAAGAAGTGAAGAAAGTACTTACTAAATTGAGATGCTTTCAAATCAGAACAAATCTCTAATGAAGTATTAGGCTTCAGTAACTTAAAAGCCCTTGAACTTCAATAAAACCACTTAGGAATGTGATGTGCCATTTCTTTTTCTTTTACCCCAGTTTTACTACTGGATATCTGATTGCCTAAAAAAAACGGAGATGGAAATGTTTTTGAGGTGCTCCTCTCCTCTCATGTATATTCATTACTCGATTTAAATCACGACCCTCGAGTAAACAATAAATTCAGCAGTGTGAGGATCCTGAGTCCTAAAGACATACTGACACGTCTGCTGGAACTTAATGTGCCGCCAAAGCAGAACTCAGTCACTGGAATGAAATGGCGTGGTGAAGGAGCTGACGACCTCCTAAAGCTGTTACTCTAACTTTTCACATCCTCATCCTAATGCTTCATTCCACGGCAGGAAAGGAATGCATGGAGCGAGGAAATATGGGAAGAAAGGGAGCTTAGCTTCCAAAAAGAAAGCCACTGACACAATGTTAATGACAGATGTTAACCATGGCAAAGATTTATTATTACCACTATTATTATTTACTACTACTACTATTATTATTTATCAGTAAATCCATCTACAGCCTTTTGATTGAACAGGGTGCAGTAACATAACCAGACATATGACCTCTTTCTGAAATTAATACAGAATAGAAAACCCTACAGAATAGGGCACAGGGAGATGTGTAAAGGGTGTTTCTTCAGCCCACATTCACGTTGTCACCATTAATGGTATCATCACTAGTTATCTGTCATGGCTCAGAACAAGTGAACCACTCAGGTTGTGGCTTTCATCTCTCTTTTGGCCCACGCACAATTACTTCGAGTGTCCACTTGTCCACATTAACAAACCCACTTTGCTTCCATGTGGCATCCTATTTTCTTTACGCTTTTTCTTAAGAGGCGCTCCCACCAAAAAAGAGATAATAAAATCACATGAGCTTGAATTCTCTATTAATGCCCACCGTCTTCAAAGATCCCAAAGGTGTCTGGTCATCCCCTCCAAATGAAGCCTAGTATTTCATGTACTGGCTTTTAACTCTCATAAACAATGAACTCTGAATTCCATTAAGGTCTTGAGGTCCACTATGTCCACTGAAGTCCACTAAGGCAACAGTTATCTCCTCCACTGACAGGTACACTATATTTTTATGATGACTCTTGGCTGCTCCAGCACAGAGTAATTGTGTTAGGGTCCCCTGAAATGTCAAAAACAACTTCTCTCTCTCTCCCCCCCTCCCTATCCCTCTCTCTCTCCCCTTTTGTTACTGTATCAGTTGGCTGTCATTAAAGGTCTCCCATGTACTTCAAACATCAGTCATAGGATTTCAGTGAAACAGCCTTTGCGGGTTGTATTTACCACCCTCACTCTCCCTCAGATGCACACCGGCGTCTGTTATGACCAACCTCAGTGCTGGTGTTCTGTGATCAGAATTGTGCCTCTTTTTTGAATATTAAACATTGTATTCGGAGCAACTGTCCTGTGTCCAAGCCTGACCCCTTCTTCCTTTAGGATGACTTTTTTTTTTTTTTTCTTTCAAGAAGCCTCCTTTTTTGGCCAGCTCATGCATTTTTCTAAGTCAAGCTCACACACCTTAATCCTACGTGGGTAAAGGTTAGTCTCAAACTGAAAACTTCTTTTTTACTGTGCACAAATGCATAAAAGGTTATGCTTTTTTTTGTTATTTCTTCTGTTCTAAACTGTTCTTGTCTTTAATCCATGTTCTTAGTTAATAAATGACTCAGTTGATAGGAGGCAAGAAGTCAGGCCACAGAAAGAACATTTATAATAAAACACAGCAAAAGAAAATTATGCTAATAAGTTAACCCCTAACAATGTGAATAAATCCTTTCTGTGGCCCTTTTTAACCTGCCATAAAACCATGAATTAACATTAGCAAATTTTTATTGAGTGCTGTGGTAATTTCACATTTCCACCCATGATAGCATGATGTTTTACGGTTGCAGATCACTCATTCATTCATCCTTTCACTCACTTAACAAATGTTGTATGCTCATTATGTTCTACACAGGTATGCATGTAAATAATTGCACTATAGTGGGCTATAGGCAGATTAGCAGTTTGGACCAGGACCAAGGGGAGTGAAAAAGAGAGTGTCATCAATTCTGCTTGGCTGAGTAAGGGAAAGCTTAACAGAGGAGAACACACATGAGATTTGCTCTTGCAGGATAGAAGTCGTAGAGTGTGTCAAGGGAACCATAAGAAAGGACATTGCAGACAGAATGAAAGTTTATGCAAGGAATGAAATAACGAGGTTTGTTCAGGGAACTGTAAATAGTTCCGCGCACTTGGAGAGTCCCAGAAGCCACAGATTTTGCTGTCAGAAAAGCTGGATTTGAACTCAACTCTGACATTTACGACCTGTGTAACTTAGATCAAGTCACTTCACCTTTCAACACTTCAGTTTTACTCATTTGAAAAATGAGAAGAATGGTATTTACCTCAGGTTTGTATTTTTTTTAAGGACTGAATAAAATGTGGCCTTTGTAGAGTCTGCCACAGTTCCTGAGACAAGGAAAATACCCTATAACTGCAAACAGTTGTCATAGTCGACATCATCAGCATGACTGT
>NW_006437828.1:715378-740850 GCF_000325575.1 Pteropus alecto
GACCAACTCCCAGAGGTCTGCAGATGTTCTGCTAAGGAATCTGATAAGCGGATTTCTAAATGTTAATTTCACTGATGATCACATTTTTCAAAACTGAATGAAATCCATCCTTAAACCTTACTGTACTGTATCTGCACAATTTAACCTTCCAATTATATTTTTAACTACCTTCAATACCATTGAGATAATCCCTCCCTTGTCACACATTCTTTCAATTGTCATTTTTTTTCTTTTATGTTTTAGCCATTAACGTTACGTGTTTTCCAAAGATACACAAATTAATTTTCATTTGCACCTTTACTTGTAGTCATCTCTGTGAATGAGGAATTAAAATTTTGACTTGATGCTTTTATCACAAAATCTCCCACACTTCTTCTCTTAATCTTAATTTTCTCATTAAACTCGCTTACTTAAATGATTAGTAGTTAAGAAAAGGGAAAATATACTCTTTTATTCACATGCTTTAGTGGAGCTATAAGACTGATATAACTACATTAATTATGAGATATAAATAGAGCTTTCATTATAGGTTGTTAAAAAAAAATTTAAAGATCATATAATTTAAAAATGTTGAAAGATTTCCTGGTCTGCTAGAAAAGAACATGTATGGAAGCTACCAGGCAGATATTTATGCATGAAAATGAATCTGAGTCTGAATAGCATACTATAAAAGTATATGATATTTTGTATATTTGAAAGTAGTCATTTCCATAACTCATCAATAATATATTTGCATTGTCAAATCTCTCCTACTGAACTAGTAAAAACTGAAAAATTCATCAGACATAAAGATGTTTGAAGAAAAATGTTATCTAAAGTGTATTTTTCAAACTGAATATGCAAAAATACTTCCTTTAAACTGTTCTCTTAGTAAAATCATTTAAAAACATATTATTGGAGATCACCTCACACCTGTCAGAATGGCTATCAATAAATCAAAGAACAAGTGTTGGCGAGGATGTGGAGAAAAAGGAACTCTCGTATTCTGTTCGTGGAACTGCAAATTAGTGCAGCCACTATGGAAAACAGTCTGGAGGTTTCTCAAAAAATTAAAATAAAATCCATCCTTTTGACCAAGCAATTGCACTTCTGGGTATTTATCCAAAGAAAACCAAAACAATAATTCGTAAAGATCTATACACCCCTATGTTCATGGCAGCACAATTTACAATACCAAGATATGGAAGCAACCTAAAAGTCCATCAACAAACGACTGGATAAAGAAGTTATAGTTCATATATACAGTAGAATACTCAGCCATTTTTAATCATTAAAAAACTGAAATACTACCATTTGCAAAGATAAGGATGGACCTAGAGGTTATTATGCTGAGTGAAGTAAGTCAGACAAAGATAAATACCATATGATTTGACTTAGATGTGGAATCTAAGGAACAAAAAGAACAAACTAATCAAAAACAGACTCACAAATATAGAGGTCGATCTGGTGATAGCCAGAGGAAAGAGGGCTGGGAGGCGAGGAGAATGAGGTGAAGGGTTAAAGAAGTACAAATGAGTAGTTGATAGATGGTCACGAGGATGAGGAGCACAGCATAGGGAATGTAGTTAGCATCAATGTAAAGGCTAGGTGGAGAGCCAGAGGAGAGAAAGACCAATTAGGGGGATCATTTTATAAACTATATCAATGCCTAACAAATGTACTGTATACTTGAAACTAATAAAATTAATAAAAAACATATCACTTGAAAAAAAAAAAAAACTCTTAGAAAACTAAGATTAGATTTGTGGTTACCAGAGGCAGGGGGCGGGGGCAAGGGAATTAGAAAAAGGTGGCGAAAAGGTACGAACTCCCAGTTATAAGATAACTAAGTACTAGGGATATAATGTATAACAGGATGACTAGTTAACACTGTTGTAGGATATATATTTGAAAGTTGTTAAGAGAGTAAATCCTGAGAGGTCTCATCAAAATGAGAAAAATATTGGGTTTTTTTTTTTGTATTTATATGAGACGATGAATGTTAAATAAACTTACTGCAGTAATCATTTCATGATATATGTAAGTCAAATCATTATGCTCTATACCTTAAACTTGTAGTGAAATATATCAATTGTATCTCAATAAAACTGGGAAAATATTTTTGAAGAACAACCTTTTCTTGGAATTAAGAGGTATGAATACTTAAATATTAAAGAATTTATAAAGTGGGGACATTTTAACTCTTTATGAGATATAATTCATAAAATTCAGCCACTTAAACTGTACAATTAAATAGTTTTAGTATAGTTTTCATTCAAAACTGAATGAAAACAGAGTTGTACAACAGAGTTGTACAACCACCACAAAAATCTAAATTTAGAACATTTTCATGACTCCATGACCCTACATCCATTACAGTCACTCCCCATACCTGCTCTAGGCACTATATCTACTTTCTGTCTCTATGAATTTGCCTAATCTGGATATTTCATATAAATGTAAACATACATGATTTTTTTGTGACTGGTTTCTTTCACTCAGCATAGCTTTCAAGAGTCACCCATTATGTAGCATGGGTCAGCAATTAATTTTATTGCTGAGTAACATTTCTTTGTGTGAATATAACCGTTTGCTCATCCATTCATCAGTTAATGGACATTTATGTTGTGGTTTCCATATCTTGTTTATTATGAATAATGCTACTACTAACACTTAAGTACAAATTTTGTGTAGATATATGGTTTTATTTAACTTGGTATATACATAAGAGAGGAAATGTTAGGCATATGATTAACCTTTTGAGAAACTGCCAAACTGTTTTTCCAAAGCGACTGTAAAATTTTACATTCCCACCAGCAACATATGAGGATTCCAATTTCTTCACCTACTTGCTATGGTCTTTTTGACTGTAGCTATCCTGATGGATGTGAAGTAGTATCTCATTGTGGTTTTGATTTGTATTTCTATAATAATAATGATGAATTTTTTTCATATGTTTATTGGTCATTTGCATATATTCTTTGGAGAAATGTCTATTCAGGTCCTTGGCCCATTCTTTAAATTGGGCCATCTTCTCATTATTTAATTGTAATAGTTCTTTATATAATCTGAACATGTTACTTATCAGATATATGATTTGCAAATATTTTCTCATTCTGTGGGTTAGCTATTTATCTTATTGATGGCATCAACTGCACTACAAAAATTTTTACTTTTGTTTTAGTTTATCTATGTTTTCCTTTGTTGCTTACACTTTTGGTGTCATATCTAAGAAACCATTGTCTAATCTTAGGTTCCAATGATTTACTCCTGTTTTCTCTTAAGAGTTTAATAGTTCAGCTCTTACATTATAAAAATAACAGAGAAATTTTGTTTTTGTTTTTGTTTTGTTTTGTTGGTATGGTATAAGAGAGGGGTCCAACTTCATTTTTTGCAAGCCAATATCCAGTTAGCCCAACACCATTTGTTGAAAGACTACATTCTTTTACTGGATTGTCTTGGCACTCTGGTCAAAAATCAATTGAACATAAATGTAAAGATTAACATCTGCACTCTCAATTCCATTCCATTGATCTATATTTCTATCCATTACCAAATGATAGCATTATTTATTGTAGCTTTGACGTAAGTTTTGAAATCCAGAATTGTGAGTACTCCAACTTTATTCTTTTCTTCCAAGATTATTCTGGCTATTCCAGGTCTCTTGAATTTCCATATGAATTTTAGTGTCAGCTTGTCAATTTCTGCTAAAAAAATAAAAATAAAAGAGGTAGCTGGAATTTTGATAGGGAAGATGTTAAACCTCTAGATCAATATGGGGAGTATTACCATCCAACAATATTATGTCTTCTGATCTGTGAATATGGATGTAAGTTTATTTATATCCATGTCAGTGTGCAAATTTTGTGCTGCTTTTCTTAAATTTATCTTAAATATTTTATTTTGAGGCTTATTATAAATAAAATTAAGTTTCGTTTTCAAATTGTTCATTTCAAAGTGTGTAGAAATACAATTGATTTTGTATATTCATCTCATATCCTGCAACATGCTGAACTCTTTTATTAGTTCTAACCAGTTTTAGTGAGATCCTTATGATTTTCTATAGACAAGATGATGTCATTTGTAAATGGAGGTAATTTCAGTTTTTCCTTTGGTATCTGTATGCCTTTTATTTCTGTTCTTCCCTAACTGCCCTGGCTAGAACCTCCAGTGTAATGTTGAATATAAGTGGCTAGAGAGGACATCCTTGTCCTGTACCTGATCTTGAGGGGAAATTATCCAGTCTTTTGCCATTAAGTATGATGCCAGCATGGGGTTTTCGTAGATACTGTTTTTCATGTTGAGGAAATTCCTTACTATTTCTAGTTTGTTATTTTTTTCATGAAAGAATGTTCGATTTTGTCAAATAACTATTCTGAACGTATTGAGATGATCACGTGTTGTTCATCCTTTTTCCCTATTAATATAGTATATTACACTGACTGTCAGATGTTCAATCACTACTGCATTTCTGGGATAAATCTTACCTATTCACTGTGCATTATCATTTTTATATGTTGCTGGATATGTTGCTAGTATTTTGTTGAATATTTCTGCATCTATATTCATAAGGGATATTGGTTTGCCCTTTGATTTTACTGTGATGACTAGTTTTGGTGTCAGAGTAACACTGACCTCATAAAATGAGTTGGGAAACATTCCCTACTGTTCAACTTCTTCTTGAGTCAGTTACTGTAATGTGTGTTTTTCTAGAAATGTATCCATTTTATCTGTTATCTAATTTATTAGTGTATAGTTATTCATAATATTCTCTTATAAACTATTTTATTTCTGTAAAACCAGCAATGATGTTCTGCCATCCTGACTTTGGCCATCTGAGTCTTCTCTCTTATTTTCTTGGTCAATATAGCTAAAAGTTTGTCAATATTGTTGAACTTTTTAGGAAATCAACTTTTGATTTTGTTGATTTTCTCTATTATTTTTATGTTCCTTATTTCATTTATTTCCCCTCTAATCTTTACTACTTCTTTCTTTCTACTTGGTTGGGTTTAATGTGCTCTTTTTTTTTTTTCTAGTTTCTTAATGTGAAAGATGAGGTTATTGATTTAAGATTTTTTTTATTAAAATTATTTGGGTGACAATGGTTAATAAAGAGTTTTTTTTAACGTAGGCGTTTATATCAATAAATTTCTCTTTAAGAAGTGCTTTCACTGCATCCTGTAAGTTCTGATGTACTGTGTTTTTCTTTTCATTTATCTCAAAGTATTTTCTAATTTCCCTGGTGATTTCCTTTTTGACCCATTGGTTATGTAAGAGTATGTTAATTTCCAGACATTTCTGAATTTACCAAATATCCTCTTATTAATTTCTAATTCCACTCTATAATAGAGTTGGCCTGAGTTGGCATAGTTAGTTGAAAACTTACATAAATAAAAATCAAGTTTAAAAAAATATTCTGTTTCACAACTTAAAGAAATGTAGCAATAGTATTTACAACATTAAAGCACTATTGTCACTTTTGATAACTTCCAATGCATTAATCCTGATAAAAATAAATTATGAATTACATTCTACAAATACCTAACCTTTCTAAATCTTATGTTAATATCATCTTATTCTTAATAAATGAAGTTGTCTGTATTTTCTCTGAGATACTCTCACTTTACTAGTGGCAGGCAGTAAATACTAGTTAATTCATTGTTTCTAAAAATAACATTGATTTCTTTCTAAATTCTTCCATATGATATTAAAAATTTTCAAAGATTGCTGGTGGAGAAAATGCGAGAATGGCAATGAATGCTCTATGACCTAATGGTAGGCTAAAACTAGCCGCAAACATATTTATAGTTCCCTCTACACGTAACTCTCTTCCTTATCTCATGGGCATAACTCTGCTTAGCGTATAATATATATCCAATAAGAGAATGCTGAGTTGATTTTTTTTTCACCAAGTTGGTATCATAGTGTAACCAACAGGTAAATATCTAAAATAGCCAGAGGTTTTCTCACAGAAAGAAGAGGAGAACTAACTCTTTGGTTGGACACTTTCCTCTAGGAACCATCTGAGAATTGGGAACTCCAGTCGAATGCCACAATTTGAAGCAAACTAAAACAATGTTAAAAGCTTTGCCCAGAGAGAAAGATAAGGACAACAGCGGATAAAAAGGGTGGCTAGCAGAGGTCAGAAGGACAGAAAATAGGCATAACAAAGAATGATCAAAAAGCAAGATGGTGTTCATTTTAGAACAGAAAGAACAGCAATAACCTGACATCACAAAGTCAGTAACTTGCAGAAAATATAAGGAGTACAGAGGAATATATTCACACAAAACCTGTGCCTACTGGGATCGACTTCATTCTAGCATGTATTAATAGCTTTTATTAAGAAAATATTTTTCTATATGCATTGCTAACAACTGTAACATATATTTCTTAGGCCATGCATTTCTAAACATGTTGCAGCTTGATGACTGTTCATACTACACTTCTATTTGATTAGTATTAAGATATTTCATTCTTCTTTTCATTTCTAACCATTCTTCTCTCTTCCAAGATAGTTTCACTATCTCCGTATTTTGTTGTAACTCATTTGATCTCTCCTCTCAAATTCACTTGTCTATTCTTCAGTGATTTCTCCAAATTCTTATAGCTGGTTCAGCAATTTTTATACTTTACAATATTATCAAACTTTTGCTGGATACGTAAATACTCAAAAACACATTAAATTCGTTGAGGGAATAAGTACAGAGAAATATACATTTTCCTTATAAATACGTTTATATTTCATATGAACATTAAAAGAAACGGCACATATATAACATGACAGGCTATAGGTATCCTAATCATAGTTTCAATAAGATTTATAAATATTTAAAAAGGTATATAAGTGTTATAACACCTATTCACTAGCTTCGTCAACATTTAAAATATAACATGGTTTTTACCTACTCATTATAGTCTTCTATTAGCTGAAATAGTGACATAAATATTGTGGGGGTCCAGAAGGAGTGTCTCCAGAGTGTGCCACCCTGGCATGCAGATAATTTTGAACTGAAAACAATTAAAGCCTAATAAACTCCAGAAAAGTCTTTTTTTTAAACCTCCCCCTTACATGCATGAAGGTATTTAAAAAAAAAAAAAAAAAAAACCTGCTTTAGGAAGGGAACCTTAGCACATTCACCTTTGCAAATATAAATTAAAAATGACAGACTGGGAGGATCCAAGCAAGTCTGTTTGTTAGATTTCCCTCTGTGTCTCATTGTTTTCGGTGGCCAAGCAAGAACTTGTTTACCATGTGTTTGCCAGTTCTCATCTACCTGTGAATTCCCTACTTTCCCTTTGAAATCCCAAATCCCTATCTCCCTCTCCTTAGTCCAGGATGACATATAAGCCTCGACTGCCCAGTGTGTCCTCAGGTCTAATATTCTTATGGAACTTCTGTCTAGACACATGTAATAAACTTGGTCATTTTCTCCTGTTAATCTGTCTCATGTTCATTTGATTATTAGTCCTGCCAGAAAATATTTAGAAGCACAGAAAGAAAATCATTTTTTCACCCCCACAATATATACTCAGAAAAACTTTAAAAAATAAGGATAAAAAGAGAATTCTGTGCTTTTATCGGGAGCTGAAGTTTAGATTATAAGCAAAACTTTAAAGCAAACACATGGGACTACGAATGACTTTTCTGATAAAGGAAGCTACAAAAAGGGCAATAGGGTATGTTTGGAGTATTACACCACATAAGCATAAGAGTATTTTAAAGCAGAAAATTGGTTTATTTAATAGTTAAAGTCAATATGCAGATGTTACTTTGTCACTGAAGACTTCTCTAAAGGTGAGATAAAGGTTCCCAAAAGAGAGGAACAGAGAGAAGGAATTTTTTCCTACACACACATACACACACACACACACACACACACACACACACACACACTGACTGGGTTATATTTTTCTTCACTGGGTTATATTATTCTCTCAAAGTCCCTCGTCCCTCCCTGGCAATGACAAACCAAAGCCCTCTTTATTTCTGATCTAGGAAAGATTACCTGAGATTCTTTTCACTGTTAGGGACTTGGAAGAATCAAGTGGAAAAGCAAGGGACATCACAAGAGAGAAAAACAAAGGGAGAGAGAGAGGGATAGTCTTGACGTGTCATTTTCTATGTATTCTGTTGTTTTCATATGGTCTAACAGGACAACAATCAGAAAATAAAGAGGCCCCAGAATCTATGAATAAACTGTGTTTTGTAGGGGTTAAAAAAAAAAACCTTTCTTGTACCTTTTAAGTTCTAGCTGGGCTAATAATCAAACTAACAGACAGATTAACATGAGAAAACGTCTAAAGTTTACTATACAAATGTGCATTCGGAGCATCATAATGAGACCCAAGAGGCTTCGGGCAGTTGAGGTTCATATGCCATGGATACGAAGGAGAAAGGAGGCAGTGACAGGATTCTGAAAGAGGGAAATAGGCAATTTTCAGGTATGTAAAAAGAACAAAACACAAGTGGCAGGAGTCGAATTCCTGCTAGGCAACCCAGAAATAATGGGACACAGAGGGGATGCTAGTTAACATGCCCCTGGCTGGAGCCTTCCTATCTACCATACTTAGGTCACAGTAGGCTACGGTGAAAATCCTTAAGGTGAAGGTGCTAGGATTCCCTTCCTGACGTAGACCTTTCCATCCGAATCTCTTAGGCAGGAAAGTGGGAGGGAGGGTCAAAGGTTCTTTCTGAGTCTTTCGTTTCTTAACAGCTTAAAAATCGATATCCCAAAAGGCACATGTTTCGGGTGGCAAAACTTTGGTTCCTTCAGTTTGCTTTCTCTTAAATATTTATCAATGTATAAATGTATAAATATTTAAGAGAAAGCAAACTGAAGGAACCAAAGTGATCTCGTGAAGTCTACAGATTCTTCTCTTCCTGTCATTAACCTATACGTGGTCAACTTATATACCTTTTCTAAATCCAAAATGTTCTCAGCCATGTATTTTTCAAAACAACTTTGGGCTACCTGTTGTGAGTTTAACTACTTTGCCCTAAATGCTTTATCAATAAATAGCACGTTCTTCCCTGCAGGTCTTTAATATGCAAAGTGGAGAAAAGAGGTTTCCTTCTGCCTCACATTTCTCTGCTATGAAGTCTCTCACTCTGGCTAAAAATTTAATTCTACCCTCTAATCTCATATTTCTAGTTACAGCAATCAAAATGTCCACCCACTATAATTTGCTTCCTGTAATTGAATGTTTCAATTTAGGTATTTCTAATCTCTAAATTTTCAAAGGAAAAAACAGTTTTAACTAGAAAAGACTTCATCAGTATCAAAGGATATCAGTTCAGCCAGCAGTCTCCATGGAGCTTTGAAAATACAGGAGCAAGTTCATGACTATTTTCCAACTTCTTAAATGCGTTTGCTTCAAATGTTAGCTATGATCTCTTTTCTCTGATTTCATGCTGACTGTCCCTAATTATACAAGTGGCTGGGTCTGTCCCCAGAGTATCCTTTGATTAGCAATTACATTTGTGTTTTTTCTCATTTGCCAAAATTAATTTGTTGGTTGAAATTAAAAAAAAAATCAATGACTCTCAATTACAGGTCTTATTACTCAATAGTAATATATGTTTTCAAAAATATTAGGTACACATATTTGTGTATCTTTAACCACTTTCTTCTCATCTTCAAGTCTCATTTTTCAACCACATTTATATCTGTTGAAACGAATTAGTGAAAAGTTTAAGGCATTAGACAACAGGCAGTCTGTGTTTGAATCTTGAATCATGTCCTAATTAGCTGTCATATCTTTGGAAAGTTGTAACAGAGAGAAATGCTTGGCCTCTGAGTCCATCTCGTTCAAGCCTACGTTGTTCCGTGGCCTTCATAACAGCTTCTGCTTAGTCTTGCATAAAGCCGTGCTACTTAGGAGAGGAATTCTGCTTCCAGCTTGAGTTTTACAAAACAGCCCCTCCCGTTTCCCCTTCCCTAACATAAAAGAAGCCTGAGCTCTGTACTTTGGTAAGATGGATTTGAGGTACCACTAGGGCTCCCATCTTCTTGGCTGGCACCTTCTGAATCAATAAACCTTTTCCTACTCCAAACTCTGACATTCTGAGTTAGGGTCTTTTGAAGTATTGGGCACAGGGACTTTGGACCCATAAGAAAGTTACGCAACTTCTTCGAAAGTCATGGTAAACTTCTCCCACTTTACTTAACAGTCATTGGTAAAAGCTTAAGAAAAATATACAGGTTAAAGCATTTTGTAAGCTATAAAACACCATATAAATGGTATGTATTTTATTATGAACTTTGTTATCAGCACTGATCTATCCTTCCAAATTAATAGGTAGTTATAATATTCTATACTTTGAGAAGTGTTTTTGAAAGACTGTTCCACCCCATCTCCCCCTAAAAAACACATTTCCTCATTAACTTGAACTCATGGTTAAAGTTCCACCATCAAAGGCCTTACCCATTACCTGGTTAAAATACGTATATCTCTAGAGAGACGATATATATTTACTGATAGTGGTGTTTATGATTAAATACACGGGGACTAAGACAATAATGCCGGGATTTAAATCCCAGCTCTATTATTTATTAGCTTTATGACCTTGAACAAATTTGATAACTTCCCTGTACCTTAATTTCTTTACGTGTAAAATGGGGGTAATTATAGTATTTACCTCATAGGGTTGCTATGATGATTAAATGAATTAACACATGTAAATGCTTCGAAGAGAGGCTGGCACGTAAGTTTAAATTAAGTGAATGTTATAAGTACTTGCTATCGCTGTTGTCATTATTAGTTCACCCCTCTTCCTTACGTCAGCTATTTCTTTCTCCATAACTGCTGAACACATAATGTACCCTGTTCTCCCACCATTATTATACTCAAATTCATTATCTTTAGATGGCCTTCCCTGACTTCTCACCTCTCTCACTGGACCGATACAAGATAAGAGTAGAATGAAAGCAGAGAGAGGGATAGGTACTAAAGAAAAATTACTCGAGAATTTCCCTACCTACAGGAAATATAAAATGACTAAGAAAAACAGTGCATTGCTTTCCTCTGCCTACGCCTGTCCCAATGTGACACCAGAACAAGAAGCAAAGGATTATTTTCATCCATGAAATTGCTCTCTTCTGCTGGTTGATTGTATCAAAGCAAAAACTGGACTGGACAGAATTAAACAGATAAGGAAGATTCTATTCAAGCTGTTATGGACTGAATTATGTCCCCCAAAATCCATATATTGAAGCTCTAATCTTCAATGTGATAATACCTGGAGATGGGTCCTTTCAGAAGTAATTAGGTTTAGATATGGTGATGAGGGTGGAGCCCCAATGGTGGGATGGGTGCCTTTCTAAGGAGAGGTTTCAAAGAGCTTGCTTGCTCCCTCTCTTTGCCATGTGAGGATACAGTGACAAGGCAGTCATGTGCAGACCAGGACAAAAGCCCTCAGGCCGGCACCCTGATCTTGGACTTCTCAGCCTCCAGAACCATGAGAAATAAATTTCTATGCTGTAAACCACCTAGTCTGTGGTATTTTTCTATGGTGGCATGAGCTAAGACACAAGGCTATGGAAATAAGGGAAAGTAGCCATAACTCAGCCTGAGTTTAACTCCACTAAAACAAAAGGTGAGAGGGTTTTTAAGTGTCAGTGTAGCTAGCAGAAAAGTACTGAAGGATGTTAGGAGGGGGAGGTTGATCAATGCTATGAGTCGAACACATTGAGCTATTCATGAGTTTGCAAATGGTTTTCTCTCTGATTAGGCCATCTGTGTTTGCTAATTGTCTCCCGCTGAAGTTAGACTTGAAGACAGGAGATCTATTTTCCTTGATGGTTACATTTTAAAAGCTCCTAGATCCTTGAGAAAGACACTCTTGGGTTATAAAATTAACAAGAATCTTTAAGAAGATTTACATATATCTAAAAGGGCCAGGGAAAGAATTTACAAGTTTTCTAAAGTAAATGCTCTAAGGAAAAGGAGGCCAGAGGCCTGTCTAAAGTTTAGTCAAGCTGAGGCGAACGTTAAGGCCTGCTTGTCCAGTTGCTACACCACCCCTTAACCATCTGCCCAGTCTTACTGACTACTTAGAAATGAAAATGTTGACCCTCTCAAATCCTCTATGCCATCCTTATTTATTCTCTACTTCAACTTCAAGGTGTCTTATCATATTGGGAGATCGCAATTTTAATTCCATTCAAATGTTGATTTATCGTCAAAGGAGGAGATTCCAAGAATAGCAATTAACAAAATGTAAGATTACTGACTTACACAGTAATATAAATATAATGTAACAAATAACATAAAATGCCTGTGTGTGCATGGCTGTGTGTATGTATGTGTATATAAAGACAATTTACTTTTGGAAGAAAAAACGTATTCCTAAACAGAAATTAACAGTAGTGATTTTTTTCTTGACAGTTTATCCTATCGACATCTTGTTAATATTTATTACATCAAGTAAGGAAAGATTTATCTTTCAAATCAAATACTGTAAAGTGAATTAAGGTTTACCAAACAGATAAATCTGTGCCTCTGATTCTCATTTGAGAAACTGTTTATTTTTTATGTTCAAATCAATAAAACTAGGGCCTTTGTTCAGATGCATCGGCTCTGTAAAATAAACTGGCAAAGGGAAGCAGAGTTTCCCACCTCAAAATATGAAATTTTGCCATAAGGATTATTTTGAGCTGAGTATTTAAAAACAAAAACAAAAACAAAAAAAAAAACAAAAACCAGCAGATATGAGAGAATCTCTAAAAGCCAAGTCCAAGTTACCTTTTTACAAGAGACATTTACATTTCTAAGGGAAATCTCTATGAGAAGGGTGTCTCCTCTGTCCCAGGAAGAGGAAGACTAAATCTCTAGAAACTCTTATCAGTGGAGAAAGTGATGACTTAAATCTGCCTGAGGACCTTGCCCTTGTTCACTGTGCTTTTCCTGGTCACCTCCCATAACTGGCCTTTAGCTGGAAATAGTATTTAAGGTGCTGGCTTGGACCATTTCAGGGAGTTACTCAGTTTTCCTGAGTATCTCCCATGTCTATAGGAGGTATATTATTATTAAACTTCTGTATGTTTTTTTTCCTGTTAATCTGTCTTTTTATTACAGGGGGTGTCTCAGCCAAGAACCCAGAAGGAGAGAAAGAAAATTATACTTTCCTCCCCTAAACTGGTAATAAATAGAACAGAAAGTCATACTGCATATGTTTGTAAAACTCAACTAAATCTCTTGATTTTTGGCAAATCACATAGAAACCATCACATCATAAGCAAAACAGCAACTGAGAGTTGAGCTATAAAGTGAGAATTTACAATTGAGAATTGAATATGGTTTTGAAAACCATAGAAATTAACATTAATTCTCCTTATAGAGAAATAACTTTTTGCAAGGTGACTTTTTTCCTGTTCACTCTAGTAATGTATTGCTAGATAGTCTAAATATCACTGACTTTTCTTTGCCCAGGAAGAAAAAGGCGGCCATATTGACTCTAAAATAGTTGATAAAATGCAAAGTTACCAAGGTTAATACATTGACTTTTTAAGTCCTTGTTAAATGTATGAGTGGAGGGGAACCTGTATCATTTAAGTACAAAACATAGTAAAGCAAGGGGAAAACCTCCACAAAAAATTAAACAGGAAGAAGGCTTAGTGCAGAAAATGCTGAAATGAAATATATACAAC
Organism: Pteropus alecto; assembly: GCF_000325575.1. Taxonomy (NCBI): domain Eukaryota; kingdom Metazoa; phylum Chordata; class Mammalia; order Chiroptera; family Pteropodidae; genus Pteropus; species Pteropus alecto. The sequence continues at coordinate 729,010 of NW_006437828.1, forward strand.
AATCCAAAAGTGGGGAAAATGTAAATTAGTTTCATTTTAAGTAGCTGTGTGTGGGTAGCTTACTTTATAATTTTAAAAAACGCTTTTTGTTCCCCATTCCTGTCTGAGGACATAATGGAGTGGGGACAAGGGTACTGCTGAGCACCAAGAATCAGAATCTCCTGAGAAAAATTAAGAGAGCAAAAAACTCATTAGCAAGTTGTCTCTCATTGTTTCGCCTTTTTTATTCTAATCGTGTGAAAGAGAAGACAAAATAAATCCACAGTTGATGTTATAGTAGGCTCAGAGGGAAGGACATTAAACCTACACCTGGAGAGAAAACACTGGCCTGGCTGGCGACAGGGCACACTCAAGTTTCCTCCGCACTCCAATTTATTCTGAAATTTGCTCCTCACTCCAGTTACACTGAAGTGTAGAATTATCTTAAAGACTCTCCTGACTGCCTAAATTCTGTGCATTCAAACTCTTTTGATAATGCTTCTCATAGTCTTTAAAAAGTAACTACTGCTTATCTTGAGATAAAATAGATGCTAGATTCAAATACATGAAATAGAGAAAATAGAAAAAGTCATTTATGGTCTTATAGGGTTTATAAGCTACAAATTCAATCTTGTTTTAGTTCAAACACTGGATAACAGAAAGTATAACCTTATTAATGCTATTCTCATTGAATTAATAAATAAGAAAAGCAATTACATTTTTAAAAAGTGGGAAGACAGGAAAAAAATTTGGTAGACAGATGGAAATGCTCTTCTCACAAAGGTTTTCTCTGCATGAAAACCTGAACTCTTGCTCTTTGGAGAACTAATCCAAACTAAACTCCTTTCACTTGTATATACATAAACGCTGGAATAAATCCGTGATCTAAAATAAATCTGATCTAAACAGAATCAGAAAGGAATACTTATTGTCCTTGGGGATGAAACAGAAATAGAATATTATCAGTATAACTTCACTCTATTAGCTTAAACATATCAGGAAACATGTAGTGTGCAAACCTGGCTAATTACTTGTATTATCTTGTTATCCAAGTTTCACAAGAGGTAGTAGATAAATAATTGGCACATCTCTAAAGACAGTAGATTAAAGAATAAACAGACTAGGAAAAAATATATCTCCACCAATTACCTTCAAAATCCTCAATAAATGTAGCTAAGAAATTATTTTAAAACATTCTCCCTGACAGTAAAGGATCATTTGTCAGTGGCTATTGTAAAGTGAAGATATTGTGTAGCAACGTATTTACCAGCTACCACTGATTTTCACAGCCATTTAAACCTAGGTAATCATTGGCAATAAGATTGGGAACTGGCATTGAAATAGTCACTTTTGTCTCCTTCAGGAAAAGCCTTTTTTATCCTTAAATATTTTCCACTGAGTGGCAAAAATCCAACAATAAATATTGGAGATCAACAACTCTGACAAAATTTATTTCTAAAAATCTAAGAACTGGCTAAACGACTCGATTTCTTTTCAAGAACCACAACAAAGTAAAAGAAGCAACAGAAGTATCCTAAGACATTTACTTTCGAACCATTTTGTATCTCAAGCAATAATTTATTTATTTCACAAATACTGGAATATATCTGCTCTCTTATTTCTTATATTTATAAAATTTATAATAGGGAAAATGAATATAGGTTCCTTTACATTATCCTCATCTAATATTTCTTTAATTACTTTATATATGTAGAGTGAAACTTCAATTTTATAAATTTAATTCTCAACTCTCCTAATGTAGCTCACAATGTTACCTCACAGTGACCACCCTTATCTTTTTCTCATGAGGTAACTAGAAGGTCTGAAGGTCTGAAATTGACCTTCCAAAACACAACTTAACCCAAAGGTCAAAGGATCAAGGCACATTTAAGTATAACATGTATGGGTACATTCAGAACTTCCAAGAAAGCAGGCGATGCCGATTCCAAACAAGACACAAGACCCTCTATTTGAGTCTAAAGTGAGCCCAAATGTCAACAATTTAAAGTGTTCTAAGTAAAATGAGAGTCAACCTTGACCAACACGTGTGTAAGCATTCGTTTCAACTAAGGATTCCCATGAGCTAGTGAAAGTTATTTCTATGAATATTCAATATTTCATCTGATCATAAATACTGATATTATCCTCATGGTCGATCAACATGGCATTTATTTCTCAAGGCCTAAAGTTATGATAGAAATTAAAAAATTCCAGGTAAAATGTTAATCCTTTGAGAATTCTCCAAGTCAAATACACTTTAAACTCCAGTGTCTAAATAATTCATCTTTACCCTTAGAGTTAAAAAACAAAAACAAAACAGACAGCCTCTGATGTATACATGTCACCAAGAGATAGAATCTACAAATAATATACTAAAGTCATTTTGTTCAAAAATAAAAGGCAAAAAACCTCCCAAATCATGTTATAAGATTAATATAGCTTTGATACCCAAACTTGGCAAATATAGCACAAGGAAAAAAAACTGTGGAGTAATTTCATTAAAAATTCAGACACAAGTGCCTAATAAAATATCATACAAATCAAATCTGAAAATGTATTAAGTAGATAACATCATAACTAAATATAAAGTATTTTAAAAGGCAGTCTCAAAATTAGTAAGTTGATTCAGGGAACACATGTTATCAATAGCCCAAAAGTTTAAAAAATAATGATCTCAACAAATGTCATTAAATAAATATTTCAATAAATTCTTCGGGCTTAATATCAACACTAATTTTTTAAATCCATAATAGGACAGAAAGAGAAGAAAATTTCCTTAAAATGGTTATGATACATGTCTCACTAAAATCCAACAGTAGTCTTAATAAGGAAACATTAAAGGAATTGTAACAAATGGAACAATTAAGGTTGCTATCACCACGATTTTTGAAGGTATTCTAGCCAAAGCAATATATGAAAATGAGAGAAATGTGAGGAAAGCTATAACTATTCAAAAGCTATAACTATTCATTATTTGTAGATGATACTATTGTTGATCTAAAAGAAAAAATCCCATAAAATGATTAACTGATGAAACTTATAAGTTTACTATGTTCAAATAAGAAAAAAAGAGAAATCAGTACCTCTTCCATAAATCTAAAATAGCCCAGTAGAATACATGAAAAAGACAATCATAAAATAACAACAGCATACCTTCACATATAAAATTGTTTACAATGACCTTAAAATATGAAAGAAAAATTTACTTGGGAAAATAATAAAGAAGAGAAGCACAGAATATTTTGTTAAAGAAAACTAAAGCTTATGAAATTTATACAGCAGAATCACAAGAATATTTTTGAAACAGAAAACTGATGCTTGGCTTCTGTGTTTCAAATTGCTAAAAAATAATTTTAGACCTGAACAAGGAAAAAATGCCTCCTAGTATCCAACAGTTTGTTGTCCCCACCCCCCAGCCAATTCAGGAAGATTAAAAAGAGAGAAATAAACATTGAAAATAAAGAGTAAAATGTCTCACTATAATATCCAAGATAATCATTTGAAAAACTATTATAACTAGTAAGATAGTTTAGTATATTAGTAAGACACAAAATTGACAGAAAAAATGTAAGTTTCCAACACACAAAGAATAACCAATAACAGTATATAAGAGAAAAATACAAAAGTAATGAAAACCCAGAAATAATAAAAAATAATCCTTTCAAGAAAAGGAAAAATAGTTGTAGAGTCTTTTTCTACTGGAAGCAAAATATTTCATAAAACAAATAAATATTTTATTAGCTAAGAAAAATAAAATATAATGAAATAAAATAGTGATCCCCAAAATAAATCCACATATATAGACTACATTATGTAAAAAGGTGAAATTTCAAATCAATGTGGTGATATGTAGTTAATAAAGTGTTAGATCATTTAGAAAAACTGTAAATAAAACTCTTTCACATTATGAAGTCAAGAAAATTATAACTAGACCAACATTTTCAATGTAAAAAAAACAAAATACTGGAAAAATTAGAAAAATATTTGTATAATCAATCTTATAAAGGGAAAGATACAAACCTTAGTAATATACAAAGATGAACATATTTAGCTATAAAATTTTAGACAGCTATTTGATAAAATGTACCACAAGGAAAGTAAAATACACACAATATTTTAGGACAGGTTGCCAATGTCTATGGACTGGCTGACAGTTTTTATAAATAAAGTTTTATTGAAACACAGCCACACCCAATCATTTTCATATTGCCTATGGCTCCTTTCATACCACAAGGGCAAGGGGACTTAAATATTGTGATCAAGCCCATAGAGCCCACGATTCCTATAAATATGTCAACCCCTGGTCTTAGAGAAAATATTTATAATGTACATAACAGACAAAACATTATTATCCAGAATGACCATCAGAATAAGCTGTTAACCACGCAAGCTGAGTTTACTACTTACTTACAGCACCAAAGGAAAATACTACTTTGAAGAGTCTCAGTGGTGTCAGAAGTTGGCAGTGAAGAGTGGATGTTAATGGATTTTGAAGACCAGTTTCCGGTGATTAAAGGCCTCTTTCAATGAAGAAATCTGATTGGAACTGAAAAATAAAAATAATAAAATATCATTATTAAAGTGTAACCGGCATACAATAAACTACACATATTTGAAAAATACAATTTGATATTTTAACATATGTAAAAAACCATGAAACCATCACCATAATTAAACAGTGAATATATCTATCAGCCTCAGAAGATTCCTTATGCATCCCTTCAAAATATCTTTTCTCTCCCAGTCAATCACAATGTCGCTACATTAATTAGATCTACTTTAATTTCTCTCGCCAATGTTTTATAGTTTCAGTAAACATATCTTGCATATCTCTTGTCAGATTTATCTCAAAGTGTTTCATAATTTTGAAGCTATTAGAAAAGTTATTGGTTTAATTAAATTTCCAATTCATCATTAGTTGTACGTAGAAATATAATTAACTTTTATACATTAATCTCGTCCCTGAAATCTTGCTAAAATTACCTTAGTTCTAGAAGTTGTTTTGTAATTATATCAGATTTTCTACATAGATAACTAAGTCATCAGCAAATAAAGACCATATAACTTCTTCCATTCCAATCTGAATGCCCTTATTTCCTTTTCTTACCTTATTGCACTGTCTATAACCTCCAATACAATGTTGAATACAGTGATATATAAATGAGTATCCTTATTTTGTTTCTGATCTTATAGGGAAAGTGTTTAGTCTTTCATCATTACCTATGACGTCACCTGTATGTTTTGTTTAGATGTCATTTACCACATTGGGAACATCCTCCTATTTCTAATTTGCTCAGAATTTTTCATCAGGAATAGATGTTGGCTTCATCAAATCTTTTTTTTTCTGTGTCTACTTAGATGATCACATGCTACAGATAATATCTGAAAGAGCTATCTTATTTGTCAGAATGTATCCTATTGACCATGATTCTCACAAAAATGGTAAAATGTAAATTTCTTACATGTGTCAGTAACCGAAGTTTATATTAAGCTCATACAATTTAACTACAACCAATTTCTGTTCACAGAGCCTAAGACACGGAAACACGGCACTATAAAAAAAAAATAAATCATTTATTCGTATTAACATTATTAAACATGCTGAAGTGAGATTAAAGGAAAACAGAGGGAAGGAAGGAAAAAAGGAGATTAGTTAAGAAGAGAAGAACAATCAACTAACATATGAAAATATACTCATTACTCAAAATTACTTGTTGGAATCGGTTTCTAATTTTTTTATTATGTTTTATTAATCAACATGTTCTCGTGCCAACATTGCAGTGCTGTATTTATTTTACCTTTAATTTTTTTTTATTTTAATACGAGGTAAAATAAATACCCATTCATGATCCTTCCTTTAGAAAAGATCTGGCTATTTTTCTAAACCAGGTTTTAAATTCTTAACTAATTATGCCTTTTACTATATTTTAATTTTTAAAATTCCAAAATGTGGATGTATGTCCTATAACATTTATTATTTCTGCCAGTTTGAGAATTAAGTATCCATTAGTGGTGGTGAATTAGATATCTAATCCCATTGGTCACTTTCATTAGTTAAGTTTCCCTAGTTTTGAGCTTAAGAATACTGCAAAAGATCAAAGATACCTGTGGGTACTAATTTTTAGTCTGAGCAGAAGCGATAAGGCAACCAACCCACTGAATGCGCAAAACTGCAGAGAGTACAGCCCACCCGTAGCCTAAACAAAAATTAATTTTGGCCAAGAATTCAATAGCTAGGAGTGCATAAAATAAAACTCAAGTTAATTATACAAACCATAATTCACAGATCTAATATATTTTGAATACCAAATAAACGCAAAAGAAAAATAATTAAAATAGAAACTTATAGAGAGATTCTTTAAACAGCTGAAAAAGATTCAGAGATGTTCGAACATTATGGTGGACTTACTCCCTATCTCTCAGTGATTCCACTACACACAATCTTTCCTTTGGAGGCTTCCAGGAGCAACTATGTTTCAGGCTTTCATAGCGATTAAACGGTTTCTAAATCTATATAGACACAGTCTCATATTTCCTGGTATATGCAGGCCACGGTTTACAGAACGTAAAGTACTGTTTTATCATCAACCCATTTGTTCTTGCCTGTTATGCTTAAGCTATAGGATTACTCCATTTACATAAGATGATATTAGTGGTGGATCTACTTTTTACCACTTCTTTCATTGTTCATAATTTTCTCATATATCTACTTTTCTATCATTTCCAAAATCACAAAATAAATCATGACCTTATCTGTTTTTAATCAGAAAATAACTACCAATCAATGGTCAACTTCTAAACCTCAGCCTAAAAAGCAGACATTATTCTCCCTACTAAACAAATTAACTGAAACACACTCAAGTTGTTGTCCCTCTCTCCCCCCAACACCTGACCCCCAACGCAACCTTTAGCCAGTAAGTGGCCTCTCTGGGATTTGGACCAAGGTCTGTCTGACCCGATAGTCCCTGATGCATCCAAATTAACTACCCTCTATGTTTCCAGACTCTCTTTTCCAAGCGTAAATAAATCAATAACAAAAGTCACTTTCTCTAAGTGCTCTTGGCATAATCACTCCCCATGGTAGAAATCCAGCTCAGTTTTCAATCGTCATTTACGTATAAATTATGCTTTCCCCAAACTGCCCTGCTCTTACCTAAGTGTGTTTATGTGGATTTTGCAGCCTCCACTATTGTCAAGCAAATCTGCATTATTAATTAACAATATGAACTGGTTTATGTGCTGAGTTTATCCATTATTATTCTCAGTCCCTTTAATTTGCAAATCTATTAAAGTATTTCTTCTAGGAAAATTTTCTTAACACACCCTAACAAGCCTCAAGGTCACCTGTACTAAGCACTCAAAAGCTCATTTGAGATTCAGGAATATCATCACCTCAGTACCGCTGTAATCGTCGCATGTATATACTACTCACTTTACAGAGATGTGCCCATCGGCCTCCCTTGTCTGTCGGTACTACTACGTGCATCCTTTGGAATTCTCCATAGAACCAGATGCAGTGGCCAATCGGTAAGCGCTTATGCTTCACTCACCATTGCTATATACACTCTGAAAGAGATGAGAATCAGGGCATACATACATGCAGAGGATGGTTAAGCACAGGAAAAAACTGTTTTATCTTAATTACCCATGTACACCCAGATGGTAGTATATTAGAAAGCAAAGGATATAAGATCCAAATATATTAGAATCCATCTATAATCCAGTCTCACATATTCTGATCACCAAAATCATTCCGTGCCCTTGGAGTGGGTTGGAGGACTACAGTACTCAAATTAAAAAATAGTAATACTTATAGTACCCATGAGGCAAAAAACAAATCATGTAGTTAAAATGATTAAAATGGCTAGCTCTTGGGAGGTTCTCAACAAATGTTTATTAACTGAATAAAAGCCTAAAAGATAGTTGCTTTTTATGTTTAATGCAGTGATTCTATCTATACAGAAGTGGGATGGAGTAGAGATGAAGGGAATTTTGTTCTCTATAGGTCATCCACACACTATCTCAGTTATACCATTTAAATAACTCAGGAATCCAAACTTAATAATTTGCTTATATAAAACTCAATAAAATCCTAATATCATATAATAAAATAGCATGTTATTAATATCATCTCTATTAATATATGATTTACAAGGAAAATGTAATATTCTAGTCTTATTAAATTCAAATAAAATCACCAAAATGTCAATAGGGTATATAATCAAAAGGACTAGCTGAGTTGCTCGATTTTATTTATGATAAGCATGAAAGTAAAAATATTTTCATAGCCTTTGTCTAAGAAATATTAAAATTCTAATAACTGTGTGGGAGTTTGCCTAACTGCCAACAAATCTTTTGAGTACTTTAAAGCAAAAACTGAAATTTCCAAAGACAAAAATCTAATTAATTATTGTTAAAACTGTTTCCTTCCAAATTCATCAGAAAATGAAAATAATTTTTACATACATAATTGAAAAATGGCTACTTTCGCAGTCATTGTAAAAAGTTTTTAATTTCAAACACAAGTTTTATCCCTCTCTGTTGCTGAAGTACCAGCATTTTATTTTGTACTTAATTTATATTCTTTAAAGTGTTTTTTGAAATTCAAATATCTTTAAAACAGTAATCATTTTTCTTTATGTGGACTAAAACTAAAAGCTGCTCAACTCTTATACTAATTCTTTTATTTTTCTCCTCAGCAAATAATTGGTGAGTACTAGTTGCCCAGCTAGTTACAAAAATCAAAGAAGCTCATTTATTAAACAATGGTTCTAGATTATAAGCTGTCTTCTGATTACAAATATCTACTTCCCCCCAAAATTTTCACATTTAGTTAAGATAATTTCACATCATAATTGCTAAAGATCAAAAAAGAATTCACTTCAAATTCTCTTTAATGAGCTTATCGGGTTGGACAGTTATTAATTCATCCATTTTACTATACCAGTCAGATAAGCATTTTTTCTTAAAAACTGAGGATAATGACTGAGGCCCTAAAAGATAACAGTCTAACATTTCTGATAATACATTTTTTTATTAAGCTATAATTGACATATAACATTATATTAGTTTCAGGCATATGATAGAATGATTTGATATTTGTATATGTGCAAAATGATCAAAATAATTCTAGCTAACATTCCTCACCAGTTACAAATTTTTTTCTTGTGTTGAGAACTTTTAAGATCTACTCTCTTAGCAACTTTCAACTATACAATACAGTATTATTAACACTACGTTTTCTTGAGAAAGGACACACAGCATGAGTATATGATTCAAATAAGGGCTACACCAGTATCTGCAGTGGAACAACTGGTCCAGGAATGATTTAAGGAGCCAGTTAATCACAACTTGGGCAATTTACCATAGCAGTAGATAAATCAGGAACAACAGTCCAGGCCAGCAGCAGTAGATAAATCAGAACCAACAGCCTCTGCATACCAGGATGAGATAAGAGTACCCTTATTGGAGCAAAGGCTTCAAGCAGATCCGGAAGCCAAGGGCGGAATGTGAAAGGAGTAAGATCAGCCCCAGGCAAAGGAGATAAAGCTTTCTTCAGTTTCAGACTTCTACACCTCATCTTTTTCTCCTGATGTTTTGCCCCTACCTTATTTCTGCCCCCTGGCAATCAATCCTAAAAGGTGCATCTTTTGTTCTATTTCATTTTTTTTTCTACCTGGAAATTTTAAGGTATATTAAAATGATCTCCTAACACACCTATCAAAAAATATCTCCTAACCCCTATCTTGAATTCTTTAATTTTAATTATCTACATACAAAAGCAGTTTTCATTCTAAAATGCTAATGGCTGGGGAAAAAAACCTTAAAGATTGTTTCACTCAGGAGCATTTGCATTTTTAAAGCCCTTTAACAATTTAACCAACATCTAAATGTTAAGTTTCAGGAGGCACAGTGTTAAAAATGACGATAAATTTTTTAACATTTCAGAGCCATTGCAGTATCTGCTACTGAAACCATCATTCTTTAAATTTACCTATCAAAGCCTGATTCTTTTACTGAAAGCAATTGCAATCATAAACTAAATATAATCTCTATACATACACATTGTGGGAGAGACTATTAATAAAATGCCTATCTTTTCAGCTATATCCAAATGCAGGTGTAAAAATAATTATGTATATCTCTTAATATCATATTTCTCAATATGAGGGTCAACCCCTGTGTAAAGAATCATCCATGAAGAGTATGATGACAACCTGCAACTCCTGCAGGATTATGTTCTCTAGAACTCATTTTTTAAAAAAAAAAAAAAAAAAAAGGTAATCTAACATAAAGAAAAGACATTTTAGTGAAGAAAAAATGTAAAAGAAAACATCTTAACTGCTGACTTAAGACTTAATGACTATGAATATGTAAACTACGGAGAACTAAATAAGGATGAATCAGCACGGACTTTGCCTTACACGTTAGTGTTCTTAATGGGTTGTTATGGGCCTTAGGAAAGTTGGAAGTTCTAGGGTCATGAGAAGCCTACTTCTTCAATGATAATTCCTTTTTAATTTAGTATAACCTTTCCTTTATCTCATCCCAGGAAAAAGCAACTACAGTTTTGACTATTTTCAAACATAGGACAAATCTAGAAAAATTTGATCATCAAGATAAATAATCTCCAGCCATTGAGGAGATGAAATACTGCCATTTGCAACAACATGGATGGACCGCAAGATAATCATGCTAAGAGAATCAAGCCAGACAGAAAAAGTTGAAAATTACATATCACTTACATGTGGGATATAAACGTAAAAGCAACAAATGAACAACAGGACAAACAAACAGACTCATGAACATGGACAATAGACTAGTGATTACCAGAGGAAAGGGAGGAAGAGGAGGGGGAGAAGAGGCAGACAGGGTAAAGGAGTCAAAGAAGTGGTGACAGAAAGAAATCTAACTATGGGAGGTGAACACAGTGTAAATATATATATGCCTTACTGTTAAAGTATACAGCTGAAACTTACTGGATTTTGTTAACCAATGTCACCGTAAATAAAAATAAAAAAATAAAAGATAAATAATCATCTGATGGGTTCTGATTTATAAAAAAAAAAAAAAATCAAAGATATTAATTATTTCATTCATTACTGGAAAACTGTTTCTTTACAGTAAAATTCTAACTAATAAATAGAAAGATTGATGAAGTTAGAAAATCATCTATGATAGTCAAAGCTGATAGGTAAAAATTTGGTCAGACAGAGTACACTTAAATAGTCTCAAAGTATTTCTCATAAATTAGAAAAAGAAAATTACTAGCTTTGCAGTAGAGAACATGGCCAACTCCACCTTAATTATGTGACCAAAGTCAACATCATTAACACAAGGACAAACAAGCATCATGTACCTCCTGAGAACAACATAATATCTTTTCACTGGTATTTCTGCCAAAAATATAAACCTGCATCTAATTATGAAAAAATAACAAATGAAGCTAATTGGGGACAGTATACAGAGCAACCGGTACACCTCGATTTATCAACGTTGAGTAAGCAAAGAAAGGATGAGGAACTGTTCCCAATTAATGAGAACTAAAGGGACACAAAAACTAAACGCAATGCATGATTGGATCCTGGAATAGAAAAATAAATGCCTAAAGATGTTACTGGGACAACTGACAAAATCTGATTATGAATTAGATAACAATACTGTATCATTATTAAATTATCCAATTTTGATAACTGCATCATTGTTTTGTAAGAGAATTTCCTTGTTCTGAGGAAATACAAACTGAATTATTTAGAAATAAAGGCACTATGCCTACACCTTATCCTAGGGATGCAAAGTTAATTTAACATTCAAAAATCAGTGTAATGTTAGAATAAATTTTTTAAAAATATGTTCATTTCA
>NW_006437828.1:740863-747804 GCF_000325575.1 Pteropus alecto
AAACATGTGGAAATTCAACGTCCATTCATGATAGAAAAACACACTTTTAGCAAGCTATCGGAAGAAAGAAAATGCATCAATCTGATAAAGGTATCTGCAAAGAACCTACAACTTCATATTTCATGATAAAATACAAATCAACCTCAGTGTAGGTTTACAAAAATGATGGCACTATTAAATTTCTTAGTGATATTTTAGGGTTCCTAAGTTAAAAATTGTGGCATTTATTGTGCCATTTGAATTCATTATGGCCCACAGATATAGAAAAAATTGAATACTCCCTCAGTTCATGGCTACCTTTATTCCATGATGTTTCTAAGGGAAATACATGCACAAAGAGCCATCAAAAAGGAAGTAGCATTTTATTAACTAACTGATTACTAGACTTACAATTTCAAAACAAAGAATTCTGATAAACTAAGACAGTATACACCTTTCATGTAAAAAAATGAAACCTAAATGTTTTCAGATCAAAACAAGGTCTCTTTAATTACCCACATGCCCTTGCAACCTTGTTCCCCACCATGACCTTGTTCCCCATCATGACCTTGCTCTCCACCACCATCCTCTTCCTGCTTAAACCGACAGTCTTGATGTCGTGAGGATGTTCACCTGCTCCTTCTGCATCACAGAATAAGAAATATTCTTGGTACGTATATTCTTTCTTAACATATTTTTAATATATTCATTCTTAAATACATTGATAAAGAGTTATTTATATTTAAATATATTTAAGAGTGTTTCCAAAGCAGTGATTATCAAATGAGTATACTTTAGCCCATATAAGAAAACCTCTAAAGGGGCCTGTCACAGGAGAAAATTAAAAGAAAATTGATTTCCAGAATTTCAACTGTCTTTTAATATTTTTTGAAGAAAATTTCATAGCATTTTTTTAAGTCTGGCATAATTTTTCAAGTGTTAAAAATAACCTACAGCATTCAAAAAAAGAAAAAAAAAAGAAAAACAAGGAGCGAAACTTTACCTACAAAATATAGAGAAATCTTTAAAGACTTACAAGATGAGTAAGCAACTTGCCAGTCATCAATATAGATTAATTTGGTATCTTCTGTAGAAACCAAGGAGGAAAATGCCTCCATGCCTCTATTCATCATTGAATATGATCACTAATTCTACAACCTCTCAATGGATCCATTAGAATTCTTGCTTTAAAAAACATGTGTGTGTGGAGTGAGGATGTCTGAGTAATTTTACACTGCTTTACTTTTCTGATAATCTTTATAGAAACAAGAAATAGGATAGTTGGCCTTATAGTCTCCTTAGGTAGAGAAGAGGTAAAGCCAGATGACAACCTGCTAATGTTCTAGAACATTTCCCAGAAGATGTGATAATTGGAGTACGATAAAATGTACACATCACAAAGTCATTTACAGAATGGAAAAGACTCTCTCCAGTTTAACTTTATATTCCTAAAATTTCATTTTCTCAATTACATGTATAATCAAACCCTGGCAAATTAATATTGAAGAGCACATAAAATTGAAGAGTGGAATGCACTGCTTACACCTAGTCTAAAATATTTATCTTATGATTTTCTAGTTGACCATTTCAGTATAATTTTCTTACATTTTACCCATATCTTTTTATTCAACATTATTGTGCTGTGATAATAAATTAAAATAAACATTTTTTTCTTAGTTCAAATAATGTTCCATAGAAATGATCCATATGAAAAGAATGTCTTAAGCCTACACTTACTACGAATAAACTCTGTAAGAAGTGTACTCTGAATATTGAAGCCCCTTAAATTATTAATTCAGCTATTGTTAAATCAGATAAGAAAACAAAAACTGCTGAATGCTGTCAAATTGGTGCCATTAGTTTGAAGGACCAAAATTAACTTTTATAAAATATATGTGGTACAAAAGTAAAATATATATTGTAAGATACCTAGTTTACATTGTCAAGAAGCAAAGACTGAACAGACATACATTTGCATTATACATATAAAGTAGATCCGAAGTTGATCCTTTGATATGAAGATATTAATGAGGTTATTCATTTCTTTGCCTTTATCAAAACTGCTTTTCTGGAAAACTGAATAATTATTGAAAAGGATATAGAGCACTAGAAAATGGGGCATTTACTTCTTAAAATTTAACTCCTCTCAATCGAATGTCAGTAAATTCTGAGAGTCAAGTTCAGTAGGAGGATCTTTGTGTTTTCTTCTCAAAACAATCCCCCTTGGTTTTATTGTTGGGGCAATCTCATGCTATCATTGGTGACATACTTCAGAGCCTAAATGGGTCTCTCTTCAGGGTCGAAAGGTGCCTTTGAAAGCAGGCTCCCTCTTGGCTTGCCTCTCCAAAACTGAGCATTCTTTTTCTCTCTTTAAGAAGAAAATATAAAGTTAATAAATTATTAGCTAATATTATTAAAATAATAATATATTAAAATAGTAATATAAAACTATATATATATGCAGAAGGAATGTGCTGTCCTTAATCTCAACCATGTTTGATTTTGTTACTCCAATCCAAATGAATCCTTTCCAGCTTCACAAACGCCCTTCCTCTCCCTAGGAGCGGGCCTATTGGCTTGTGCACTGTATTCTTGCTGACTTTTTCACCTGATCCTTCTATCATTGCTAACGTTGACTTTTTTCTACTAAGGAAGATTCAAAGATTTCATTTACCATCGAGTTAGGGACCCAATGGATAGTCTTAACTTTTGAGTTGTTTTACAGCCACTTATGTTAAAAAATTGATCGAAGATTGCCCGGAGCGGGGTTAGAGTTGAGTTGATTGGCACTTCTCAGTGTCTCACTCCACTAACTACAAACTTGGTTCTCTGAATGGAACCTACACATTTCAACTCTCTCCTGTCAGGACAGGCTCGGTGAGGCCCTCCTCCTTAGTGTCACACAGCCATCGTCCCTCCTGTGATTCAAGTATGTTAATCCCCCTGTGTCCCAAAACCTAGTGAAGGATCCCACAGTTCTTTTCATTCTCTCATCCAAGAGGTCTCTGACCAAAGAGGATTCCCACAGGTCACTCCAGAGTTTTTCAAGCAGCCATGCAACTGAAGAAACCCCAGGACTCTTTAATATCTTAGATATATATGCATTTCTCAGGTATTCCAGCGGCCCAGAGATTTTCCACATTGCAAGTTTAGCAATGTCCAAATAGTATTATTTTTCCATTTTACTTCTAGTCTTTAAAAGTATGTAAAGAAATTTAAGTTATTAGAACATTGCTATTACTCTCTATATCTAGATTTGATGTAAATGTAAATAATAATTATCAGTTAGATTTTCTCAATTTTCCTCTTTAGTAATGGAAGAAAATTAGAAAAATGTCAAAGGAATTGATATTCTTAGGGAATTCAGTTAACTATTTCAACATAAGTTGTGTGAAATTAAATTTAAACCTGCAAAATTCCAATATTAGCAAATTTAAGCAGTTATCATGTGTGCCTTTAGCTACTGCCAGAGGATTTTGATTGGAAGAGATACACAACAATAATTTCTCCCTAGGTCATGGCAAAACAGTAAAGGCCACAATGAATATTGGGGTGCTCTGACCTGAAAATGATGAAATTGATGTGCCTACCCAAAAAAATCCTATCTCCTCTGCTTTCTGGTGCTTCCCCTGGGAAGAGCCACCCAAGTTCTCTACCTTGGAGCCTCATCTCAATCCTACCTGAAGAAATTCTTTTCTATATTGAATCTCAGACTTCCCATTAAAATCTTGTTTAGAGACATTTTGGTCACTCAGTATCCCAGAGAAGGCAAAAATGGATTGAATTAGATTCTTGAATTACTGGTATTGGTCAGTTGAAATAAATTTCCTGAGAAATTAATCCTTGCAAGTAAGCAAACAACCCTCAATGAATTTAAAAGGCACAGAACAATTCCAGAAATGGTTAGTCCTATTGTGTCCAATGAATCAGTGTGACAAGGAACTGAGCAGTCAATCCCTAGGAGCTGGGCAACTGGGCAAGCAAGACCTGGGGCACTTAAGAACAGTAAGTTGACAAAGAAAACCTCTCAAAGAGGCCTGATAAGCGTACTTCAGGAAGAACAGGTCCCAGGAAGACGGAGGAATGAGGCAGAACATGGAGTTATGATGAAGAGTAGAAACCAAGGCAAAACCCAACCCTCTGAACGTGCCAAGATGACAATCTGTATTAGCAAAATCTTTAGCTGCAAATAACAGATATTGCAACTAACAAAAGCTTAAACAGATAAGAGTTTCTTTTTCTCACATAAAAAGGCTAGAGATGGGCAGATGCTGGAATCATTCTGTCTGCGCATTGAAACGACCTGTATTCCAGTGTTATCATTCTGTTTTGCATCTTATGTTGGCTCTCATTCCATCCACATTGCCCAATGCTTGCAAGATGGCACTGCAGCTCCAGACAACGTGTCTACATTCAAAGCCAGATAAGTGGGGTAAGTGTTGTATCGGCTTCACACATCACTTTGAAATGCAAAGACTTTCCCTGAAAACTCTAGCAGAAAACCATTTATATCTCATTGGACAGAACATGTGGCCACACCCTAGGTGTAAGAAAAGCTGAGAAAGTTAGCACATTCTGTAAGTGTTTCTGTAATACAAATTAGCCATTATATGATTGGTTAATAATGCAATAATGTCATTACAAAGCAATACATATGTTGTTTCATATGGAATTTTTCCTATGCAAAGGGAGCCAGAACAGCAGCAAATACATGTTGTACTGATTGAAAGATGCAATCTTTCACATTTTAACATTTCTGAAACCATGGAGTTTGTAATTGTTGTGGGCCATGAAGAAGTGTTACAAACTGCTATTATCTATGCATGCATATGAAAACTTGGCCATAGTAACATAGACTGCCATGTATTCAAACAAACTGTGTACTGTTTATACTGCACGCCAAGAAATGTAACTAAAGGCAAGACAAAGTGCAAAATTCCTCAAAATCAATGGAAGACATTTCAAAACAACAAGGGGCCAGTATGACTGATATATCTATCAATCATGTAAAACTATCATTAAGACAGAAAACATTGGCTTGTCAGAAACTTACTGCTGAGATTGAATAGAAGCTGTTTAACATCTAGTGATGCATGATTCAGTGACAATCACATAAAGCTATAAATTAGTCAAAGAGAAAAACAGCCTCGAAAACTGTAAGTCAGTAACTTGGAAGAAAAATTCAAAGTGATTTTAAGAAGTGCTACAATGGTCTTAATTAGCATAGCTCATGTGCAAAAATACAAAGGACATTGCTGAGTTGAAAAGTGATACAATACAAAACCGCTGGCCTCTGAATGTAAAGAGGTTCTAGGAATACTTATCAATTTTCTTTATTTATAATTTTTGGTTTTAGGTAGGCACAGGAGGAATAAATTTTGAAAGTCTATGACCAAACAAATCTAAAAGAACTCTTTCAATGAGTAAACAACAAAATTCTAACTTTGAAAATAAAACATTGTGCTAATGCTTAGCATGTACCCCTCTGTCTTATTAGTGCATAAAATAATGAAATGCCTTATCTTAAAATCAAGGAATAGTCATGAAATTGGTATAATCAGGAGGAAAGGGGAGAGAAAACTTTCCTATTGGCAACTGCACTAGAATCAAGAAACTTCTCTCAATATCTTAAGAAAATTAAAAATGAGCTCCTCGTGGCAGTCCCTCTCTAGAGAAGGTCACCCATGCTTCGAATGACTCTTGGCACGTGGCAGGCTGCACGACCTTCCTGGGTTTTGAAAATGGCGGCTGCATTAGCTCAGACCTCCATTTTCACTTGTATTGATTCTGTACCTGCTACTTCTACTCTTGGTGGAAAGTTACCAATATCTGTCTCCTCTCTGTTGCTTTTGTGAATTTCCTGTAGTCCCTATGGTAGCCTTTGTTTTCCTCTGGTTTTCAGAAATACAGCTGATTCATGACTATTGACCTTGTATCTGAAACCTTGCTAAATTCCTTCTTTTTCCTCTCATAATTCATTTGTGAATTGGTTTGGAATTTCTATACATACAATAACTTAATCTGCAATAATGAAAGTTTTACTTCTTCCAATCTAATCCTTAATCCCAGTTGTTTCTTTCAATACCATCCTAAATAAAACTTAAGCACAGTTATGATTAAAAGTAGTGAAAATGAGTATCTTTGTCTTATTCCTAAACTCAGAGTTTTCATTATTTCACCATCCATAAAGTTTTATTTGTGCATACTTTTAAATCATGATTTCTTTAATAGTTATTGAAACATTTTTCTAGACTTAGTGTGTCTATAAATTTATTTCATTAAATTTTCAAGTTTATGACATAAAGATGTTCAAAATATCCCCATTACCTTTTTAGTGTCTGTGATATCTGTAGTGATATCACTTTTTCATTCCTAATATGGGTGATTTATTCAATTTTTTTTCCTTGTTCAGTCT
This sequence comes from Pteropus alecto, assembly GCF_000325575.1. Classification (NCBI taxonomy): domain Eukaryota; kingdom Metazoa; phylum Chordata; class Mammalia; order Chiroptera; family Pteropodidae; genus Pteropus; species Pteropus alecto. Next base: position 747,258 of record NW_006437828.1, read on the forward strand.
CGCTCACTGCAAAGTTGTCAATTTCTTTAACTTTTTCCAGGAACAATTTTTATTCTTGTTTATTCTTTCTGGTACAGGATGCCTTTGATTCAATTTCTGTTCTTTTATCATTTCCTTTTTCTGCTTTCTTTAGACTTGTTTTCTTGTTCTTTCCTTTAAATTCTTTAAATGAATGCTCAGCTAATTATTTTTATCTTCTTCTCTTTTTCTAATACGCTTTTAAGTCTATAAATTCCATCTACCCACATCCTAAAAGAAATACAAGTAAGTGAAAAAAGAGGACTTTAATTCTAACATTCCTTGAAGACTTGTTTGTTGTTGTTGTTGCTGTTGTTGTTATGTCAAGGTCCAGCCCCATCCAATAGTAACTTCTCTTTATGTTTTCTCTTTTTATTTTTTATTAAGTTTATTGGGGTAACATTGGTTAATACAGTCATATAATTTTCAGACGTACATTATCTTTTGTCATCTGTATATTCTATTGTGTTCACCACCCAAAGTGTCCAGTATTTGTTTTGACCTCACAGTTTATGACATATTCGACTCT
>NW_006437828.1:747817-768642 GCF_000325575.1 Pteropus alecto
TAAAACTTCTTTTTTTTCTGATGCTGTGATGCTAGTCTCTCCTGGTTTTCTGCTCACCACACTGGCTAAGCCTTCTCTATCTACATTGCTGATGCTATCACACACTCTCTCTGTGTAAATTTGAAGATCTAATTGGCTTTATTAAGTGATTCATAAATCAGGCCACATTCTATCAGCTAGAAGGGTACTCTGAGGGGTTGTACAAAATGGATGGCTTTTTGTTATTGTTGTTGTTTGTATCTTTGATTTGGCGGTTTTTAATTTTTATATTTTTCAATTACAGTTGATATACAATAATATATTAGTTTCGGGTGTACAACAGAGTGATTAGACACTTATATAACATACGAAGCAATTACCTTGATAAATCTAATAGCCATCTGACCTCTGATGATTCTCAAGTCACCTCTTCTTAACTTCCAAATGTCAGAGTTCCCAATGCTCATTCCTAGACCCTTTGTTTGTTTTTGTACTTGGGCTAACTTATCTAGTCTCGTGGTTTGCAATACCACCTCTATCCTGATGTGGCCCACACTTTTCTCTCCTATAATCCCATTCTCATTTTTAAAAATTATTTTTAGATATGTAATAGGCATATCCCAAATAAGAATCGTGATTTCTTACCACCTGTCTCCATTGAGCCTGTTTCTCCCATTTTTTTTTGGTAAATGGTGCCCCCAGTCTCCCAATTGTTAAAGTCCAGGAATTATCTTTGTTCATCTCTTAAATACACCCATCCCAAAGTGTGCACGCTATCCTGATAAATAGTAAGTGAATGACAAAAAGTGAGTCCTCAAAAGAAAATATAAAAAACATAAAGGTTAATCCCTAAAGTAGGGAAACTACCATATTAATAGTTATCTTAATTCCAGAGTGATCTAAGAGCTTGGAGAAGAAATCAGAAAACCAAAACATAAGGCCCCCTGATACAAAATCATCTTGTAGTGATCATTTTCCTCAAAGAACTGCTGAAGGTAATTTAGAAGAAGACCCTGAACCAAGAGATGGGCTCAGTCTCCATCATAAAATAACAAGAAACTCCCCTTATCTCCTCCTTCGGTTCTTGTAAAGCATGTGAGAACATTTAAGCTCTATTTCTGAAATGTACTAAAAATGGCATAGCCAAGAAAGTTATTTGTTCTCTAAAGCTTTTTGGTTTCGCTGTAATTTTACTTTTTCCTCTTATTCTCTAACGAAACTGTTCGACAGTTGATCTCATTCTTTTTAAAGGATAAAGTTCCTCTGCTAGTGCTGCGCTAAGAAAAATGTCGGGGGGACGGGGGCATCTAGACAAGCTGTCACGTGATTTCGTCCCTAAGTCTGTCACGTAACTTCTTCCCTAAGTCTGTCATGTGACTTCTCCCCTAAGCCTTCTAAAGAGTTAAGGTGCTGTGACACTTTGATCGCAATGCAGAGCACAACAGGTGGGGCTTTGGGAAGCTCTAGAAGCTGCTTTTGGCCAGAATGCCCAACGTGGACCATCCACGTGCAGCTCTGGGCAGAGTGGGAACAGAAGCCTGAACACTGTGACTACTGCCGTTTCTGCTCGTCTCTCTCCTTGAAAGGAAGCTTTCAGAAAATCTTTAGGCTGAAAATGAAAAAATCTAAGAATCGACTTAGAGTTCTGATTATATAAACTTTTTATTCTATCTTCTGAATCAAAACAAATAAATTAGGACAAAGAAAAAGCTGCATGAGCTTTCTCACTGTTGAGTCCTGTCCCCAAAGCAACCACTGACAGATGGAAAGGGAATTTGAGTGGTGGCGTTTTACTAAGGAAGCAGACTTCCGATGCCTCTGGTACTATGGTAAGCAGGAACCTCTTAAGGTTATGATAATTAAAATTATGTTCAGATGATTAAACTTTCAAAAAACCTTTATTAAACTTACTCTTCCCTTTTAGAAGCATAAATTCAAAAAAAACCCTTATATATATGAAGGTATAATCAATCCTTTACTTACAGAACTGAAGAACTAAAATTATGGACTGTAGGCTATCCAGACAACGGTCACTTTTGTCCCTGGTAAATTCCCCCTCTTCACAAGGTCAAGGCCTACAGTGAGTGTCCTGCTACAATCTCCAAAATGCCCTAAATTGTGGAAGCTGCTCAGTGTCCTCTCCCACACTTGCTGGTTAAAAGCCCATTCGAGCTAGCTTAAACTCAAAAGCAGAAATTCGGTGTAATGGTACAGGGTTTTATTAAACAACAAAGAATAGAACACATCTGGACCCTAGGAACAACCAGAACCAGGGACTTACACTGGCTCCCCTTCTTAACTCTCTTCCACTCTCCTATCAAATCTTCTCTCTTTCTTTTTCTGCAAACTTGCATCCTCTGCTTCACCAATCACCAGGGTGGAGATGAAGGCATATACTTATTTTATTTTTTTCCACTTAAGTATTTATATTTAAGTTTCTATAGCAGTCATCTTGTAGACACAAGAAAGAAGAATTGCAGACCTAAACTTAGGCACATAGTAATAACAAATGCAAGTTCTGGGATCTCTCTAGATCATCAAAAATACCACAAAGTTCAGCCAGTGAAGTTCAAGCAGTTGCCTCGAAAATGGGGTTCATTTACCTGACGGATTTTCAAAACGACGCACTGAGATGCTGGGAGGAATCTTAATGCTGGAGAAAAATACTGGAACTTCAACTTTTATCTTTATCCTGTTAACATTTCTGTCTTACAATGTGCATAGGGTCATTTTAAAGAGTTCTTTTTTTTTTTTTTCAGGCTAAGGAGCGCTCTTTTTATTGCATCTGCAGCTTTAATGATAAAAAGCTAGAAACTAGACTAACATCTGGCCTGTCCCAAACCACAGTGAATAAAGAATCAGGTTCTAAAAATAAAGTACCACCAGTTAATTTCAAAGCAGATATTCCATGGAACACTGACCACTCGTCCTATTATGGATTATTATGTAGAATGCTCAGTGTTCCAAATATCTTTAGAAACTTTATTTTGTAATTATTCAATCTGTTAATGACCTTCGGTTCCACATTGTTGAACTTGAGATGTTCAGTTCTATTGACTTTGAACATCGCCTGTTGTTTCTCTGACATTAAACGTAGGCCTGGGACACCCAAGACATTTTCACATAAGAGTTGCCAATGGTTAATGGCTATAACTTATCTATAAAGAGGAAAAACTTTAAGACGATAATGGCTATTCTTAATCCTTTCATAATTTGTCTTCAAATTAGAAATTGTTATGATTCAACATTAATAATATAACAAATCTGAGTGGGAAAATTGTGTGGTTTTTTTTTCTTTTTGAATGGAGAAGAGGATTCATTTTTTAAATGGACCAGGAGTAGTTTTGACAATTAGCAAAATAATAAGAAGGCTGGGTAGTCTCAACTAAGATTTTTAACCGTGTAGAATAAAACCAGAGACCATAGCATTCTCGGGCTATTTTTCTTCATGCAAGAAAAAGGGTAAGCCATAAATTGTATGGAATCAATGATCAAATTAAAATTTCTACAGAATATTCATAGTTTATAAACATGAGTATGTGTAAGTTTTTCTTTTTCCTCATTACTTGACAATGCTACATGTGAAATGGATCTGTGAGAACGTCTGTAGCAATGTTGCTGGTACTTCGATAAATATAAATAAGATGAATTAAATCAAGTTAAAATTTAATCCTAAAATGGAATTGGTCCTGCATCCTGAAGACTTGGCACTTTGTGGGGGCTCAATAAATATTTTAAAAGGTCAATGTTTGAGGCCTGTTGAATCAAGAAACAACAAATTTTAAAGTCCTAGTCTATCTACAAAGGAAGCCCTGCTTTCAGGCTTTGCATTCCCATTTTAAGGTCCCTAGCTGATATGCTTTAACAGATAAATGCTTACAACAGCCCACATTGGGAGATATACTATTTGTGAGGTAAAAAATAATAAAACCTTATAGAATATGATGAATGAAACTCTTGCACTATACCTGGAAGCAAACAAATGGAGCAGATTGAAGACTCCAGGAAAAAAAAATGATTCATCAAGTCAACCACTGAATAATTTTCTTTCTTCTCTAACTATACAAATAATTTGAAAATTAATCAAATGTTAGGCCAAGTTCTAAAACTTAATAGGTGAATTAAGGCCTACACGGGCTAGAATCTATAAACACGAATCCAGTGAGCACAGATTAGCTCAGGATTATCTTAAGCCACATCTTTTTGGAGTTTCCCTGGAAGAAACAGGTTTACCTAACAAACCTAGCTTTTATAATTATTATTTTTATGCATAATAGTGCTCGAGAACATCCTGTAGACTTTGGAGTTGCTTCTACGCAAACTCCGTAAGGACCCTGAATAAGACTGAGTTCCTACTGAAGACAAGGTACCTAATGATCTGGTGTCAAGAAACAAAGGCAACTCCTAGCCCAGTCATTTAGCTAATGTGACCCGAGCATGTCATTCCACCTCTTTGTTCCTCACTTCAGCACCAGTAAAATGGGGATGATAACACTGATGTCGAAAGGTTCCTGTGTAGGTTGAGAGAGAAAATAAAGATGAAACTACACGATAGAAGCATGAAATGTGTTATCATTAAATCTAAGCGAGATCTGTGTGGTTCTCCAGATGGAGCAGAAGGGGAACCAGAAGGCTTAGCTGCCCTGCTCGCTGGTTGCAGAATGCGGGGGTGTATGAGCAAACAGTCTTGGGCTACTCGGCACTTCTGCCAGTCCTCAGGCATCAACAAAAGACAGATTTTGGAGAGACTCTGGGATGGCTTCAGAGGTTTGAGTTAAGTAGGGCACTCACATGAGACACTCAGTATACTTTACAGCTTCCCTAAGAAGTCAATGCCATATTCAGTTTCCCAGTACAGAAAGGTCTGTGATACATGAGTCAATTCTGCAACATCCACAAGGATGCGGGTTGCCTGAACTATTCATTAACTATTCATTAATCCCGATGACATTTTTGCCAGTTGAAACTGTTCAAGGCCCAGCTCAAATACTGCTGCTCCCAAACACCTGCTACTAGTCAAAGGTATGTTTTGCCACCACTGAAAATCATAGTGCATTCTATATCTCTTTATAAACACATCTCTGTTTATCTTATATTTATTTATATATTTGTCTTACTGCCCATATTAACCAGCTATTGCCATCATAATGCTGCATAAAAATAAAACCCCATAAAAATCTCAGTGTCCTACGACCACGACCACTGATTTTTCTCCTTTATGTGTTGTCATCATTTTCCTATGACCAGTGGCTATCAGGTACAAGTTCTTCTCATGCTGGATCACTCAAGTACAAGAAGGCAAGACAAACCATCACAACACATTTGAAGTCTTTGCTGCATTATGCTCACTAACAGTCCAGTGACCAAAATTAGTCACACAGCCTAGTTAATAGAGAAGCAGTATACATTTCACAGATAGTAGTGGAAGGCATGACAATGGCACAAGGCAAAGGAGTGAAAATTTGATAACGATTATCCAGCACCATATTATGCACAGTGTAGGATGAGCTCTATTTTACGAAATATGTTCACTTATATAATCTAAAAGCCTAAGTAAGTGTTTAAAAGCATATGCTTAATCAATTCACTGTTGAACACTGGACACTCAAAGCAATCCCACTCCTATCACAGAATCTGGCATGCAGGAAACACACAACCAGCATCTGCTGAATTAATTTCTTCAATGAAGAGGAATTCATAGTATCCTTATATGATCCCTTATATATTAGACACAGAGTGGGGACTTCTCTACACAGTTTGCAACCTCCCTGAAGCCAGAAAAGATCTGACCTAAAAACCAAGTTAACAGCACTTCAATGTCCTAAAACTGTGGGCTCTGAGAACCAGGTAGTGTCTGGAGTGATTTAAAAAAGGATCATCACCCTCACAGCCTCTAGTAAATGCACTAGCATTTAGTCATTTCTTCTGTGGTTTATTACATAAGGCAGCACATTACATTAAAAATAGAGACAAAAATGTAGCCTTTGCTTTTCCTATGGATGGACCTTAGCACCAAGCCAAATCAATTCCCTGGGAGCCAGTCTCTTTTACTTTTTTCATTTTTATTTTAAAATTTCCTTTAGGCATTAAAGTCTCCAATATGTGAAGAGCTGAATCAATTTGGTGAGTAGGAAAGAAACTGTCGATCCTTCATTTGCTGACTGTATACGTGGAAAAAGAAGTTTTACTAAATTTCTCAGAGCATTTAGATTACTCGCTCTGAAGCTATATCAACACAGTGTAAAAGTTATTTTCCTCTGTCTCTTGTCTACAAAATGACGGTAAAGTTTCAAGTACAAAGAAGCCTTAAGGCCCAGTGATTATTTAATTATCTCCTTGAAAATGATTTCCGAATGTGACAAGGGCATCAACGGTCCTTTCGAGCCTCCTAAACATACTTCTTTCTTCTCCTGCCTACTCTTGTCTCCTCGTGTTACATAACCCGCCTGCAGGGGCAGACTCAGGTTCTGTAGAGCCTGAGGTTTATATAATTGCGGAGAAAGCTCTTTAAAGAAAAGACTATGTGTTGCAAATTAAGAGCCCTGAAAGCTCAAGCTACATTAACTTTGGGATTAAACCACCTCCGCACGCCCCTTATAAGTAGGGTTGCCTGACAAAACATGGGATGCCCGGTCAAATTTCAATTTCAGGTAAACAACAAAGAATAATTTTTATTATATGTACATAGTCTATGGGATATATTAATACTAAAAATTATTCGTAGTTTATCTGACATTCATATTTAACATTCTATATTTTTATTTACTAAATCTGGCAATTCAACTTCAGAGACAGAGAATAAAGGCATATATGTAAATACCTAAAATAAATTCAGAAATACCCACGTAGATCTCCTGAGGCCTTCTGTGACTTCCCTAATTAACCCTATGATCTTTGTATTAATAAATATTTTAGAATTGAGTTTTCATTCACCACTTGTTAAATAGTATGGATTTCAAATTCATCCCTCCATTTTTAAAAATTCATGTGGAAGGGATAGGCATAAATGAATGTTTCTCATTCAAAGATAACTTTGGTAACACAGACTATAATGATTTGAAATAACTGCCAACAGACTGTCACATTGAAGAAAAGTAACTCTGTCACACTTAAATTCCCTCAGTAATGTATTCTAGCCTCTCATAGCCTTTACAGTCAAGACGCCCTTCATAACTTGTTACCCAAACCCTCCAACTTGGGTTTAACCTTCCTGTCCTCTTCTTAATTGAATGGGAAATAATTACTCATTAACAAAAGGCTTCCTAGACTTGAACACTATTAAGTCCTTCTTCTCAGGCTGCTTTTTTCCAAGTAAAATAATCTTTGCTTTAGTGCTTGCTCTAGAAAATGTCTCCCAACACTGACAGAGCTAACTCTGCTCCATATGCAAACCCCTGCCCTACACCTGAAGGCACTTTAGTTTCGAATCTGACTGCAGGTAAGATTCTAAGGAAGCCTAAAGTCAATATCAAATATAATTTGAAAATAATCCCATAAATCTGAGCTTCTATGTTACTTTTGGAGATGTTTTCAAAAACTACAAGAACATTTTGAATTTTTTCTCATTTTGACCAGAAAATAGAAACCCTTGTCGTATAAATGGTACAGAGGGTGTGATTTTATGAACTGTATAGTAACTAAAAAATTAATCTTCATGGATGAGTCACATGCCTAAAAATTTGGTTGGACAGATATTCAGATATACAGATAAATTTAACTTTGAAAAATGATACCAAAGGACAATTCTAAAATTATTAATAGACCTGACAATATTATTGAAATAAATTTAATACTTACTTCCAACAGTGGCAACTTTGAAAGCAATATACGCTTTATAAATTCTACTAGTTTTTTTAAAAATGCTTATTTTTAATAATTACTAAAGATTTTTTTCTTCATATGTAAATGGGAAAAGTAAAAATATCTATTTTGTTGGAGTACTGTAGAAACTAAATGAGAAAGTATTTAAGGCATAACACAGTGACTGTCATACAGTAAGTACTCAATAAATTTTTCCTATCATTATGGCCATTTTCAATACACAATCAAAAAGTTACCAAATATATTTTAAAAGGGATATTTTCTCTTTCTCCTTTCTATTAGTTTTATTTCTTGCTTATGCCTCCGTCCGCATGCTTTATTTTGAAGTATTTAATAGTTGCCAGGATAAATTTAGACAATTTAAAATAGGGATACCAGAAATTTTGTTTTTGATTAACATTTTTATATCTTACAAATTTATATATTACAGAACCCTAATAGTACTGTAGTTACATTTCTCTGACACAATACTCTCATTTCAGTGTTAATAATCAAGATAACTTTAAAAATACTTGTTGCTAAATAAGTATGTTATTGTTTAAAAGTTTGATATTAAGATGAAATCTACATAATTTTTATCTATTGCTATTTGTTCTGCCCTCTGAAGAGCATCCCATCTCTTTCCCACAGCATAATTTAATATTCTGGCATCTCTTCAAGTACTTAAAAACGTCTCTTTAGTAACTGTCCACATCAAGCCATTTCTTCTCCAGTTTAGCTCACTTTGTTTTATAAAACAATAAGGATCTACAGTGTAACAGGAGCTATTCCACATGCCAGAAACAAAAATAAATGAATGAAACACAATCCCTGATTGCCAAAAGGTCAGTTTAATGGAAAGATTGATTTTAAAAGACAGAAAAATATAAAATGATATAAAATTAAGGAATCGGTACCATCCTAGAAATTAAGGGCACTTGGCCTCATTGTTCCCCATGATTATACTTTCTCAGCTTTCAATTTCCTTAGGGCTTTCTTTTCAATATTCTCTAGCACAGTGGTTCTCAACCAGAGTCAATTTTGCCACCCAGGGGACATGTGGTAATGCCTACAGATATTTTATGTTGTCAGACAAGGGTGGGGGAGGTGGAGATTCTATTGGTATCTAGTGGGCAGAGGTCAGGGATGCTATTAAACATCTACAATGCACAGGACAGCAACAAAGAATTATCTGATCCAAAATGCCGACAGTGCCACAGTTGAAGAACCCTGATTTCCTTCTATTGTCCTGCGTAAAATGTAGAATCCTGGTTAAAAAAAAAAAAATACAGATGGGGTCTTACTAATTTGAATACAGAATAACCTTTATCTTCCTTCGACCACACTTCTTACCTGAATTAATTAGCCTAAAGTAGAATAAATTATATTTCAATAGCCGGTCACAAGGTTGGCTCATAAGAAACAATGTAGAGGTAACTCAAAAACTTAAAAATACAACTATATATGACCCAGGAATACCACTTCTGGGTATTTAGCCAAAGAAATTCAAAACACTAATTTGAAAAGATATATCCATCTTCCTTATGTGCACTGCAGCATTATTACATACGCCAATATATGGATGACTGGTAAAGAAGAAGTAGTGCATATATTCGATGGACTATTACTCAGCCATAAAAAAGAATGAAATATTACCATCTGCAACAACAGAGATGGACCTAGAGAACATTACGCAAAGTGAAATAAGTTAGACAAAGACAAATACCATATAATTTCACTTACATATAAAATCTAAAAAACAAAAATGAACAAATAAAACAGAAACAATTCATAGACAGAAAACAAACAGATGGCTGCCAGATGGGAAAGGGGCTGGGAGTTGGGTGAAAAAGGTAAATGGATAAAGAAGTACACCAATTGGCAGTTACAAAATAGTCACAGGAATGTAAAGTAAAGCATTGAGAATATAGTCAATAATATTGTAATAATGACATATGGTGCCAAGTTAGAAAAAGACTTATTGGGGGATTACCTCATAATTTATATGTCTAACCACTATGCTGTATACCTGAAACTAATATAATATTAAATGTCAAGAGGAACTAAAATGTTTTTCAATTTTTTAAAAATCTGAAAAAAACCAGAAATCGTCTAAGAATTGTTACTATAACAATATACATTTAATATTTTCTTAAAATCTTGTACACTAATAAAACAATTGTTTTTCTTTGAAAAAAATTAAATATGATGTCTATACCAGAAAATATTACTGTACCTTTGTAGTGATAATAGTATAGGTTATTTAGAAGAACGTTCTTTCTTGATACACATGCTTAAGAACTGGGAGTAAAATGTCCTGATGTCTACACGTTCAATTCAAATTATTCAGCAAACACATATATACACTTATACTCAAATAAGAGGAGATAAAGCAAATATAGCAAATTTTAACAATGCCTGAATATGTTAAAGTTACACTGCTGACTTTTGTTTTATTCTTTCAACATTTCTATGTGTAAATTTTTTCAAAATAAAAGTCAGAGAAAAAAGAGGTTGGCTCAAAAAAAATTAGAGTCAAGTAAAACTACTCTGTTGATCAGTTTTTCTTCTATACATTTTATTTTGTCGGTCTTAGCCTATAGTTCTCACCTGAAAAGTTTCTAATCTAAATTTAGTTACTTTCAAGTTCGATATGCCTGGTCTTCATATCTTTATCAAAATACTGGCAAAAATATTAAGAAGAGTAGATAAATAATCCCCATATCATTAAACTGCAAATGTACCTCGAGGGCTTGGCACTGGTCAATTATACAACACTCCAAGAAACAAAATTTCAATAATAAGTTATTAGGCATCTACCACATGCCAACAACATTACTACGAGCTAACTCTAGAGTTTGGGCACTCCACCAAAAACTCTAAAACCCAAAACAATGCTGTGGGAGTAAATACCACCTCCTCATGTCTCCAAACCTCATGAGGCTATTCCTGCTACACTGTTTCAAAACAACATTAACTGGCTGCCATTACTGAGTACTTAATGAAAATCTTTACATATGTGGTTAATCCTCACAACAATTTTGGGAGCTACACATTCAATTCCTGTTACAACTCTGAACACACTTGAGGCTTAGCGAAGCTGTGATTTGCTCACAGGCCCGTGACTACTAAGAATCAAAGCCAGGATTCATACCTCATCCACATGGCCCCGCTGCCATGTTGCCCTCCACTAGAGACCACAAATCCACCCAACTTCAGTCGGCTACCCCTAATTCCCCTTTTGTATATAGGGGTGCCCTGGAGAACCTTTGCCAAATTCTTTCCTAGAACAGCAGTATACCTTGATTTTGTTTATTGAAATTCTTATCACATTCACTTATTTGGAAAGAATGCACTTTTATGGGCAGGGGCTGAGAGAAAATGCCCAAAGGAAACCATAGAGGCAGTCTATTTCTTCACTAATCATTAAAAAATGATGGTAAAGGCTACCAAATTCCATATATTGCTTAACTTTGGTGAGTTTTTTACCTCTTTCTAGGAAAAAAGAAGTAAAATATTTTCTGCCTTTAAATGTTCAAAACTTGTAGCAATCCACGGGGGAAAGGCAGGATTTCTTTTATATCTAATTAAAATATGCCTTAAAAATACAGACAAGATAAGTTTACAACTGAAGTTCAAAAAAGTGGAAGAGGCAAATATTGTAAAATACTGGTAAGTGAAAAAAATATGGGAACCAAATTCTTCTCTCTATCCTTATAGTTGAATTTTTCATAATAAAAAATAAAATAAAAAGTATAAAGTTTATGACTTGATGTGTTTTTCCTCTAGAAATGATATTCTATTGAAATATTTTCATTGTTAATTAATGCACTTCAGTATAATTTACTCCAAAATATTTTTCTCATCTGTAATTCTTAAAAATAATTGGATCTCAACCTTTAAAAGATAATCAGAATCCCAAACTCTCTCTGCAGTCAAAGAATAAAATCTGTCATTTTTACTTTTAAGACTTGCTAACCATATTGCCTTTGAGTAAAGTATTAAATTCATATTTGATTTATTATCAAATGCTGGGTGCTTCAATTTCATTTTAGAATTTCAATTTAAATTTTCATTTAAACAACATTTAACAGAGCTGAAAGCTGTTGCTGAGGTTGACAAGTGTTGGCATAACAAGTAAACGAGACGACTGCCATTTTTACATGTATGAATTATTTGGCAGTATTATGAGCCAGTCTTACTCTGGAATGATAATTAATTATTGAGTTAGCTATAAGTAAAGCGAACTACTCCTGCAGTGAGTTCAAAGAAGGAGTTAAAAAAAAACCTACCTTTCAGTCTTTCTTAAACCTTCTCAAAGTTTCTAATGTTTTCTTTAAAAAGGAAGTGCTGCCAAAAAAACTGAAAGAACCAGACACCTTCATAACTATTTAATTACTGTAGGCTTGTGCAGATGGCGGCCAGGTGTCTGTAGTTGATTCCCTTGCCTCACACATGTGGGGCAGAATGTAAGTCTTCACAGAGACTGGAAATAGACATTAGCAGAGAAAGAACTACTAGCCAACTATACACTATATGAACTTGGTTTCTTCCCAAGACCGAATAGCAAATGAAGTCACTCCAATAGAGTGCCAAAACTACTGTGTCAGCATCAGAAAGCTATGATTCCATTCTTAATACTGAAGAAGTAATTTCAAAAAAAACTTCATGAAAATAATAACTATCATTTCTTGAGAGCTCACTATGCTAAACTCTTTATGTACAATACTCCTAAAATCTTATCATCATTTGTGATGGTTAATTTTATATGTCAAGTTGACTGAACCACAGGGTGCTCAGACATTTACTCAAACATTATTCTAGATGTTTCTGTGAAGCTGTGTTTGGATATTAACATTTAACGTGGTAGACTGAGTAAAGCAGATTACTCTCCCAAATATGGGTGAGCCCCATCCAATCAGTTGAAGGTCTAAATGGAACAAAAAGATTGACTCTTCCCCAAGTAAGAAAAAATTCTTCCTGCTTGACTGCCTTCAAATTGAAACATAAGCTTCTTCTTGATTTTGGACTCAAATTGAAATATTGGCTTTTCCTGGGTTTGGGGCCTGTCAGTCTTCACACTAGACCTACACTATCAGCTCTGTTGGGCCTCCAACATGCTAACTGCAGATCTTGGGACTTGTCAGCCTCCATAATAATGTGAGCCAATTCCTTATAAGAAATCAAGTGTGTGTATATGTGTGTGTGTGTGTGTGTGTGTTCAATTCCTTATAATAAATCAAGTGTGTGTATATATGTATGTGTGTGTGTGTGTGTGTGTGTGTGTGTGTAATCTCTAAAAATTATATATACATCCTACTGGTTTGTTTCATTAAAGAACACTAACGAATATACCACTTTATGAAGCAGTACATTTATCTTTATTTTTCAGTCGAGAAAACTTAGGTTTGTAGAGTATATATTACTTTTCCAAAGTTTCTTCTCTTGCTAGACTATAAGCTCCTGATGGACAAGTACTTTTACTGTTTATGTACTGATGCGTCCTAAGTGTCTAGGATGTTGTGTCACATAAATTAATTTGTTAACTGAGCGAATGAATTCAGCTAGAAAGTGGCAGAGCTAGGGCTTGAGATCCGGGATGACCCAAATCTGTTCTTTTAACCTCTATGATGAACTCTCTGTTAAAGGTCTTTTATATTTTCACATGTCAGTCTTTGACACAGTAGTTCTTAAAAGAACATTACTAGCCTATTTGCACTCAGTTCTGAAACTATTAATTCCTAAAAGTGATAGAATCAACATCCAAAAAAAATCCCAAAAGATAGAACAATAAACTTACGAGATGATATTTAGTTACAAAACATGTAAAATCTTTTTATTTCAAACAGCAGCTAAACTTATATGGATGTAAGAGGCATAGCTTACTTAGCAAGTGTATATTAAAAAGTACTAGCAGGATTGATTGACAGGAGCTTGATATCAATCAGCACTGAGTAATGTGTGCCAAAAGGCTAATTTTGGCCACATTAATAGAATATTTTGTCCAGATGAAGGGAAATAATTCCATTTTATTATGTCTCTATATCAAACCACATCTAAGCCACACACTTCAAAAAGGGAGGCAAACTGGAGTACGTTCAAAGGAAGGTCACCAAGAAGATGAGGAGAATCAAAACCCTGTTGTACGAAGATTAGCTGAAGGAGTAAAAGACGTTTGCCAGAAGAGAAAATTCTACAAATATCTTAGATGCCTTCAGAATGTGTAAGGCTAACGTGACCAAAAGATATTAGATTTTTTTTCATGACTGGTCCCAAAAGATGGACTTTGGCCTAATAAATACAAAGTTAATGACACAGTGGACCATCTCAATTTTCCAAAAATGAGATGGACAATATCATGAAAATAGTTAAGTTCTCAATGTATTTGTATTTAGTTGGCAGCTAAGCTTCAGATAGGCTGGTAGAAAAGAAGACCATTATGGTTCCTTCTAGGCCTAAATGACATGATGCCCCAAAGGATATAAAAGAGGAAGAATCAACATGGTCATAATAAATAGAACTGGAGAAAATATTTGCAAAACACATATCTGATAAAGGATTAATATCTAAAATATGTAAGGAACTCATACAACTCAATAATAAACAAATAATACAATTTGAAAATGTATAAAGAACCTGAATAGACATTTCCCAAAGACAGTCATATAGCTTCCAGGTACACGAAAAGGTGCACATCACTAATCATTAGGGAAATACAAACCAAAACCACAATGAGATATCACCTTACACCTGTTAGAATGGCGATTATCAAAAAGGTAAGAGATAAGTGTTGACAAGAATGTAGAGAAAAGAACTCTTGCATTCTGTTGGTACAAACGTAAAATGGTACAGCCACTGTGGAAAACAATAGGGAGGTGCCTCAAAAAATTAAGAATAGAATTGCCATATGATATAGTAATCCCACTTCTGGGTATATATCCAGAGGAAATAAAATCATCTGCACCCCTATGCTCACTGCAGCATTATCACAAGATGTGAAAACCTAAGAGCCCATTGGCAGATGATGGATAAAGGAAATCTGACATATATGTGTGTGTGTGTGTGTATGTATATACATAAATAAAATATTCCATTATATATGATAAAATATTATTCAGCCATAAAAAAGAAAATCCTACCTTTTATAACAACATTGATGGACCTTGAGGGCATTATGCTAAATGAACAGCATAATGACAGAGAAAGACAAATACTATATGATCTCATATGTGGAATCGTAAAAATCTAAACCAATAGAAACAGAGAACAGATTGGTGTTTGCCAAAGGTGGGGGGTGGGAGGATGGGTGAAATGAGTGAAGATTGTCAAAAGGCACAAACCAAGTTCTGGGGTCGTAATATATACAGCATGGTGACTATAGTTAACAATTCTGTGTTGTATATTTGAAAGTTGCTAAGGGAGATTTTAAGAGTTCTCAGCACACACACAAAAAAATGTTATACATGAGGTGATGGATATGTTAAGTAATCATTTTACAATATATATAAATGTGAAATCACTACATTATACACCTTAAGCTTATACATATTATGTGTCAACCGTATCTCAATAAAGCTAAAAGAAAAAGAAGGGAGATAATGATGTCCCCGTCACAAGATTAAAGAAAAGAAAGTTGGTCAGATGAGAAGAGGCAATAAACTGAAATCTATTGTACAGTTTACACGGCACCAGGCAGGGCACTTCCATTTACATTCTATTATTGAATCCACACAACATAATGAGATAATTATGTCCATTTCAGAGAGGAGAAAACTGTAGTTCAAGGAAGTCAAGGAACTCATTGCCACAGACAGTGAAGAGAAGATTAGAGATTCCTCTATTCCATAGCTCTTTCCTACAAAAGGGGAAACTTCCGGTTTGACTACTGCCCACACTTTCTCAGTAGCTCCTGTCAAATAATTAGTGAACCTTTCTGAAGGCGGTTGCTGGTGCTGACTCTATGCAGCCCCTCAGGATAGAAAACAAGCTCCTGCCTGAGACTGTGAGGCTCACTTGCTTCAGAGAGAGTCTGCCTCACACCGTGTAAAACTCTCCATATTTTGATCTACATTACACCTGTTAAAATAAATTTAAAAAAAAAAACAATATTACCAGCTTGTCTGTATATGGCAATCCTTTAAAATTTTATTACATCTAATTTTTGCATAAAACATGAGATTCTATATACTTTGATAATAATAACAGGTTTATAACAATGCATCATTCCAAAGAATTTAGGATAAGATTCTAAATATCTTTTAATAATCCTGATTTCTTTAATAAGCTACTATATTTACTTATTCTAAATTCTTAAAACTTGCTGTATCTTTGGCCAATATAACCTATGTTCAAAACCCTCCAGTGGCTTCCCATCTCACCTGGAGTAAAAGAAAAAAATGCTTGAAATGACCAGCATGGCCTTACACAGTCACCCTCCTTACCTCCCTGGCCTCACCTCCGTCTACACTCCCACTTCACGTTCAGCTCCAGCCACCTTGGCCCCTCGGCAGGTGGTCAAATAGCTCCTCCCTCTGAGAACTTTCTACTCAACTGCCCAGGTCGTTCTTCCCCAAGAGCCCTGAATGGTGAGCTTCCTCTCCTCCTTCAGGTCTTGAAATAAATGTCACCTTTCCAACAAAGCCTTCTCTGACCACCCTATTTAAAAGGTCAGCACCTGTACCTGGACCTCCCTATTACCCTTCCCTCCTTTATATTTTCCCCAGAAATTACCATAATTTATATTCTATATATTTTAGTTACTTTGGCTACTGTGTTTCCTATCCACTAGCATATGAGGACCAGGAACACTTTTATTCAGTGATACACCCGGAGCTCAGAATAAATGCTTGTTGAATGAATGAATGATGAATGAATGAGGGAGCAGGATATTTATGCAGTAATTATTCTTTGAATAAATTTCATGTAGCTCTACTACATAAAATGGTATGATGAATTGTATGTGTTTACTGCCTCTGTACAAGCATCTCTCCTCGCATTACATAAGGACCTCTCTAAAAAAAGGTTCTGAAAAGAGTCAAATTTCTAATAAAATGTAGTAGCGGCACTGAAATTTAAGAGAAAAAATATATAATTTAAGTCTTTTCTACATGTATAAACAACATGATTACAGAGAAATATGGGAGCTTTCTTTTTTGTTAAAAACATTGCTAAGAAGTGGATGTCTTAGATTAGGAAATGCATACTTAAGCCTTATGAACATAGTTTTTCCAAATAATTGCGGGGCAGGGGAGGGAGTCTTCTTACTGCCTCACTCACAAAATGTGTCCTTGGAAATATTTCCACTGATATCATCAAGTGCATTTACAAACCTATCTATGTAGAGCCTTGTGCCTGACACTAGGGATGTAAGTGAAGCAA
Organism: Pteropus alecto; assembly: GCF_000325575.1. Lineage (NCBI taxonomy): Eukaryota > Metazoa > Chordata > Mammalia > Chiroptera > Pteropodidae > Pteropus > Pteropus alecto. The sequence goes on from NW_006437828.1 coordinate 764,975, forward strand.
GGGAACGAGAAAGTCTTGCCCTGGAAGGGCTTCCAGTTATAGCTGGACAGAACACGAGAGGAGAAATTAACACTGACCAGCTGCCCCCTCAGAATCAGCAGAAGCACTGTCAGCACTTACAGATGAATGATACACAGGAGAATCTGAAAGGTTTTAGTTGAAAAAGGTCCTTGAATAATTGAGACGGGATTATAACCAGATGAAATACAATCGTATTAGTTATAACTTGTTCTCAGTTGTTAGCGATTTCCTCCAGTGCCTCTGAAAGATTAGTAAGGTTATCAAGACAGAGTGTCACAACTGGTGAGAGTTTTAACCCTTACCGTGACCTGCGGGGCAGCAACTGTGAAACTTCAGTAGTGCCTAAATAGTGCTGGAACATGTCACTGATTTACCTATGAGTACCCTAACTGATTCTTTTATTCCCCATGACTAAAGAACTCGACAATATTTTTTGATTGAAGTCAGTGCGGTGATGGTATTTGATGCTGCAGTATTCCGAAGGTCTGTTTTACATAATTTTATGCTCTCTACTTTTAAATGTCTCACTTAGTCATACTTTTAGATCTTCACCTGAAATCCTCACCTTCTCAAGTTTATTTCCTAGTCAATCCAGTTATAAAAAGCAAATGCCTAAAACACCATTCAATAAAGCCAATGCAGCTATGCTAGATTTAAGTTACATCCACTTCCACAATGAAATACCAGAGGTACAATTTAAGATCAACACATATTCTTTTTGTTCATAAATTTAGGTATACATTTTTTCTTAAATTTGCGAAGACTCAACTGGATAATGTCAACATACTGAAATTATTTTAGGCTGCATTTTGTGATCTGAGAAAAAATATCTTGACTCTTTTACCCCTTCATGACATGGAATGAGAGTCTAAGGTTCACTTGTGTCTGACCCATTCTAGATAACCTGTATCTAGCAAACCACAGGTTCAGAATTTTGTAGGATACAACTAACTCTGTGGAGAGAGAAAAGCTTGCCATTGCTGCTCACCACCACCTGTCAGGGAAGGTTAAGCTGCCAACATATATCCACCCTCCCTGCATAAACGATACTTGTAGAGATAAATGCGACATGAGCTGAAAAGGTAGTCAATGCTGCATTTTTATAACGTTTTTATGGAGACGGACATTTTAACAAAGCTATGATGGGTGACAGCTTAAATTCAGTGTCTGAGAAAGCCTTTAATTAAGATTTATAAGGACAGCTACTAGATGCAAATATAAAATAATGGTTAGATATGTTTTTTAAAAAAGTGAGATGATTCAATGGTCCCAATGGTTAATCACTAACTCTCATTCTAACTTAAGTGACTTAATAAAAATCTCAAATCTGGAGAGTTTCGTAGCTCTGTGTCATAGGAGATGGAGAGGAACAACTCTGGAATTACTCAGCTTGGAACCAGAGAGTTAACAAGTGCCAAGCTGTGAAAAAAACAAACAAAACAACAAATGCCAGGCTTCCAGCCTGGGCAATGAATAAGCAACATCACAGTATCCCACTCACTGGCTTCTGATGGCCATGAACCATCATGCCCAGCAGCAGCAATGCCCAGTAGAGTTTCAGTCTCATCTCCTGTAACGTGAAACCGGTCCCTGACCATGCGCTTCATCCACACCCATCCAAAGGTGCCTCAAGAGTTCCTATGCATCACGGACAAAAATAACTCACCTGTGGATCAAGGTTAGGATCAGTGCTGTCAACCTGGGTGAGAGACCGTCCCAAGAAGGTGCCTACAGCCTGGCTCACGGAGCATTTACAGTGCACTGGCAGCAACGTTCGCCATGCAGGGGGTCCACGTGCTTCTACATCTAAGGTCATGAGGATAAACACAGCATGTATACTCTGACAGAATTATGATGATCAGGCAATCTTTATTTTAACTGGAAAGTGGTCAATATCAAGGGGGCAAAATAACCGTAAGAACTGAGGAATAGAAAGATACTGGAAAAAAAACTAATTTCTACTACTATCATGCTAGTCTAAAACTTTGAGTATCTTAGAGTTGCAGAGTCTCAGACCTGGAAGGACACTAATGAGTATCTAGTTCAAAGATATTATGAATTTTAAATAATTCTATAGACTGAAATTAAGTAAAATTTCTTAAACCCATTTGTCATTTTAGAACCTTTTCTGTCAAAACATAGTTTTTCTTTCATATAAAATGAGGGCTATAGAGAAAACAATACAACCACATGGGACACAAAAAAAGACATAAAATGTAAAATTATTTTTTATATGATTGCAAAAAGTTAAGGTAAAAGAGATATCCAAATTATAGTGCTTAACTTGGGCAGGAATTAGAATTAGTAAACCTAAGGTTAACACAGTTACTCAATATCTTTTCATATGTAAAATTAAGATGTTACATGTTTTTCTAATGAAAATAAGCTGATAATGAAGGCGAAATATTCAGCAAAAGCTTTTTATTCAATTTTTACTCAATAAATACAAATTCAACCCATTTCCTACTCTGAATGACATCCACAATCTTCTCTCACAGCAGAACATTTTATTGCACCTTCTTATTTGCAGACTAATTCCTCTATTAGCTTATAACTTTACCAAAAGCAGAGACTGTTCCTTAGCTACTTTTATATTTCAGTGCCTAAAGTAGTTCCTATTAGAAGCAGGCACTTAATAAATGCTTTTGAATAAAGAAGAGATAACTGAAAGAATGAATGAATGTCAGGATCTGAGATGAATGACATTGATCCTATTCTCACATAGCTTGCAGTTTAGTTGGTAGCTGTGTTCAGGATGCTATATAATAAACCACACAGACTAGGTGGCTTATAAAACAAACATTTATTTCTCAAAGTTCTGGAGGTGGAAAGTCTAAAATAAAGGGGCCAGGAGATCTGATGTACGATGAGAGCTCTCTTCGTGATCTGCAGTTGGCCACTTTCTTGCTATATCTTCACAAGGGCAGAAAGGGAGAAGGAACAAGCTCTCTGGTCTCCCCTTGTAAGGGCACTAATCCCATCATGAGGGCCCCACTGTCATGACTCCATCTAAACCTAATTACTTCTTAAAGGCCTCAGCTTCTATTACTATCATATTGGGGTTAGGGCATTAACATATAAATGTTGAGGGCACGCAAGCATTTAATCCATAACAGTTGAAGAGACAGAAATGTAAAAAAAGAAAGTATGGTTATAGATAGAGAAAAATATTTCAGTAGTGATAAAAGAAAAGAAATGTAATGAGACTATCAATATGTGCAATCAAATCCAGGAAAAGAAACGCAGAAGGTTTTATACAATCCTTTTTACTTATTCAACGTATATTTATCAGGTATCAAAATACACAGGCATTATTTAAGATGCTAGAAATATCATGCTAAACAAGAAACACTGGTTTCTGCTCTTGTGGAAAAGGAGTTGAGATAATGTTAGAAGGAGCTATGCATGCTTACCTGGGTGCCAGCTCCCTCCCTTCATCCCTCTCTCTCTCCCTCCCTCTTCTCTCGCTCTCTCTCTCTCTCTTCCCTCGCATTCCCAATTCCTTCCTTTAGAAGTGGAGGGAAGATGTGAAAAAGAGACTAAATTCAAATTATGCAAAAGTCTAAACTTGGGGAAAATTTTAGAGACACTCATTTTTGCTCCACAGCCAAGTCGAGATTTTTCATCTGATTTGGCAGTTAAAAAAA
>NW_006437828.1:768663-803734 GCF_000325575.1 Pteropus alecto
CTGATTATCTTATGTCTTAATCGGTTCTAAAGTCTAGACTTTAAGTTCCACAGATAGTAGTGGTGACGGTGGAGAGTAGTGAAAATATTTAGATTATTTTCTCGAGGCACCCCTTACTGATTAACTGAACCAAGAAAAAGAAAAGAGAATACAGCCTTAATTTTGGGCTCCAGCAGCTTTCTGGATAATGATGCCGAGGTAAGATGGAGAAGAATGATATGCGGGCTAAGAGGATGATGACTCCATTAGCAAAGATAAGGGATAAAAAGGAGAAGCAGATTTAAGGGAAAGAAACAACTTTACTTTCAGGCATGTGCAGGATGAAGTAATGTGGGATTTGTGTATGGAATGTTCCAGTGGAATGTTCCAGCATACAAGTAGGGAGAAAAGGTGTGCTGGAGCCAAGTACCAACTTGAGAATTTTCTGCTTACAGGCTATATTGGAAACTACCAGGGCGGATAAGATTGCCCAAGGAGAATACTACATGATGTGAGAACTCAATGTCAGAACTGAGGCCAGTTCAGCTCCACTAGAGAGAGCAAAATTGAAAAAGTTCATTCAGGGAGGAATGGAGTCATTAAAAAAGTGTCATAGAAGTGAAGGGAGGAGAAACTTTTAAGAACAAAGGATTAGTTTCTATCACTGAATACTGGGACAGTCCACATAACCTAAGAACCGAAAGCATCAATTTTACTTTTCAATTAAGGGGCCACTAGTGACTTAAAAAAAGGGAGAGAGGAGAATCGAAGAGAGAGGAAATGATGTTAAAGGAATACCTGAAAAAGTTTGGATTCACAGAGAAGAAAACGAGGGCTAAACAGGAACATTTAATATGAAAGCGTTCTTTTCGAGAGTAATATTAAATATCAAACATTTCTTAAAAACAGATTTTCAACACAATTGTGTTAGTAAAAATGTGGGTGCTTTAAATTCCTTAATAAGAGCGGGTTTTTTTTCATTCTTTGTCAATATAACAAGATAATTTCAGAAAATGAATTTATCTACTCATAGAAAAGTTGATGCAGAGTAATGCCAGCCATAAAAAATTTAAATATAATTGCAAAATATCAATTGCAGAATGAAATGTAGTTGTAATTAATTAGATTTACATGAGCATTAGTTCAGAATAGCCTTAGTTAACTAAATTAGCACTTAGTTCAGAATCGCTGCAACTGAAGTATCTGAAATTTTTTTAAATGTAAATAAGATGTCTTTTAAAGATAAGTTAATATTACAAGTAGACTAGAAGCAGGTTTAAAATTCTTCGTCCTACTGTCTATACTAAAATTGCCACTACAAGATAAGCCAATTTTCTACCATAAACAACTGACTCAGTACTGCCAATTAATCTGAATCACCTTTTCATTTACAAAAGTGTTTCATTTTGTTCTAATTAAAACTCCTTCTTATTTTATAAACCATTGTTTGTCTACTTTGTCTAGGTATAAGCATTTCTACCTATTTTACCTTTAACCAATGAGGCTTTCAGTTACTATACAGACTTTGTCAAATGGTACTTACTGTTCATTTTCGAGGCAAAATTAGAAAGTTAGCAATAATAATAACAATGAATTCATGAACCATGAAATTGGTACATTGAAATAAACTGCACTTAATTTGGCTTAAGATTTTAACACTGCCAAACAAATCCTCTTAACACAAATTCTTAGATAATAAAAAGCCTCATTTTTGATACTGCTCAAAAACATAAGGATTCATTCTTTGGAAATTAGGTGACATAATAAAATAGAATACAAATGACAGACAAGAAAGTGCTATTTGGTGTTTGGACCAACTTCTAGGAGAACCAGTACCCGCTGAAGCAGGTGGGGGTCTTCCAGGTCATCATCAGTGAGGCCAGAGACCCCGTGAGGGGAGACGTGCACTTCCAAGTAAACCTTCAAAAGACACCCTGGCCTCCTTCACACACAAACATGAAGGCTTCCTCACCTGGTTCATGCTGACCATTCTAGAAGCAAAGTTTGACCGAAACTGTCACAAGAGTGAAATGCCCTTTCCCTCTGAAGGACGGTGATGTGCCTCGGGGAAAGTCTGACTTGTGGCTGCTGAGCTGCTCTGGGTCCCACAGATAAATAACTAATTTCTTGGGGATCGACATGTTTCTTTTGTTCTGGAATGTGTCATTATCCTAAGAAGTACCTCTGCATTTTGAAAAGAGAATAAAAAGGTCTCATGTAGATAGAGAATTTTTTCCCCTTTAAAAACACATAAAATGTGATGCTGAAGCCATCTGTCCCTACTGCAGCCTTTACTGATTTTAAATCAGCTCTAATCCATTCAGTCTCCTCAGATGTTAAATTACCATCTACCACTCTATTTCTCCATCCTTAATGCTAGGGTCATATAATTGATTCCTTTTACAAGCCTGGATTGAAATTTAAACTAATTCAATCATGTGGGGAATATACTTTTCTTTTAAAAATAGATACAATGTGAATTTACTAGCTGAATACTTGAGGCGCCCTAGGATAAACTGAAGTTGTTTCACATAACTCCCCAGAGCATTCTCTACAGCCCTATCAGTGAAGAGAGGCTGCTGTGACATCATGCTGGTCTGCCAATAAATGGCATGCAATTTATAACAATCCAGTTGCTTCCCAGATGCGGCTTCATCTCACACTCTCACCGGAAAGCTATTTTAAAGTAGCTCTTAAATAATGGGGTTATTTAAAATAGTCCCACTCTACACTTACTAGTTAAAAACCTCCAGAATTCTGCTTTTCAAAAAATATTCACTGAAGACCTCAATGCTACTAATCCAGCAACAGTCTCTAACTCCTCCCGGCTAATGGGAGAAGATTCTTGAAAACTTGTAAGGAGAAAAAGCATCCATATAATCTGAGGTCTTGCAGATATTGTAACGAACTTTTGAACTAATATACAAAACTAACATTTAACTGAAGAAAAAACAGGTCAAAAGAAACCAAATAATTTTCTCAAGGCAATAAACCTAGTTAATGGCCAAGTACAACCCAAGTCTGGTTGGTGAACTGAACTGTTAAATAACATGTTAGTTAAAATAACAGAGAAAACCAAATGCCCCTCCGATTCTATTAAATGGAGTTCATGCTTCATACCTAACTGTATGGATATTTTGAATCCGAACTGTGCATGAATAGTAAGAACTTATTCATGTTAAAGGGCAAACCTGAAAAAAAAATTAAATTGACAAATGACTGTTCTTTTTACAGCACTTAAAACTAGGTGCTTATTAATTTTTTGAGGAACCCCCACACAGCTTTCTATAGGAGCTGTACCAATTTACACTGCCACCAAGTGTATGAGGCTTCCCTTTTCTCCGCATCCTCGCCAACACTTGCTATCTCGTCTTTAAAATAGTAGCCATTCTAACGTGTGAGGTAATATCTCATCACAGTTTTGACTGGCATTTCCCTGATAATAAGTGATACTGAGCATCTTTTCTGTACCTGTTGATCATTTGTATGTCTTCTTTGGAAAAAATGTTTACTCAGCTTCTCTGCCCATTTTTTAATTAAATCGTTCGTTTTTGCTATTGAGCTGCATGAATTCTTTATATATTTGGATATTAATTCCCTATCAGATATATGATTTGCAAATAATTTCTCCCATTTCATAGATTGCCTTTTCATTTTATTGATGTTTTCCTTTACTGTGCAAAAAACTATTAGTTTGATATAGTCTCACTTTTTTCATTTTTTCTTTTGTAGCCTGTGCTGTTGATATTTTAAAAATCATCAGAGAAATGTCAAGGAGTTTCTTCTCTATTTTCTTCTAGGAATTTTGGGTTTCAGGTCACATGTTTAAGTCTTTTAATCCATTTCAAGTTAATTTTTGAGTGGTGTAAGATGGGTTATCCAGTCTTCCCAACACCAGAGGCTCTCCTTTTCCCATTGAGTATTCTTGGCTCCCTTGTCAACTATTAACTGACTGTAAATAGAGGGGTTTATTTTGGGGTTCTTGATTCTGTTCCATTAGTGTATGTGTCCATTTTTATGACAGTACCGTACTGTTTTGATCACTGTAGTTTTGTAGTATAGCTTGAAATCAGGAAGTGTGATGCCTCCAGTTTTGTTCTTCTTTGTCAGAACTGCTTTGACTATTTTGGATATTTTATGACTTCACACAAATTTTAGGACAGTTTTTTTTTTTTTTATTCTGTGAAAAATGCCATTGAATTCTGGTAGGGATTGCACTGAATCTAGAGATGGCTTTGGGTAGTATAGACATTTTAACAGCAATCCCACTTCTCGATATATATCCAAAGGAAATGAAATCAGGATCTTGAAGATATCTGCAGTCCCATGTTCATTGCAATATTGTTCACAATAGCCACGACATAGAAACAACCTAAGTGTTCATCAATGAATGGATGAAGAAGTGGGGTGTGTGTGTGTGTGTGTGTGTGTGTGTGTGTGTGTAATGGAATATTATCCAGTCATAAAAAAGAAAAAAATTCTGCCATTTTTGAAAACATGGATGAAACTTGAGGGAATTATGCTAAGTAAAAGAAGTCAGAGAAAGACAAACACTGTATGATACCACTTCTATGTGGAATCTTAAGCTGAACTCACAGAAACAGAGAGTAGAGTAGTAGTTACCAGGGGTTGGGGATAGAGGTATCGGAAATGGAGAGATGTTGATCAAAGGATACAAACTTCCACTCAGAAGATGAACACATTTTCAGATCTAATGTATAGCATGGTAATTATAGTTAATAATGCTATATTATATATTTGAAAGTTGCTAAGGGAGTAATCTTAAATGTCCTCACCACAAAAAAGAAATGGTCATTATGTAATGGGATAGAGTTGTTAGCTAATGCTTCCATGCTAATCATCTCATAATATATACTTTTATCAGATCAACACATTGTACATGTTAAGCTTGCATAATGTTATACATCAGTTATATTTCAACTGTCCTGCGGATGAATCAAGAGGTGACAAAAGATGCCCCCTACTTTACATTGGGTTACTCTGGCTGGAACCTGCTTTACCTTCTAACTCATTACCCATCACACTCCTGCCTCACCTCTACCTCACATTACCATTAGTCAACTAAGAGGTAAAACAGAGAGGAGAAAACTGGCCAGACATTGGGAGAAATATGTAAGTACCATCTTGACCAGAATTAATTTTTCCCAGAGAGAAGTTAAAATGTATGAGAACCTTAAGTGTACTATACTTGCATACTCTTAAACATTTATGTTGACCCACACAAAAATATATTAGCCCCAGAGCTATACAGCTTTATAGAGGAAAGGAGCTTTGTATGGTATGCAGTGAAGCTAACTGAGACTTACAGAGAAAAAAGATGAGTGTCTGCTTCTACAAGTCTCTCCCACTTCATAATGTAAAAAATATGCAACTTTTAAACATATATTTTTAAGTAGGCCATCATGAAAGTGTAATACAGTGCTTAAAACTATTAATAGCAAGATCGGTGACTATAATGTGAACATCTTTAACTGCAGAGCAATTCTGCTAATTTTGCTATTAGAATCAAGGACAATTATATACAACCAGGTGTGCTGCAGATTATTTTTTCCTTTTAATATTTGAATATGTACCAAGGGACTTTAATAACGACATATTTTAATGAAGTAAGAATCTCTAAAAACAGTAAGTGATTTTAATTTGTAATAGCATACTGTGTTAAACTTACACACAAAAACATTCGTTGCAAACTCTTACTTCTACAGAAACGTTACACTTCAAATCATAACAATGCCGCCACTTATAAAAACACCTTCTTGGGCAGGACTTGCATTAATTTTTAAATGATTCCCTTTACTTGTCTATAACTCTACCCAATACACATAACCTGGATTGCCACTAAGATATAATATTGTGGTTTTAGACATGTCAAATTTTGCACTAGCCAGTATAAACCACTCAGTGCAGTTTAAATCTGTTTATTAACATTGTTTTATATAACTTAAAACTTTAGTTACTAGTTCTTATATTCCTTTATAATTTTTCTTTCTTTATCTCAGATACACTTGCTAACCCAAAATCACGCTCTTTCTTTTACTAACGTCTATGGGCAACCAGTTAAATACAGACTTAAATGTGGGCGGGCAGGGGGGAAGAACAGCAAAAGGTGTGGTGATTTTGTACAGATTGTGTCTCACCCATATTTAGAATATTCTACTGAAATTATTGGTGTGATGTCATAAATACTAGGTACCCATATAGATTTGTTGAATAAATAAACTTTTGATCAAAGTTCTACAAAAACTTCAGAAAGAAATTATTTTACTGGATTGTAAAATAGAGTACAGCATCCAAAGACTAAAATTCTTGTTCACACAGTCAAGACCCGGGTCTGCCCATCTCTAAAGCCCATGCCCTCTACGGCTCTTTTGTTTTGCCTTGAGGAGACATTCCTAGTGAATTCAAAACAGGAAGCGTAAGTTTTTCTCCCTTTTAGCCTCCTGCACTTTGTTGTGACACTGCCCTCTGCAGTGTGATGTAACATAACAGATCAGCCCAAAAGTCAACCAAACTACATCAGCCATGAAATTTTGGTGTGTCTTTAGATAAGTCACTTAACCTATCTTAGCCAGTTTTTGTTCCTTAGTGTGTTCTTATTTTCATCTGCAAAATACGATGCTTAAACAATTCAGTTTTAATATTCTACAAAAATAAGTATGTAGGTTGATGCTACAGCTAGATAAAAATAATTTATAACAGCACAAGCAAATAAGTAAAATTATCTTTTTATAACATGTCTAGAATTTGAATCTTGTTTCTTATCTTATAGTTTCAATCTCCAAATTCTTCAATTGTTACTAAGTTCCTCCCAACACACTAATTTCTCTTTCCTCCAGCTCTTACCAGGAAGTTGTCTTTAACTAACACAGGGTTTTAAAAGCTGTAGAGTAGATGGACTTGTTAATACCTCGGTATACATAAAACTAAACCTTTTCACAAAAAAAAATTATTCCGTGAAAAACACAAAGAAAAAAATGGAGAGGTGAAAATAACTTGTGACTGGATACAAAGATGAACGCAATGCCATTAAATTACCACCCATTTATGAATAACAAGCACTGATCGATTTTGTTGTCTCTGTTAGAATCCAAAAAATTAACAAGATCTCATGTTTCCACCACTGGTGCTAATAACTAATCAGGTGTGTATTTCATCTCTGAGTGTGACTAATCAAAATATGTAAAAATTTCTAAAAAAATAAGAAAAAGGAAAATGGTAAGAATGACTTTTTCCTCATCTCAGAGTCCTCCAAGGAGAAGGGCTCAGTAAGAAGCACCATTTTTCTAAATTTGTTTCCTATTGCCCCTGGTTATTTACCTCAAACTGTGTTAATAGAGGATTTTTACTTTAAAGAAATACAGTCTCCCAATTTGTGGCTAAAATGACAAGGTTAGAGGCTTGTTCAGATTCTCACCTAAAGGGGAGAAGCATCTGGTTGTTTATGTCACTGTTCATATTTTTTCTAATGCAAACTGAATACATAATAAGAGTCATTATATGAAAAGATGTAACCTTAACTATTAACACCATTAGACACCAGACTCAGAATTTCTGGTCAGATGGCAAGAAACTAGAACCCCAATTCAATTGGTCATTTATTTTTAACTTGTAATATTTAATCAGAAAAATTACTGTACAACCTTATTCGCCTAATTTTTCATCAAATATTAACTGAGTACAGTATATGTGCAAGAAAACATGATAAAATGTTTGCTTGAGACTACTAATACATAAGTTCCCTTTTAGGTAGGGGCAATTCCCTGCTCTCAGAAATAATATACCAAAAGCATCTCTGAAAAGGTGCATATAAACCCAATTACCAGTTTGCATGTTAAAAGAAAGATTCCAGCCCCAAGGAGCTAAAATCTTTTATGAAATTCCTAATTAAATATTTCTTTCATTCAAAGTATTTGGTGATATATTTCTGACATTTTGTTCATGTTTTTACATCATTCTCTTCTTTCTTAATTTAGGTTCTATGAGCTTTTTTTAGTGAGGCTAAAGGTCTGCTGCTCTCTTAATGTGCCTCATGACTTCATGCCTTCTCCCAATTATAGCACATATGAGAGCTATTCTTATGAGAACTGGCATTATCGATTTTATCTATTTCCTTTTTTCAATCTCAAGTAAATTTAAAATTCAAACGATTGTGCAAACACTGCTATTTTGACAAGATAACAATGATTTTTAAAGACGAAACTGTTGATTGGCAAGCAGTGGCACCTCAATACGCCTCAAAATGTTCTTTTTCCAGTTGACTGGCCATAGAAATGTCCAAATTTTGCATACAAAAGAAGTTTCTATGTTTGAAAATGTGGGTTTTAATAAAGTCAAACCTCTGAAAGTCAGAGGCTGCTTATGTATGTAATTATATTTTAAAGGAAACTGATAGTGATTAATTACGTAAGTTTTAGCTCTAATGTTGGAAAAAATATTTATAGAAACCATTTGGCTCTTTTGGCCATAACATCATGTTAGCTATTTATTCATTACAACTTTGTGATTCAGCTTTCAGAGCTCATACAGCCACAGTGCTGGTTTTTTTTTGTTTTTTTTTTTTAATTCTTTCTGAATCTGTCTACCTAATTTTCAATTCTTTCTATCCGACTCACCATTCAATATTTAACTCCTTACAAATCCATTATCCGCAATTAAGAGTCATCTCTTTAATCTCTCTAAACTGTGATAGGTTCTAGACACAGATGTCCCCACATCCTCACACCCTCTATTTCCATCCTGCATTATTCACCAAGAAATAAAACTACTCAGAAGGAGAAAACAGGTTTAAGTATGAGCATTAGTGAATTTCAAGTCTCTAAAGTGAAGAATGCAGGAGATAGTGAAACCTCTGGATATCTGAGATCCCTACTGTGCTGGCTTCATTGTTCAGGTTAGTGTCACTGGGGTACACGGCTATTTATATGGCACGATCAGAAGGAACAAGAAGCTGCTATTCCTTCCTATGTAGTAAGTCTGTACTGATACTGAACTTATCATTATGGTTGAAGGATGTTATTTACTTCATGAGGCATGTGTGAAGCACTGTTGTTGAAATTCCTAATATCTGAATTCTGCCTTCATTTTATGGCAGGATAAGAATGAAGTGTCAGTGGAAATACTATGAAAAAGCAGGACACGATAAGTTATATTAATAAGATCAGTAAAACTCATAACCATAAATAGAGATGCTTTAAGTTCTGTCACTAAAATTGGCTCAAGAGCAGCAGCAGCATTACTTTTGGTTCTCACTGACTCCCATGTGTACTCTTGTGGATTTGTTCTGTAATAGTATTCTCCACTAAAAGAAACCAAAATTTTGTGGAGGGAACTGATTCCATGACAAGTTTTGAATAGCCTCGTGATGCTGGTGAACAGAATGAGTTATGATTGTAAAAGAAAGGGAGTCAACTAAAAAGCGACTCTTCTGGACAAGTAATGACCATTTATATCCTCTGGTATAAGTTCTGGAACAAGATGAATCTGCAAAAGAACATCTGTAATTAGTACATGGTGACATTCAAATGAGAAAAGTTAACATAAATTGTGCTGATAAACGGTTGTAGAAAAAAGACAAGTGAATAAGTTAGGATGACTATGAATAAATGGAGGATGGTCGTGTGAGTGTGTGTGTGTGTGTATGCGCGCGCGCGCACACGCGCGCACATGTTTGATATATTTAGTCTGTTAATTATATCCTTCTAAAATACAGACTTGTTTTTCCTTCTCTTAGTATAAGCAGGAAACAAAAAGTAACAGTGACTAAATCAAATAGTCTTGGAAAGTGTAGGATTTACAGAGAAAGAAAAAAAAGATCAATTCTATTTATCATACACGACAGGCAGGTGGTAAAAAAAAAATATGGGCATTTAATACAATCAGACCAATGACAATGTTGAGCTTCAACCGTGTGTTATGAGATGATTAATAAAATAAGTGTACTGTAAACAAGAGCTAAGTCAACTGGCTCAATCACTGATACCCTATGAACCATAACAAAAACTAAATGGTACAACAATTGATAAGCCTCACATGTTTTATAAAATCAGCATATCAAAATAATGAAACAAAGGAGATAAAGTTGTTTGCAGATTGCAACTAAAACCTATGTCAAAGGTATTAACTTGAAAAAAAGTATTATTGTCCTAAAAGGAAAATTTAACAATATAAAAAGAAGCTCAGTTTGAAGATCAGTGGCTCAATTTTGAATCACCTTGGGAGAAGCAAGGCAGACTCAGGTCCCAACAAAGGATCTAAAACCTAACTGTTTAAAGAAGGTATCCTTTATTCTTTTGGTTCAAGGAAGAGAACTACAAATCTGGAAATACATTAAAGTAATATCACTAAACCTTTAAATGATATCAAAATAACTGTAGCTATAATATTTGAAAGATATGCTAACAAATAGAGAACTAATAAAAATTGATTAAACCACAGAATTGGTTTGCGTGTGAATAATTAGTCTAGAGTTAAGTGTGTGTGTGTGTGTGTGTGTGTGTGTGTCCTTTGCCTTCTGTTTAAGGTATATGAATCAGTCATAATAATTTCATAATTAGTTTAATTTTTTAAATAAAATTTAAAATATGTAATCTATTTTTAAAAGCTAAAAATGGTTTTAAATGTTTATTACATTTATGTATTTAATGCACTGACCACAAAATAAAGAACAAATAATCGTGGATGTGCCTCTCCGTGTACAAGACTCTCAGACATAAAAACACTTTTTGTCAGGAAATGGAGTGTACCCATTAGCACCTATTATCACATTAGCACCTGCTGTCACATTAGCAGAGATCATTTCCTTTATAACAGGAAAGAGCAATATTCTCAGAAATATCATTCTCAGAAAAGTTTTAATGAAAAATGAAAGGTAAGAGCCAGAGGTATTATCCCAACAGGACAGGCCCGAATAGAACCAGGTGGAATAAATGCTGTTTCCATCAGTGTTTTGATAAGTCAACCATGTTTGCCATTTCTGTCATATACCCCAGTACCTCTTCAGATGATAATTTGGGCAGTATACTTTCATAGCAAAAACCGGCAATTTGGAGTCTAAGAAATCTGAGTTTAAATTGCTTTCCCATTATTAACTGTGTCTGGGTCACATTATTCAGTATCACTAAGCTTTAATTTTTAATCATTAGTATGGGCTTATTTATATAGTATGGGTCATAAAGGTGAACAAGGATTAAATACAAAACTGCCTGATATACAGTAGTTGATTAATAATGTTAGTCATCCCAACTTCATAAGGATGAGGTAGAAATATACAGAAATAATAAAACTAATTCTCCCTAGCAACAGACAGAGGATGTTTCACCTTTGAAGATGATGGTGACAATGAAGACATACCTCTCAGATCTCCCTTATGGGAAGCATAATTGACCTAGAGATCCAGCTGCTATGCTCTGAAACCCCTTTACCAATTTTACACTGAGACCACATTCCCAGTGATGCCCCGATGATGGAACAAGGCAAGCCTACTAAGGTAGACCTATTCCTGAGAAATGGAGATATTGGTAGATACTCTACCAATGGGATATTTTGGCTTGTGGACGCCCCATCAGCCTTGCTGAACTTTATCAGAGCATCTTGCAATCTAAGACCCAGCCTTCCTTCTTTACTTCCCTCCTACACAGGGTCATATCTACATCACAGTCTAATATGGTCCCCTAGGTTCTCCTAGCTCCCTCCTCATTCTATCTCATAAGCATTTCCTCTAAGAAATCTGTTACATGTCTAACACTGTCTTGGCATCTGTTTCTCAAAGGATCTGGACTAACACAGGGACCCAGATTCTTATATTAAATTAGGACAATAATTTATAGCATTTTAATTTATAAGCTTTTAGTAGGTTAAAGAATTAATTCTCTTCTGAAAGAAGACCTTCCCTCACAAGTAAAAGCGGAGCCAATAGATTTAAGGACTTAAAAGTCCTAATATTAAAAGACTATATTAAATCCATTAAAATAATCCATTTACAAAGGTTAATGCTATCGTTGCTGAAAATAATGACAAATGCCTGTGGAAATGTACTTTGGAATTCAAAATAATCCTTGGTCAAGGCCGTTTGGCCCATATATTAAAATCAATCATAAAATGTACTTCTTTAAGTATATGTGTTTATTTATCAAAACAAGTGCTTCCCAAAGGCTTTGGTATAGATCAATAAATCTATAATGGGGTTAAGACTACATGTTCTAAAGAGGCATAATCTTTAATAAATCAATTAGCAATTAAATAAGATCTAGCACCATAAACTGACAGTGAAATTTAAAAAAAAAAAGAAAAAACATTCAAATTCTCATCCTGTTCATGGACCAAAATCTCAAAATTTCTATTACTGAAAAGGGATCCCATACTACCTTATTCAAACATTTTCTTAAGACTGCTTGAAGTCTGTCAATATAAAGCATTCATTTTCTTATCTGTTCTTTCCATACTGCCTTTATTCTTATTTTGAATTTTAAAATATATAATTCTCATAACTATTAAGGTAATTCCATAATAGTCACCTGGATCTCTAGGTAATAACATCTACCTTATAGGATTTCTAAGAAACCTTTAGACATCTAGATTCCTAAGAAACCAAAAATTAACCAAACTGAATTAGAAAAAAAATTATAACCTTTTCAAAGTGCTCTCTCTGCTAAGCTCATTCAGTCTGTTTTGCTTTATGGCCGTATATGAACTCAGATGCCCCACCCAAAAGTAGTCACTAAACATTCAAATGCTTATTGAGCACTCACAATGGGGAATATATCATAACAACCAGAGAAATGTACTTCTTCTGAATTACTCCAGATCATCAGCATCATGATTTAACTAAATGCTAGAAGAGTCTCTCTTGTTCAAAGAATGGGTTCAAATGCATAACCTAATGAATTACTCAGTTTTACTTCTTTCCTGACATTGACAATATTTTTGAAGGACAGCTGCATTCCATGGGTAAAGGGATAAAAGCTGTCAACTTCCCCACATTTTCTTTGTCTGTTTATCCCACTGAATGCAGCTCTTCTGCAAAAACACTTAGCTTTGGGGTGTTATTTTTAAGCAGTAGTCTGTCCTTTAATCATTTTTACTGAAATACCTGGATTCCTGCCAATTGATGACATTTCTCTAGAACTAAACTTGCAAAGAGATTTACAGTATATTCATAAGGTGTATAATTACATGGGCTCTATAATACACAAAAAAATCCATCATTTCATCTTATTTTTTCCAATCCAAGGGTAGTCATCTTCCACAGGCCTTAAAAGCTAGAACTGTTCGTCTTTTTTAACAAACACCTATTCAGTGCTTACTATGAGAAATAACTCTCTTCTATTTAGTAATAGTAACTCATAAAATCCCCTCAACCATCCTACGAGGTAGGTGTTATTCTCAGTGTTGCAGATGAAGTTAAGTAATCCTCAGGGTCACAGAACACATAAATCACAGGCAAGATTTGAAACCAGGAGCCTCGTTGTAGAGTCAACAATCTTAGTGCAGTCTCTGCCGCCCACAGCATGACGCCAACGATTCTGTAACTCAGTGCTACAGGAAAGCAATGATTAGCTTCTGTACAATTCCCCTAGATGACAAACGGGCTTCCTCTTATTTTCCCACTGAAGAATGGTTGATGGTAGCTGCTTAGAGGACTATGTTATAAAAAATTTTCAATATGGGTTCTCACCCAACAGGAAAGAGTTCGGTAGTCCCCATTTATCCATGGCTTTGCTTTCCAGTTTCCGTACCCACGGTGAACCATAGTCTGAAAATGTTAAATGGAAAATTCTAGAAATTAAACAATTTATAACTTTTAAATTGCATGCTGTTCTCAATAGCATGATAAAATCTTGCGCCATCCTGCTCCATCCTGCCCTGGAAGCTAATTATCCTGGTCCAGCATAAACTTGTCTGTCAGTCACTTAGCAGCTATCTATGTTATCAGATAAACTACTGTGGTATCACAAAGCTTGTGTTCAAGTAACCCTTATTTCATACCCCAAAGCACAAGAGTAGTAATGCTGGCAATTCAAATATGTCAAAGCTACAATAAAGCAGTTGAGAGAGAGAGGAAGGAGGGAGGAAGGAAGAGACTGAGAAAGAGAGAAAGAGAAAGAGATCATTCATATAACTTTTATTACAGTATAGCATTATAATTGTTCTATTATATTATTAGCTAATCTCTTACTGTGCCTAATTTATAAATTAAACTTTATCATAGGTACGTATATATAGGAAAAAAACATATTATACACAGAGTTCAGTACTATCCCCAATTTCAGACAGGTGCTGGGAGTCCTGGAATGTATCCCCTGAGGATGATGAGGGGCTGCAGTGCTGACTGACCACGGATGTCCGACCACGGCACAGGCGGGGTGAACTGTGCTCCCTAGACACATATTAGCCATCGCTGAGTTCGATTCTCCCAATTTAAGCATATCATTTTAGTCCCTTCTAGACTTCTGAGATTTATGAGGCTTTTAAAGTAAGACCAAAGGGACTGAGAAGTCACTAGAAACGTTAAAGAAGGTCCTGAAATAGAAACTTTTCAGAATCATTGAACTAAGCCTTTATTAAATGCAGGAATAATTTTTGAACCACTCAACCTAGTTTTTCATTTCATCTGTAACATAATGAGATTTGGGGGAGTCAAAGACACTCCTTAAAGAAATCAGCAATTTTGCATACTTAAAGGCCATGAAAAAAGAAGAGCAATTTGGTACTATCAGCTTCTACTTTACCCTCTAAAGTAACAGTTGCCCTGGCTGAGGTGAGCATGGTCTGTTGGCATCTACTTAATTGTCTTCCAGATATATTGAGCTAAATAATTTTAATGAAACAATTTTAAAGAATGGAAAAGGATACAGTAATTTAAAACAATCTTCCTCTATTCCCTATTCTCAGCAAACACTTCCCTCTTTCAAAACAGTGCATTTTCAAAGATTTTCTCTAGTTAACAGTCTGATAAATTTCTCTTTACTTCTAAGATGTGTTTTAAAAATCATGTGTTAAAGATGCTCAACATCACTAGCTGTTAGGGAAATGTAAATCAAAACCACCATGAGATACCACCTCACACCTGTTAGAACAGCTATAATCAACAGGACAAGTAATAACAAGTGAAGGAGAGGATGTGGAGAAAAAGGAACCCTCATACACTGCTGGTGGGACTGCAAATTGGTATAGTCACTATGGAAAACAGTATGGAGGTTCCTCAAAAAACTAAGAATTGATCTACCATATGATCCAGCAACCCCTCTACTGGGTATTTACCCCAAAGACTTGAAAACCCATATCCATAAAGATATTTGCACACTGACGTTCATAGCAGTATTATTCACAGTAGCCAGGACATGGAAACAACTGAAGTGACCTACGACAGATGATTAGCTAAAGAAACTGTGGTACATATATACAAGGGAATATTACTCAGCCATAAGAAGAGATGAAATACTGCCATTTGCGACAATGTGGATGGACCTCAAGACAATCATGCTAAGTGAAATAAGCCAGACAGAAAAAGTTGAAAACCACATGATATCACTTATATGTAGAATATAATCTAAAAGCAAACAAACAGAGACTCATGGACATGGACTACAGACTAGTGGTTACCAGAGGGGAGGGAGAGGGAGGGAGAAGGAGGTACATGGGGTAAAAGGGGTCAAATATGTGGTGACAGAAAGAAACCTAACTATGGGCAGTGAACACACAATGCAACATATATATATGCCTTACTGTTGAATTGTACACCCAAAACTTACTGAATTTCATTAACCAATGTCATCATAATAAAAATTTTTAAAAATTTAAAGATTTAAAAAGTGTTATCCAGCAGATTAAATAGAAATAACAAAACAAAAACAGAAAAATAAGAAAAAATTAAAAACTGTGTTATGAACAGAAATGATTAGTTCTCTAACCAGAAACAAGCCACATAAATGAAACAAAAATCTGATATACACATTTTATAACCATTCATTTATTCACTCACTCATTTCTCAAATGTTTACTGAGAACATCCTTTATTGTGTGGCATTATATAGGTACAATTGAAACAAAGAGTATAATAAAGGCTTATTCTCATACTCGGGCTACAGCATGGGGGCAGATAACCATCCAAAGTCCTGTACAAAAGACTAGGTAATTAGGATAGATATGTGCAAGACGTTATAATGGGCAGAGACTAGAGCATATTTAACTTTTTGCCTAAACCCAGAGAGGATTAGGTAATTCTTCAGTGAAACAACCTTTGTTCTGAGTATCAAAATATATTTAGGATTTGTTAAGTGGACATGAAACAAGAGGCATTTAAACATTTTTTAAAAAGAGTTTATGAAAAAGCATAGAGGAAAAAAATATGATGCAGTTCAATGACGGGGTGGGAATGGTAGAAATAAAGGCTAAGAAGGTAGGCGGACCAAACCGAGCTCATATGTGAGAGGTATAGAATTTGGACTTTATCCAGAGCATAGCGAGAAGCCACTGGGAGAGAAACACTTACTATTGATATGACGTGGTTACAACTGTATATTTTGAATATATATTATATATATATTTTTTATACACAGACATTTTTGTCTATCTAAAAGCACAGTGAAGGACAGAACATGGAGAAGACTAGAGATAATGAAATTAGCTCGTTATTTAAACAGTAAAGAGGATGTGACGAAGGCCTAAACTTCAATCAAAAAAACAGATTCGGTAAATATCTGTGCACATAAAACTTCCAAAAATACATGCCAATGCGCTCCAAGTGGATTTATGCATTATACATATGTAATTCTGCTTTATATACATGTATTTGTACTTCCACATATTCTTCACATCAGCTTTGAGATTAGTATTATAACCCCAATTTTACTGGTAAGAAAATGGGATCTTCTAAAGTGGCTCACCCAAACAACACACCGCTAGAAAATAATGAAGGCAAAGATCTAACCATAGACTCCAAATCCCATATGTCTCACTGACATTTGATGCCTTTAACCAAAAATTATTCATCAAAGTGACTAAAAAGTTGACTTTTGTTTTTATGATAGTACTTTATATTTCAGTGACCATTTCTGTCATGCTAAAGTTCGAAATCTGTGATTTTCCATACTTTCAGAGACACTATAATCTTTGCAAATATTTAAAATGCCAATTAAAGAGTTAGAATTATAAAAATGTGAAATATATAATGTTTTTTATTACTCCATTAAAGAAAAATTTCTTATATAATTCTGCAAATTCTCCTTACGAACCATTAGATAGAAAGCTCTCTATTACTTATTTACATGCAAAGGAAGAAAAAATAAAGCTTTGTGTTATGTTCTAGCTACTTTTTTGTTAAGATAAAATTTGCATGCAGTGAAATGCATAGATTTTAAGTGTACAGTTCCACACAGGGCTGTTACAAAGGGGATTTGTGCATACTAACACTCCATCTCCTAACATTAACTAAAGCAACCTTTTCTCCTCTTTATATGCAGAGAAAAATCATTTTACTTCATCCATCATCTACGGAGTGTCCAGCTACTCTTGTCAGACATTTGACCCCATTTTCGTTGTGTCACTCCAGGGGTCATCATATCCTGCCTGGATAGCGTGGGGGGCAATACCCTTTTTATTTACTATGGAGTAATTAATAAGAACTATATCTCTGGGCCAGAGTACCTTGTGTGCAGAGTCAGGAGAAAATTAATAAAGATGAAGAGTAAAACCCCAATAATATGTTAGGAACCCCCCGTAATACATTATTACTTATAACTATCAACTAAAAATTTTAAAAATTATTAAGACATATTTTCAATAATGCAAAAGTCTCTTTTATTTATCCACATATTTACCATTTCTATTCTCTTCTAGCCTTTGTGTATATTCAACTTTCTAAGTTATTATTTTCCTTCTGCTTGAAGAATTTTTAAGATTCTTCTAGGATAAGTCGGCTGCCAATGAATTCTCTCAGCTTTATTTTTCTTTGAAGAAAATTATATTTCACTTCTGTTTTCGAGAAATACTTCTCTGGGTTTAGAACTCCAGGTTGACAGGTTTCTTCACTGATCTTTTCTTCTGCAGAGTCTAATCTACTTTTACTCTCATTCTGTGAAACGGTTTGGTTTATTCGCCTCCTTCCCACAGAAATCCTTCTTTTCTAGAAGTTGTTCTTTTCCTGGCCTCTGGGGTTTTACCCTACATACGTACAGATTCATTCAAACATGTAAGAAGACACTCCTGCAGATTTCTAGACTGCTCTCTTTCTGAGGCTCCCTTCCATCCAGTATTTGACCCCACACATTTTAGTCATCTTGACCTCTACAAATTCTGACTTTTATTTCCTCAACTCAGCAAAACGGCCAAGCTCGGTTGGATTTTTCACTCCCTGTACCACAGAATGAAAAGTGCCTCCCTGCAGAAAGCTGAATCAGCTTGGAGGGATTGCTCTTTCAAATATCTTCTCTCCGGGTCCACAGTCACGTGCCACAATATGGAAAAGAGCTGTTTCTAGTTATTTACCTGGAGGAGATAATTCTGTAGCCTTTTATGCCCTCCTGGATGAAAGCACACTTGCCTAATATTATTTTTGCGATTCATCCATGTTTTTCTGCTTGTTTTTTCATTGCTGAGTAGTATTCCATTGTTTCAATATACCAATTTGTCATCCTTTCTCCAGTCAATAATGTTTTTGTTCTACACAGGTATCAGCTACTGGGCTAAAGCTTTTAGAAACATTTGTGTGTCAATATTTGTATGGAACTACATTTTCATGTCTCCTGAATATTTATCTACAAGTAGAATTATTGTGTTATAAAACAGATGTATGGTTAAATACATAAGAATCTGCACAGCAGTCTTCCAATAGTTATATCATTTTATACCTTCAGCAACGTATAAACATTTCAGTTTCCTCCAAATTTGATACTGTCAGTCTTTTTAATTTTAGCCATTCTAACTAGTATAAAATGGTATTTTGTGATTTTATTTTGCATTTTCCTAATGACTAATTGTGTTAAATATATTTTTAAGTGATATCCGACTGCCATTCAAGCATATTCTTTTTACAGTGCTTGTTCAAACCTTTTGCCCACTTTTAATTGAGTTTTTCTTTTAACTGAATTTTCCAAGCAGGTCATATCTTGTTATATGTTGGATACTGTAAGGAATATGGATTATGTTAACTATTGAGATTGCTGGTGGTGGCAGTTAAATTACTAGCAGCTGGCTTTGATCATGCCAGACTTGGTTTTATTCTTTGAAACTATCTTGGATTGTCCTTACTCCGATCCACAATGTAGAGTGTTGCCCTTACTCCAGTTGGTGTGTCTGGCTTCTCGACTAAAAGCCTGAGATGCTGCGCAAGGTCCCTTCACTCTGGCTGGTCTGAAACTCCAACACCCTCTGGTAACTCAGTTTGGCTCTCAGGCCACCAGGCAGTATTCTCAGTAGGACACAAAAGAAACTTACCCTGAAAATGCGCACACCAGCCTTTGGCCAAGAGCTTGTAGTGAATGCCTCACAAACTTTCGATACCTCCCCTCTGCACACCTCCCTCTCTCCTAGTACCTTGTCTTACAAATACTAGCCACTTCAGCAGACCCAAACTCTAAAATCTGCCTGCTCTGCTCAGTGAGGCCACAATGCTTTGCCTGGGCTCTGCATTCCTAGAGTAGGGAACATACCCCAATTTGTCTTTGTAAACACATATTCATCTCATGTTTTTATCTTGCAGAATCTGCCTCTGAGATCTCCAATCCATGGTAAAAGACAAAATTATAAAGCCTATTAACCAAAATTATAAAGCATATTGACCAAGTTTTTAAATTATATGCAAAATTATAAAACATATTGACAAAGTTTTTTAAATTATGTGCTAATATTAGTTCTCAGCTAATGTAGAAAAATGTGAAGAATATTAAAAATACATGTAAAACTATTCATTTAATCTCAGACTTTTAAAATGCATGAATATAGCAACAAAATGATCTCAAATCAGGTACAAAAATCTTTCATGTCAATCAAAAGCAACATAATATATATCAACTGACATAAAATCTGTGTATAACAAGGCATCTGACAGATGTCTGAGGAACTGCAAAAGATATTAAAATGCTATTTTTAGCTAATCCCAATTTAGTTTCAAAATGCGTACTACAATCCAGAACATCAATATATAAGAATTAGAAAAATCGAAGGATAGAGAATATGTTCTGTTTTAAAACAGAATGGTTGAGGGAGGTGATAATGGAAACAAGGGGAAGGATATATTCATTTTATAAATACTATTATATCAGCATGCATTTTAACGCCAGGTCTTATCACTGCAATTAACATTCAATAAACAAGATATTAATTATTTACATACCAAAACTAGAGAATCTTATGACAAATTACTATTTGTGTTCACATATAGTTATGCCAAATAAATTTTTTAATATTTTCTTACCCACTTTCTATTACCAGTAGGTATCTATACTGTACCAAAATGTGTGTGGATATTTAGAGTTCTTTCTTGAAATCTGAGAACCCAGCACTACTGAAGTGGATGGCTGCCATCACATTTCTAGATAGTCACAATGTCATTTTGGTCAGTTATTTGTGAGTCATCTAAAAAATTCTAGTGTGGAGTCCAACATGTTAATGGCCACATTCTATAAAGCATTGGTGAGATTGAAAATGGAATTAAAAATTAAGACAGTCAAAATTCCCTTTTACTCACTCTTCTGCATTAAGATACTAATTGTAAAAAATTATCTGAGCCCCTCAATACTTCCTCAATAATTATCAGTGCCATGTAAATAGAAATCAGAAAGGAGAGCAAAAACCTAACTGAATGAGTTTACAGAAATCATCTCTCAGGTTCATTTCCAAGATTCTTTTGCTCCAGGAAAGCAAAAAAAAGAAAAATTTTTTTCAAAATCATTTTGGTCAATGGGAGCATCCTTGGAAAGGAAGTAGAGCTGCCTAAAATGATTACTTTGCATATTATAAAATTCATTTGAAGAAAAACATTTCAGTATGTTAAAATATTAGTAATAGTAATTTTATTAACATTTTATACTTAGGATTCACATATTGCAATCAGAAATTAGCTAATAATTTCCTTGAAAATTATTTATATTTATTGTCTTCAACTGTTTTTTCCTCATCTCTCTTAAACCTATTGCAACCATACTTCTGGGCCAACCTCCCCCCCACCCCCCACCTCCCCAATCACTCTACCACAATGACTTCCCTGTTTGAATTCCAGTGGCTAATTCTCAGGTCCAGGGGCTAATTGACTGAGCAGCAGCATTTAATATCCTTAAAATATGTGATGCAACAATTGGCTTCCAGTACCTTTCATTTTCCTGGCCATTCGTCCTTCTATCCTCATTCTCCTTTGTAGATTCCTTCTCATTTTCTCTAATTCTCAAAGTTAGAGGGCCTCAGAAGCCATTTCTTGAACCTCTTCTCTTTTCTAACACTCTCATTCCTTTGGGGATCCTATACGGTCTTGCAGTTTAAATATCATGGCTATAATGGCAACTACCAAATTTGTATCTCAAATCTCTCCTATCCAAATTCCTGTTTAATTAATTCCATCTAGATTAGTCTAACAGACATGTCAAAATTAATACATCCAAAAATGAGCTCTTCATCTTCCTTCTAAAATTGCTCCATCTTCCCCACGTCAGTTAGTGGCAGTTCTCTTTCTCCGTAGCACTGAATTGAGTCCATCAAATCCAACTGGCTCCACTTTCAAAATCTAGTCAGAATGCTACCACTTCTCACTGATGTCAATCTAGTCCAATCACCAGCCTTCCAGCCTAGGTTATCTCCTTGGCTTCCCAGCTGGTGTCCCTTCATCTGCCCACACCCTCCCTGCGCAATCTTTCTCAGCCAGGAAGCCACAATAATCCTACCAAAATTCAAGACAGATCATGTCATTGCTCTGCTCAAAACTATCCCAAAGCTTCTCACTTCCTTTCAAATTAAAGCCAAATGCATTACGCAGGCTAAAAGTTCTCATGTGGTTTGCCCTCTCACAATTCTTCTTAAAATTATTTCTTACTACTCTCCCAAATGGATCTTCTTGCACTTCCTGGAGCACAGCAGGCGCGCTTCTGCCTGAGGGTTTTTCCCTTTTCTGAGGCTTGTACGCAAATTTTCTTCTTCAGAACATCCACAGACTTTGCTCCTTTAACTCCTTTCACCTCTTTAATGATGCTTTTCATGACTGACATTTTAAATTACAATAACATCCTTAACTGTTTAATTTCCTCTATGCACCTATCACTATCTGACTCAAATAATTTTTTTTACTGTCTTCTCACTGGAATGTAATTTCCAGAAGGGCAGAAGTTTTGTGTGTGTTTTCAATGATTCTTTCCGGAACCTAGAAAAATGTTTAGCAAGCACTCAATAAATGATTATGGGTAGATGAATGTTTCTTTACAAGAAAATAAATAATATCTCTGAAGTAATGAGTTACTTAACATTACGAATAATGCAGGCTGACAGATAATACGCTTTGCAGTTTTACTCTGTTGCAGAGCCTTTGGAAAATTGACTTAAAATGTAAAAAGTCTTAAGAAAAAAAATGCCATGTTTGTAATTATTGGATGATATGTACAACAAAATGATACCTATAACTATGTCATTTGAAAAAACTAAGACTATGAATCTTACATAATTAAGGCAATGAAAGTTTAAGAATATTTGCCAAACTTTCTTTTGTAGTATTTTCTGCTGACAGGATCCCAAATTTCATATATGTTAAAAATGTAAATATTTCTTCATAAAACTTAAAATGGTAAATATTTCCTATTCAGGAAATTCATGCTTCCATGGAGTATATTAAAAAGCTTTTTATAGTCCCTATTTGAAAACAAACAACAAAATTAATTACATATCTATTCACAGATAGAAACTTGATACCCAGAGAGAGAAAGAGAAAAAAATGTGATCTTCAAGGTCAAAACCTAGAAGGTAAATTTGGTATCTCACATACTCCTAAAGTTAACAATACTGTCCCTAAAATCTTTCTCTGAAATGTTTGAATTTTGTTACCGATAATACATTCCCTTTTAGTCATTTATTTGAGAAAGAAGAGCTCTTAAATTACTTTAGCAAAAAAAATGTCATATACATAAAGATTTAACATACAGCATCTTAAATGCCTTAATACAACAGCTGTTATCTTCATTTTTAGCTGAGGCCTAATCAAATAAAATATTTATTATTTAAGAATTCAAAGGAAGGCATATGAGTTTTAAAAACATTTAGTATTCTAAATGCAAATACTTAACTATAAAGGGTGATTAGTTTCTTAGTTCATGATTCCATGTCTAACTCTCACCAGTGCTCCCAGGAGTGTAGACATACAGTATGTGGGAAGCCACATCTGAATTTGCCAGACAGCTCAGAAATTAATGACCAAAGTGACCTTTGAAAATCTAGAAGTGTGGTAGCAACCATCGCCTTCAGCATTTCTGTGTTCTAAGATTTGACAGAACCCCAAAGAGAACAACAAATAATTTAAAACTTCCTCTCGCTCCTCTCTAAACCTAATATTTTATCTAAAGCTGGAATAGCATTATACAAATTATATCAAAAAAAAATGAAGAGGTTAGAAATCTCCACCATGGTAGAACTTTATAAAACTGACCTTCCAGGTATTACAGATCCAAAAAAAAAAGTTCATTAAGTCAACTTAAGTATCAACTCATATCTACCACATGCCAAATACTGTACTAGGAACTAGAAATATGTAGCCTTCATACTGAAGGAGCTCAATATAGTAGGAGAGACAGGTAGGAACAAATAATTATGATCAGTGTAATGAGTTTTACAACACTGGCCTGCAAAGGATACTATTAAATTATGTAAGAGAGACACCAAAACAAGATAAGAAACTGAAGGAAACTTGCAAATAAAGACTTTAGGAAGAGTAAGAGAAAGTCAGAGAAAAAACACTGACCAAATCATCAAAGCAAAAAGGAAAGAGAATTCAGCAATGATGATAACGTGAGGAAGAATGAGTCCATCATTTCCTCATCACCCAACACTGAAACTCAGAGTAATGTTTTCCTTCCTATCCTTCCCACTTCACATTCTTCTAGTTTTAAACTATGCTGATTCATTCTTCTTGTTTTTCTTCTTCCTGTGTATTAGCTCATCCAGTGTTTACTAGACACATGCAGAGAACTGCAAAAGCTCCCGCCCTGTCCAATTGGTCATTTTGTCTTAATCTGGATCCCCTCGAT
This sequence comes from Pteropus alecto, assembly GCF_000325575.1. NCBI lineage: Eukaryota > Metazoa > Chordata > Mammalia > Chiroptera > Pteropodidae > Pteropus > Pteropus alecto. The sequence goes on from NW_006437828.1 coordinate 792,876, forward strand.
ATCATCTTATAAACTACTTGATAATTTTTAAAAACTGTACCTAATACGTATTATATTATATAGAATTAAAAGGTCTACTTACTGGATGAGATATACAACAAAATGCTAACTATAACCACGTCACTGGAAAAAAGTAAAGATTGAATCTTACATAGTTAAGGCAGTGAAAAGTTTAAAGATATTTGTCGAACTTTCTTTTACAGTATTTCCTTTTAATGGGCAACCCAGATTCCAAACATGTTAAGAATATAAATACTTCTTCATAAAATTAATATTAATTTTATTAATATTAGTTTTATATATATTACATGCATATAAAACATATTTAGCATATAAAACATTACATGCATATAAAACATATTTATATATTTGCTTGAGGAGGGGTATTTTCAGTGACTTTAGTGTAAAATTCGAACTTCGAAAAGAGAAGATCAAGGCTTGCCAATACGTTGTTTCACCTAACCTACTCAGCTTTATTTCTTATTTCACTTCCAAAAGGATCTTCTGTGTATACATAGTAATTTTCTCTCTATCCACAACACGCCATATCTGTCACTTTGATTTTTTCAGATTGTTTCTACATACACATATCAGCACACACATACATCCACATCCACCCATATACATTCTACACCTTTTTACCTAAATCTTATGCATTCTTCTAGGTCCACGTTGATTTTCACTTTTTCCAGGTTGCTTTTAGCAGATTTTCCAGTACATTCCAATTCAAACTGCAGTTCTCCTACCCAGGACATCTATGCATCCTGATTTTGCTTCTTGTTTATTCATTCCAGAAATACTTATTAAATATCTATATGGCACAATCTTAAGTGCTACAAAATATAGAAATAAGCAATGCACATATGATTCCTGTGATTTTATTAAATTAATATTCTTAATTTAAGATTAATGGCATCCTGTCTCTGCAGTATTTTCCTAAATATATTTTACATATATAGTCACTACATATATACACAAAGATGATATAGAGATAGAGATAGAGAGACAGAGACAGAGAGAGAGATAGAGTGGAGGAAATAAATATAAAACAGACTCTTAGACATAAGGATTATATCAAACAGTTATTTTGTATTCTCTATAATACCTAGTTCATAGGCAGTATCCATAAAAGTCAGGTGAGTTAAAAAGGAAAAAAAGTACATGGGGCTAAATTTAAGATGAAATAATTTTCTCTTTATCCCATCTCTTTATACTTCAATAAAGATTAACAATATAAAAGGTAGTATTTGAATTCCGAGATTCAAAACAGCATTTCTCATAGATCTCTATTTAAACTTAAAAATAAAGTGACTTTAAAGGCTACTAAGTCCAATAGATGGTCGTATCTCTTTAGAGAATATAATCCTTAAGAGGTTTTCTAAAATTTTATTAATATACTCCTTCTGGGGACTTGTCTGCTATCCTTTTTATTTATTTATCTTTTCTGATGTCCAATCAAAACACATTCCAATGTATCCCACTTTGCAACAGAATTACCTTTTAAATAATTCAGAGCCAAACTAACTAAACTTTATTACTCAAAGGACAAAGCCATCTTTAAATAAATAACTTAAATGTCTGCAGTATTATTTTTAAATAACTTAATAGTTTTGAGACCTATGACTAGAATTGACATAAACATGGTAAATACCATAGGTTAGAGGTATAAAAAAATGTTAGATAATCCTAACCAATACTCGAACTCTTTGATCAAGTAAAACTAGGCTTGGACCATTGTTCTGAGATGGGTTTTGTCTTGCTTTGACTCCACATTTTCAGATCTGCTCCTATATCATTCTTGATATAGAAAATATAATACTCGTGGCCTTGGGCAAATACTTCAAAATAACAGTATTATTTGGTCCAATAAATTAATCCTATAGAAAAAGAGGAAAGTTCAGACAGACTGGAATATGGCCAATGATAGCTTTAAGGTATCACATACCATAAACACATACGAACACACACACGCACACGCACACACACACACACGTACACACACACAGTGGAGGAAATAAATGATGGAAAACAACATAGAATGTTAATACAGTGAATCTCTCATACATAATAAGTTCATTTATTTTCCAGTGATTGTGTTACTACTCCTGCTAAGTCATGATACATTTAAAACATACTTAGTTTTAAAAAGAACCACTCTCTCGGCCTCGGTACTCAACATTCTACTAAAGGAACATGCGCCTTCCTTTTCTTATTTTCCCCTCTCATCGCCAGATCCATGGCACTAGCACTAGGCCCATTGATCTCTGAAATCCCCAGCACTCTTCAGAGCCTGATTTTGTGCGTGGCCTCTTCTCTGGCTCAAAGAAGCCCACTTCTAAAGCAAGCAGACAAATGATTAATTGGTTTTGGCTCCCTTGTGACTAGAACTTAAACATTTCTCCCACGGCCAACATGATTTTTCTTGCATGCCTGATCATCTTTTACTCATTGTGTTACTGATCTAAGGCTCTTATATTAGCATGCATATACTGAAATACATATGCTACAGCATTTCATAAGGTTCTAGAATGTAAGAGGAAAAAAATCTGTATGAGGATCCTAATTGCAATCTTAGAGCAAAGTATTGAAAAAATATGAAGGCAATAAATTATAAAATTCAAGAGTATTCCTAAAGAAGCTTTCAGTCTTATTTACATATTTTAATCACCTGGAAACATTTTAAAACTCCATGCCCAGATTGCAGCCCAGAATAATTACATAGGTTCCCAAGGGGATTCTAATATACAAGGTTGGCGATCACTAACCCAACAAGGAGCTAAAAACTCATATGGAAAAGCTGAAGGAAATCTCTAATTTCCTAATAGAATGAGAGAGGAGCTAAGTGGGAAATCCAGATAATATGGCAACCTTTCTCCATTTAGAAGGGAAGGTCTGGGAAGCAAAAGAAGAGAATCCCATTATCTCTACAAGTTGACTTATATCCCCCTTAAAAAGACATGTCCAAGTACTAATCCCCAGTACTGCAGAATGCGACCTTATGTGGATTGAGTGTCTACAAGGGAATCAAGTTACAGTGAAGTCATAAGGTGGGCTCTAATCCAATACGACTGGTATCCTTATAAAAAGAAGACATTTGGATGCACACAGCAGGAAAACAACATGAAGGAAACACAGGGTAGAGATGACCATGTGACTGAGTGATGCGTCTACAAGCCAAGGAACTCCACGGATTGCCAACAAACTCCAGAAGCTAGAAGAGGAAAGTAAAAACACTACTCTAAAGCGGTCAGAGAATGTGGTCCTGCCAACACCTTGTTTTCAGATTTCAAATCTCCAAAACTGTGAGAGCATCGATTTCTGCTATTTTACTCCACTTAGTGTCTGGCACTTCATTATAGCAGCCTGAAAAATGAATACAGTTGGGAATGGGGATTATAGTGTTCTAAAAAATTTTTTAATGGTTGAAAGAAAACTATGTAAGTAATAACGGAAATACATAATAATATTAAAGACTGAAGTCTTTGAATAGTTGGAACTACTTAGCATGATGGTTTACCAGTGACTGACAATTACTGATACATTTTCTTTTTCTGCAGAATTAACTGTCTACTTATTACCATGTATGACAATCTGCAACAACCAGCCCAGTTATTTTCCTTTTAAAAAAGTCTTATGTACTAATAATCGGATCAGCATGCATTTTGTCTGAGACTGTTTGAAACACAAAAGTTAACTGTTTTTGAGCTGATCTTTTTCATTGTAGAGACACACACTTTGGTCAACATAAGCATCTTCAACATTTCTGTAGCAAAACCAACTATTTCTGTTTTATTACAGATGGAAAATAACTATTTTGGAAACAATCAAAACAAAACCTAAGCACTAACAGTGTGAGTGTCAATGATAAAGATAAAATCCAGCAATAGCTCGGTTCTCAGATTAAAAATTGAATTTTATTTCTATTATTGAGATATAAACATGAGTAATACGTGTGTAAATATTTATGCTGTATATGTTACATATATACATTTATACATACATATTATACTACAAACATGTTTTTTGTTTAATTTCCTATTTAAAACATTAAAATCCAATACCTTGTGCTATAAAAATAAATTTTAAAATTAATGAAAAGGAAAGAAAAAATGATTCTCACATTATGAAATCAATTAGCTCTTGCTTTACTAAAATACTAATTTCTTCCCCTAACCTCTTGCGATGGTTCAGGGTCCTCTTAGCTTAGACAAGACCCTCACTGATTATACTGGCTCTATTATAGGGATGGAAACACCCACTAACAACCCTCTCCCAACTCTTATGGGATTTATAACCCACATCACAGCACTGGTATTTGCAGTATTTTGTATTTTGGCTGTAAATTCTATGAAGGCAAGAATATTTTAGAGGGACGTGTGCGAAAGTGATGTTTACAGATGTTTACAGAGGGTAGTGGGAAATGGCCTAAGTCAGCATGAGCCAAGAGGTCTGAGCTGGAGACCCAGATCTGCCACTCTTCAGCTCCTGATTGCAGACAAATCACAACTTTCCTGAGCTTTTGCTGCTCATTAAGAGAAAAGGTATTACTAATTAATAGCAATAATGTGAAAAAAAAGAGTAGAAATATCCACTAAAGAGTTAGTAATTGATGCTTTCTCTTCTTTTGCCTCTTGTTTAAATATTAAGAATTCTTGTGTGTTCACCGTGATTCCATTCTTTTACTATTTAACTATTTTTTATTGGAAATATATATTTTTTAATTTATTGGGGTAACATCAGTTAATAACATTATGTTTCAGATATACAACTTCTTCATACACCATCTGTATATTGCACTGTGTGTTCAACACCCAAAGACTAGTCTCCTCCGTCACCATATATTTGACCCCCTTACCCTCTTCATCCCCACCACCCTTCCCCTCTGGTAAACACCATACTGTCTGTGTCTATGAGTTTGTTCATTTGTTTTGTTTGTTCGTTTGTTGCTTTCAGTTTTATATTCCACATATAAGTGAAATCATATGGTTCTTGCCCTTTTTCATCTGATTTATTTCACTTAGTACTCTCAAGATCCATCCACCTTGTTGTTGCAAATAACAAAATTTCATCTGTTTATGGCTAAGTAGTACTCCACTGTATATATGTACCACATCTTCTTTATACAATCGTCATTCAAAGGAAACTTCAGTTGTTTCCACACCTTGGCCACCGTGTATAATGCTGCTATGAACATAGGGATGTTGTTGCAAATAACAAAATTTCATCTTTTTATGGCTAAGTAGTACTCCATTGGATATATGTACCACATCTTCTTTATGCAATCATCATTCAAAGGAAACTTCAGTTGTTTCCACACCTTGGCCGCCGTGAATAATGCTGCTATGAACATAGGGGTACGTATGTCTTTACAAACAAGGGTTTTCAGATTTCAATTTTCAAAATTCAGTTACCTGAAGAGTAATTGCTGGGTCAGATGGTAGCTCTATTCTGAATTTTTTGAGGAATCTTCATACTATTTTCCAATTTACAAGCTGCACCAATTTACATTGCCACTAGCAGTGTATGAGGGTTCTCTTTACTCCATAACCTCTCCAACACTTATTTCTTCTCTTATTGAAAAAGTATTCTAATAGGTGTGAGGTGGTATCTCATTGTGGTTTTGATTCGCATTTTCCTAATAGCTAGTGAAGCTGAGCATCTTTTCATACATCTCTTGGCTATTTTGTGTATCTTCTTGGGAGAAGTGTCTGTTCAGGTCCTCCGTCCATTTTTTAATTGGCTTATTTGTTTTCTGTTGTTGAGATGTAAGAGTTCTTTATATACTTTGGCTATTAACCTCTTATTAGAGGTATCATTTGCAAATATCTTCTCCCATTTGGCTGCTTTTTTGTTTTGTTGATCATTTCTTTTACTGTGCAAAAGCTGTGTAGTTTGATGTAGTCCTATTCATTTATTTTTGCTTTTATTTCCCTTGCCCTTGAGGTCAAGTTCACAAAAAAATTCTGAGACCAAGGTCCAGAAGTTTAGTAGCTATGCTTTCTTCTAGGCATTTCATAGTTTTCAGTCTTATATAGTTTTATAGTTTTATGCATGAGGCCTTCTAATTTTCCCAGCACTATTTATTGAAGAGGTTTTTGTTTTCTCCATTCTATGTTTTTGGTCCTTTGTCAAACATTATTTGTCCATGCATACAGGAGTTTATTTCTGTGCTCTCAATTCTGTTCCATTAATCTATGTATTTGTTTTTCTGTTAATACCATGCTGTTTTGAATATTGTTGTTTTGTAATATAATTTAAAGTCAGGGAGTGTAATATCTCTGGCTTTGTTCTTTTTACTCAGGATTGCTTTGTCTACTAGATCAGGTTCTTTTGTGGTTCCATACAAATTTGATGACTATTTTTGTTCTAATTCTGTGAAAAATGCCATTGAGATTTTGATGAGGATATCATTAAATCTGTATATTGCATTAGGTAATATGGCCATTTTAACAATATTTATTTCAATCCATGAACATAGAATATCTTTCCATTTTGTCTTCAATGTTTTTCAACATCTTGTAGTTTTCTGTGTAAAGGTCTTTCACTTCCTTTGTTAAGTTTATTCCTAGGTATTTAATCTTTTTTGTTACAATTGTAAATGGGACTGTTTTCTTCATTTCTTTTTCTAATATTTCATGTTAGTGTATAGGAATGCACATTGATTTTGTATTCTACAGCTTTACTGTATTTGTTTATTATTTCTAAAAGTCTTTTGGTGAAGTCGTTAAGGTTTTCCATATATAGAATCACATCATCTGCAAATAGTGACACTTTACTTCTTCGTTCCCAATTTGGATGCCTTCTATTTCGTTCTCTTGCCTGACTGCTCTGGCTAGAACTTCCAGTACTGCATTGAATAATAGCTGCAAGAGTGGACATCCTTGTCTTGTTCCTGATCTTAGAGGAAAAGCTTTCAGTTTTTAATTTGGCTGTTTCATAGATAGCCAAAACCTACAAAGTCCAAAACAGAAGTCATCTGCTCCCTAATTATGCTTCTTGTCTCATGATCTCTACTTTGTGACTAGCCTCCTCTAGAAAAATCAATCTTTGGATAAATTAGGTCCATAGGTGAAATTTTCAATAAGTCTGTATATATCATATGGGCATTTGAGCTGTGGTAGAGACAATGGCATGAATTGGTATCACAATTATTTAATTATCTCCAACCTCAGGGCTTTGGCTCCCTCTAGCATAGACTTTCTTCTGAGGGATGTCAATGGGTTCCAAGGTTAAATATGTTTGTGATACACTGTTATACAAGTTAAGCAAGTTTCTCTATTGAAGGAATTCTTGTTGTTTAATAAATTAATGATCACTATGAATCTACAGGGGGGGCAGGGGGGGTAAGTTGTAATGTATAGCATTCCCAAACTTATTTGCCCATACAACCCTTTTCCATGGGGCATCTCACAGAGAAAATCTTTATAAGAGCATATTTTGATATGCTTTGGTGTAGCAGACCCAAGATATGTCAGACTTTGCAAAGCCAGCCCATCAACCTTGGAGAGAGCTTAATCTCCTGGGGTTCACTTCATCTTCACCACAAGGACCAATCTGGACTTCAGAAGAGTAATTTAATTTACATTAAAATAGCTTCTACTAGCTTTTTTGTTGAGCCAATTGAACCCAATTATTTTATTTTTAATTTATGAGGTATAGTTATCTCTATTTTACAAAGAAAAAACGGTCCAGAGAAATCAAACATTTGCTTAGAGAACACAGCTATAAACTAACATAATTAAAGGTTTAAATATGTATAATATTTAAATATGTATAATATTTTTCTTGTATAATAGCCAGGCCAATATTCTTCCCTCTGTATTAAAATTCTGTAATTTAGGATTGTTGGCATAGAAGAAAGACGAGTAAATGGCAAACTCTGGAAAAGATATCTCATATGAACTGAGTTAAAAGTTAGTTTAAATCAACAGGAAGTCAAAGTTAACAGATACTTTCAAAGAAATACAGTTTTGTCTCCTATTATTTTAATTATATATAGTCATATTAACAAGTACATTTTAAAATTATACTTTTATGGCTACATTAGAATAATTCGTAATAAAATTTCAACTATTTTATGTAGTCTTCCAAGTTTATGAAAATAAAGAACTCTTCCCTCAGAATTTCTTTACATTACTAATTTTTTAAAGACAGTTTAATGTCATGAAGTAAACTTCAACCCTAACTATTCTGTGCAATAGTAATGATGATGATAATAGCTAACATTTATCCAGGATTTACAGTGTGTCTTGTACTGTAGTGAAAGCTTTATAAGCAGTATCTTACTTAATCCTCCCAACAAACATCTGAGGTAAATTGTTATTATCTCATGTTACAGAGGAGGACAGTGAGTCTTGAAGAAGCTATAAAACCCTTGCCAAGCCATGAACTAGCAGGCAGAGCTGGATTAAAAACTCTGACCACCAGGCTTCAGAAACCAATTCTTAATGAACATTACTTCAGTGATAGCCAAGTAAAGTAAGACATATCATTAGTAATTTATAAAGACTATCTGAGGCTGGAGCTTATTACAAATTATAAATATGTGACTACCCTCGCAAGAAATCTTAAATTAAATAGATTTCTGCATTTTAAAACTATGTCAAACAAAGTCCTTCTGAAAGTTCTCCCCAGAAATGAACAAGGTCAGGATCACGTCTATCTGCTGACGTTAAAGAAGATGCCACAAAACCCATTCACCTAACAAGAAAATGTCTTATCGTGGCTTGACGACTCCCAGCCAAAAAGGGCCTGGAATTTCTTTCCTGGTCAAAGAGCGGAAGGCAGAGAATCTAAGACGATCCCAAGACTGCAGGGTTGCCTTTAGGACTGGAGCTCCATGTAATACGCCGTTTTTCCTGTGCTTCTCTAGCCAAGGCCTGTCTAGATGACAACTCAAAATTCCTTCAAACGCTGCTATTCTATGATTCTACCAGGTAGGTAAACTACTCCCCAGGCGTGAGGTAACAATTCTTCTAGGAGACACATTACTGCTTCAGGCTCCCAAATTGCCAATTAGTGTGCTGGAGATGAAATTAATGTCCTGAAAGAGTTAGTGTCTGTTCCAAAGAGCCAGCAAGGTGTTTCTTACTCACCTTGAGGGCTGGCTGGTGGAAGTTGCCTGTCTGAGCACCAATACACCATTTTGAAATATGTATCCTGAGAGTAAAGTTGGGTTTGCTCACCTTGTCTAAATCGGCAGCAAACCTACACATAAAAAATGAAATAAACCACAGTGTATTTATGAAAGAAACTGACAATCTGAAGGAAACGAATTGGAAAACTTTTATTTTATCTGAAAATCCCCTGCAGATATCATTTATCCAATAAATCTGTGTCCTGAGCTATTATATATGATGCTCTCTAAACAGGGAGCTGTTAATTCACTGCCTTATCTCCTTAAACTCCCTCATATTTTTTCTCGTATTTTACTTTCTCTGGAGTCTTGTAATGGAATGTGAGGCTTCGGGGCATCTGTGCACCGCACAATACTGCTGCTCCTCGGCTCGCTCATTAACACACTCAGCTGTTGTCCTCTCGACACTACTGTCATGTCCTTGTAATTGTGACCCTGCACCTGGGTTCAGTTCCTTTCCTCGACTCTTCATGGACTTCACCTCTGGCGGTCCTATCCCTACTTTATGTCACCCCTAACCACACGCATAGGCAAAGGGCACATTTAAACTTGACTTCAAGGTGAGAGAATTTCAAGGTACCATTAACTGCTGTTAAAATGCATGGTGATTATCATATGTGGTTTCTAATTTTTAAGACTCTCAATTACTCACTATCAAGAATGTTATAACTCAGGCCACAAAAGTATCAAATAACTTCATGAAGTTGTGCTTGCTAATCATTTGCAAATATTCGCTGAGGAATATCTATGTGTTGGAATTGGTGATCCAGTAATACTCAAGAGAGATATGGACCTTCTCTCCTAGATCTTCTGAACAAAATGGAGATACACACAAGTATACAAAATTTGAATATGGTGTCTTCAGTGCCATGATGAAGGAAATGACAGTATTGAGTACACGCAGGTAAGGAGTTCCTTGCACTTCTCTTTCCTGGATCTACCTTTCACTAGCCCTCATGAGTGTTAACTGAATGCAGTGGTCTGCCATCTGGAACAATATTAATTGTACTGAATTACTTACTAGGTCTCAGGACTGTCTGAAGCACTTAACATACGTTACTTCTTTTAATCACTCCAAAAACCCAATTAAGCTGGTATTATTACCATCCGCTTCAATGAATGAGAGAGCTGAGGCAAGAAAGTTTACGTAACTTGTCCAAGAACCCAGTTAGTAAGTGGTAGAGATAATATTCCATCCTGGAAAGTCAGGTTCCAGAGCCCACATGTTTAATCGCTCCACGAAACTGCCCATTTTTCTGTACCTCTGTCATTCAAACTATTTCAGTCATCCCCCAAATGCATTCATCTGTTTAGCCAATCAACACTTATTACGTACTTACCAAGTACAAAGCACTGCAAGGTCACAAAGATAAAATTATAAAGACACTGTCTCTACCCTCCAAGAAATGTAAAGTCAAGGTTGGTAAACAAATAACTTAGAAGACAAGGTCAATACAATTCCATCAGAGACAACACCAGTTGTGGGCGTGGGGTCGGAAGTCAAGATGTAGTGCTGGAGAGGAAAGCTGTGTCACATGATGAAGGTGTGCCACATGAAGCTGAGCAACAAGGAGCTACTGAAGGATTGTCACTCAAAAGAGTGACAAACTAGATTTACCTTTTAGAAAGAAAACTTTGACTGTATATCATTTCCCATCTTTTTAATTACACCACAGGACCAAGTTCTCTATTTGAACACAGAAAACAACAAATCTGTCTCCCT
>NW_006437828.1:803792-823119 GCF_000325575.1 Pteropus alecto
ATGATTCGGAATAACTGCCCTTGAGAAAGGTATTTTCTCAAAATTCTGCAATAAGCTTTACACCTGTCCCCAACAACTTTCCTTGTATTTTTCGTTTGGTTCACAAAGCAGAAACAGAACACAAATATGAGCAGAACGAGAAAACTTTATGCTGCGTTAGATGTGACGAATGGTGGTATTATTATGTTTAATGTTCTTCTCCTGGACTGTTTTGCTTTTAAGAAAAACATTATTTCAATGGTTTTTTAAAGGCCAAAAGACAAAGCATATTAATTTAACTCAGTTTAATCACCTAACACCTGTCTATAATACAAGCTTATAATGGCATTACGACTTTACCGCTAGACAGTCTTTTTACCTTCAGTTCTAAAACACAATATTCCCATGCCTTCTTTGGGTTTAAGAAACTACACATCTACTACATGTTACGACTACGTCTTTTTTTCTTTTTTTGCTCTTTTGTATTATTTATATATACGAAAGGATATATCGTGTATATATATGTATATATTTACAGCTTAGTAAAAACTATAAAACAAATACCAATGTATCCATCATCCAGCATAATATCTGACAAATGAAAAACCACCTTGAAGCCCTTGTTCTGCTTCTGCCCACATCCAGCTCCCTCTTTCCAGGAGTAGCTACTAGTCTACTATTTTTATTAATTGCTCCTTTGTTTTCTGTAAGATTATAGTATTTATGTGAGAATACCTAAATAATGTAGCTCAGTTTTGACTATTCTGAACTTCATATAAATTAAATAAAAAATAGATCACCAGCATGCCTAAGGAGGGCAGAGATAGTATATAGAATCAGGAGAGGCTGGTGGGCCTCCAGAATTTTACCAACAGGAAGCAGGCTGTAAGAGTCTTCCATGTAGCTCTCCTCAGTCAAGCAACAGAGTGTCAATGAAGCTTCAGGGCCTGTCCCTAAGCTGTCGACCAGGGGCCCATGGGAGAGAAAGGGTTACCTTGAAGAGACTTGTGGTGATACAGCTTTTGTCAAATAAAATGAACCCCATGAAAGCATAGAGAAGACGGAGAAGGCCTACAAAGTTCTTAACAGTTGTTCATGTAGTAACATCACCAGCATGCCTAAGGAGGGCAGAGATGGTATATAGAATCAGGAGAGGCTGCTGGGCCTCCAGAATTTTACCAACAGGAAGCAGGCTGAGAGAGAGGTGTGGCTACACACATATGCTGCCTTTTATGAAAAGTAAAACATGGGGGTGGAAACAAGCCCAGAAGGTAAAGCTGTTAAGATTAAACGGCATGCTACTGAACAACCAATGGATTAATGAAGAAATCAAAGGAGATATCAAAAAATACCTTGAGAAAAATGTAAATGAAAATACAACATACCAAAATCTATAGGAAGCAGCAAAAGCAGTTCTAAGGGAAGTTCATAGCGAAACAGCCCTACCTCAAAATAAAAAAAAAAAATCTCAAATGAGCAATTTAACTTTATACCTAAAGGAACTAGAAAAAGAAGAACAAACATATGTAAAAGTTCGAAGAAAAAATATAATAAAAATCAAAAGTGGAAATAAATGAATTAGAGAATAAAAAGATAATGGAAAAGATCAAGGAAACTAAGAACTGGTTCTTCCAAAAGATAAAGTTGACAAACCTTAGGCTAGACTCAGCAACAACAACAAAGTTTCAAATAAAGTCAGAAATGAAAGAGGAAAAATTACAACTGCTACCAAAAGATACAAAGGATCATAAGCAACTGCTATGAACAATTACATTTCAAAAAGGTGGACAACGTAAGCGAAATGAATAAATTCCTAGAAACATACAATTTCCAAGACTACACTGTGAAGAAATAGAAAATCTGAATAGACCAATTACTACTAGAGAGACTGAATAACTACTCTTAAAACGTCCAACAAACAAGAGTCCAGGACAAGATGACTTCACTGCTGAATTTTAACCATTCAAAGAAGATTTGATACATATTCTCAAACTCTTCCAAAAAACTGAAGTGGAGAGAGTGCGTCCAAATTCATTTTAGGAAGCCAGCGTTATCGTGTTACCAATACCAGACAAAAACATCATACATACACAAAAAAATTATGGACCAATATCACCGGTGAACATGTATGAATATTTCTCAACAAAATACTAGTAAATCTAATTCAATAATACCTTAAAAAGTTCATACGCCATGATCAAGTGAGATTTATTCCACTTGTGGTAAGTTCCCTGACATTGGTTTTGGTGAATGATGAATTTTTGGATCTGAATCCAAAAGCAAAAGTAACAAAAGCAAAAATAAACCAGTGGGACTACATCAAACTAAAAAGCTTCTGCACAGCAAAGAAAACCATCAACAAAATAAAAAGGCAATGAACTGAATGGGAGAAATATTTGCAAACCATATATCTGATAAGTGGTTAATATCCAAAGTATATAAGGAATTCATATAACTCAATAGTAAAAAAACAAACAAACAAACAAAAATACAAACAATCCAAGTAAAATATGGGCAGAGGATCTAAACAGACATTTTTCCAAAGAAGACATACAGATGGCTGACAGGGACATGAAAAGACGCTTCACACTGTAATTATCAGGGACATGCAATCAAAACCACAATGAGATAGCGCCTCACATCCATTAGAATGACTGTTTTCAAAAAGACAAGAAATAGGGTTGGGGGGCTAGGTGAAACGAGGGAAGGGATTAAGAAGTACAGATTGGTAGTTATAAAACAGTTGTGGAAATGTAAAGTACAGCACAGGGAATATAGTCAACGATATTTTAATAACTGTGTATGGTGTCAGGTGGGTACTAGAATTACTGGGGGTATTGCTTTGTAAATTATCTACATGTCTAACCAGTATGCTGTACACCTAAAACTAGTATAAAATAACACTGAATGTCAACCGTAATTGAAAAATAAAATTTAATTTTAAAAAAAGTCAAGTATTGGCGACGATACGCAGAAAAGCAAATCCTGTTTCACTGTTTGTGGAATTATAAATCGGTGCAGCTACTATAGAAAACAGTGTGGAGGTTCCTCAAAAAATTAAAAATAAAACCACCATATGTTCCAGCAATACCACTTCTGAGTATTTATCCAAAGAAAATGAAAATACTAATTCAAAAAGATATATGCATCCCTATGTTCACTGCAGCATTACTTACATTAACCAAGATATGGAAATAACCTAGGTGTCCATCAACAGATAGGCGGATAAAGATTCAGTATGCATACAATAGGATACTACTCAGCCATTGAAAAAAGAAATCATGCCATTTGTGAAAATATGGATGAACCGTGATGGTATTACGCTAAGTGAAACAAGTCAGACAGAGAAAGACAAATACTGTTTGCTTTCACTTATAGCTGGAATCTAAGAAAAAAAAAAGTGGACAAACAAAACTCATAGATACAGAGAACAAATTGGTGGTTGCCAGAGAGAAGGGGGTCGGAGAAATGGGTGAAGTGAGTAAAGAGGTACCAGCTTCCAGATATAAAATAAATGTCATAGGGATATAATGGACAGCACGGTGACTACAGGCAATAATATCCTATTACATATTTGAAAGTTGCCAAGACAGTAAATCTTAACAGTTATCATCGCATGGGGTAAAAGGATTAGACCACTGCCCCTGACTACAATCTAATGAAAGACTTTGAGTCAGAGGCACCCGCCTAAGCTTACCCCATAGTATTCTTAATTAACAGAAACTATAAAATAATAAATGTTTGTAATTTTAAGGTGTTAAGTTGTAGGTTAATTTGTGATGCAGAAATAAATAATACAAATTTTGTGACAAGACTAAACTAATATGTACTTACCTCAGATCCTCAGACAACGCTGTGCTTAATTATCTGATTCCTAAGTCTGAGTGGTTTACCGGACAAAACCATAATAAGTAAGACTTACTCCCAGGTTTTTGAACCAGTTGGGCTTGACGACCAGACTTTACTCAAAAATCAGTATCCTCAGTGATAACTGCTTAACAAAAAGGGATTGTGGCCATCACAATAAGGTGATAATTTTAACAGTACCTCACATTTATGTAGGGTTTTAAAGTTTATAGAGCAATTTTACATAAATAACCTATTTCAATTCTCAGAAATAACTATGAATTTGATTATTATAATTTCAGTTTTAAAGATGAATAAAGTAGATAGCAGAAAAGTTAGAGGCAGGCCAAACTCTTTCACTAATAAGTGGCAAAACAGACCCTTGAACTTTTGCCTTCTAATTTCATAAATCCACGATCACCATGTCTCTGAGTCTGTTTGATTTGATATAGGTGTGGGGCAGTCTGTGGTTGCATGAACCTAGAAGAATAATTCTGAAATGCCAGACGTACCTGATATAAAATACAACAAAAACATCACTGATAATGTACTAGCTCACATATATTAAAGTAGCTGATAAATATAAATGGTTCTATAACAAAATTATCAGGCTTTATAACAGACCAAATCATTATTAGGTGAGCACTTTATCAATAGCCTTGATATAAAATAAAAAAAGAACATTTCGCATTCAGAGACAAGGTATTTTGTCTTTAACTATAAAATTAAGATATCTAAAGATATGATAAAAATCCGATTGCATCTTCTCTCAGTTTTTGCCACCACAGTCATTATAAACAATTTGGGGCTCCAATTTGCCTCAACTTGCAGAGGCATTGAAAGTAATTTCCTGTAAAGAAAGAGGACGGGCAGATTATCTCTATCACAAACATCATAATAATGTAGCATCCCATTCTCAAGTTAAAATAGACCTAAGAGATCCTGTGGTTTCGTGTAGGAAGGAATTCAAAAAATATCCAATAGAAAGAACACCCATCGGGACCAAAAAAAAGGGGGTCGGGTTGTTTTCTCAAACAGAACTTTCTAAATATCACTGTTAAGTTTTTAGATTCCAAACTGATTCAGGAGACAGGTAAAAAATGTTTCTTATACTTAGTTTACATTTCCCACCCAGCAAAGATTTTTTTTAATTTATTTTTGATAGATGATAACAGTAATTTTGAGACAGAGGTAGGTATAAATGTAATTTTAATTTTTTCATGATAAACCTACAAAAGTCATTTTCATAAAACAAAACTTGGTATTTCAAATCTTTTAAGATCTCTTTTAAGTTTTCAAATTGAAGTTTACATTTATTAACATATTCAGATGCCTAGTGAAAACTTGAAAATTCATTCAGTTAAGACATTTCTATTTATATAGCACTTTTAATGGACAATTTTCTGTTTTTTCGAGTATTTTAAAACTAAAGTTATTTGCATAAAAATAGAATCAGCATTTTTAAGACTTCATCTGTTCTTCATTCTTCTTTACTGGAAATCATTATATTTTGTTTACAACATCATAATCCTCCTTATGGAACAAAAGCTGATGTCACAATGGACCTTTATTATTTCAAGCAAGCAATAAGTACAGGCAGCAAATAAACACTTCTATGGAAAAAAAAAAAAGCTTTGTTTACGAAAGAATTTTATAGCAGCTGACATAACAGTCAACATTTTACATTACACCTCTTTTTCAGCAGATATCAAAATATTTTTACACTTTTAAAGATAATATATAAAGTCTAATTAAATGAATAACAGCATCATTTTAGCATCTTAAAGGAAGAGCCCTAATTCTTGATATTCTAACAAAATTATCATTCCCTTTCATACCTGAAAAGAGGAATTTCTTTAATTCTTAGCAAAACAAAAATCTGCTGAAGATGTTATCTCTTTGGAAACTTTAAAGAGTCACACACTTCGTTCATCGTTCTGAGCATATGAAATAGATTGGATTTTTCTGCACATCTTGGTAAAATACACATCAGATCATGTCAGAACCTTTCTTAAAACTCTTCACTATGTCTCCTACCACTCTCAAGACAAAGTCTCAATTTTTCTCCATACAAACCCCTTCATATTTTGGTCCCTAAATATGTGACATCAACTTCTACCTCTGCTCTCTTCCTCCTCCAATCTCCTTTCCTATTCACACATTGACTTACAGATTTTCATATCATGAACTCTATCACATCTTCAGTAGCTTTTAAAGCATGTATTACTTGAGAAATAGTTCTTTCCCAATTTCTCTGTGGTCGCTTGGTAAACACCTTCCAAAACTCTGTGGGAACGCCACCTTTTTCCTGAAGTATTTCTTGATCCTCAGGCAGAATATGTTATTCTCTCTTCTGGATTCCCAGAAGTTTGTTTGCAAATTGGGTTTTAATTATTTGTTTCTCTCCCTACTAGAACGTGGGTTCCTTGAGGTCTGCATTTCCAGGACATAGCGAACAGAAGATGAGAAAGATGTTTAGGATGGAAGGATGGAAGGAAGGAAGGACGGAAGGGAGGGAGGGAGGGAGGAAGGGAGGGAGGGAGGAAGGAAGGAAGGAAGGAAGGAAGGAAGGAAGGAAGGAAGGAAGGAAGGAAGGAAGGAAGGAGAAGGGTGGGTTTGACTTCATGGTGGAATATATCTAATATTTCTAACTAGAGATCAGACTTCTGACCCAAATTTTGATACAAAGGTAAGAAAGAAACTTTATGATTTTATATATTTCCTTATGTAAGTATTAAAATGACATAATATGTCTTGTAAAAGAGAAAGAGTATGTAATTTTCCTCAAATAGGACACATATTATCATAGCCAACACTTAATGAACTAATTTTATAGACCAGATATGATCAGCATTATTATATTTATCAAAAAAAAAGTATAAGTACATTATCATTGGTCCTATTTCTCAGGTATTAAAATTGATGCATGGAAAGAGGGTCAGAGCTGATAACCAGGGAGGAACTGGGACCAGACCCTTGGTCTGTCCATCTTGAGCCCAAGCTCTCACTGGTACACTGGAAGTTGCCTGAATAGTTAAAAATAAAAAGCACTGTTTATAGGTACATATTATAGAAATGACTGCATGAATATTGTATTTGAAAGTAACAGTAAAATTTCCCCAAATATAAGTTATCCAAGCCATGTATTTCTTTGATAATTGGAAAGACCCATAGGTAGAGAGCAGGCCAACAAGACAGGATGTCACTTATACCTTTGATTACATATTGCCAATAACAAATCTACTTAAAGTATTGCCAGGAAAAAACATATATCTCATTATTGGCTACTCAGCCAATCTCAGAGAAATGTTGGGTAAAATACTGAGTTCATTTTCATGATACTTTTAATATGTCCAAATTAAATACTTAGATTCAGATAAATTTAAATTGTAATTATTAACAATAATACAATTTTGTTTTGCAAAAGAAAATGGGTAAAGGGGATCAAATATACAGTGATGGAAGGAAATTCAACTTCAGGTGATAAACATACAATGCAATATACAGATGATGTATTATTAAGTTGTACACTTGAAACCTATATAATTTTATTAACCAATGTCACCTCAATAAATTTTTAAAAAAGAAGAAAAGAAAATGTTTGCTACTTTATCAGGAGTATGATCTCAAGGATTACTCTCCTAAAATTCCTTTCAGGTGAATATTTCTTCTAAATGACTTGTACATAGACAAACCTTCTAAAGTTCAACTCAAATTTATGCATCTCTGACATATATAAACAGACACAATAGCTGCCATTAGATGACAACTTCAAACATCACTCAGAAATTCCCTGCACAAAAATATCCTCCAGGCAGATAAATGGCTTTTGCAGAATTTCTTTTCTAGTAGGAAAACTGCAAAGCTTATTTTGCCTCATTATGCTTACAGCAAAGTGTGAATAAAATCATAAACATCATCTACCCCAATGGTTCTCAAACTGCGGTCCCCAGGTTAGCATCATCAGCATGTCCTGAGAATCTACGAGAAATGCAAATTTTGGGCCTCCCCAAATCTACTGAATCAGAAAGTAGAACATGAAAACCACCAATTTGTGTTTTACCATGCTCTCCAGGTAAATTTAATACATACCAAAGTTCAAGAACCACTGACTTACTCTCCGATCTTGTTTTCTAGGTGAGGAGACAGAGGCCTCAGGCTTTGTAATTAGCCAAATTAGTCACAGCAAGGCAACACAATTTCTTGTACAAAAGCCAGTAAATTTTCCTATTCCTAATTTCTCCCTCGTTGATTATCACAAGAGTCAAGCCTCTAGGGCTACAGCACAGAGAAGCTATTGTTGGTTTTCTGGATACCAGCGCACTGAAAGCTGTAAGGTCTGGACATACAAAATGGAAACAACCCCACTGAACACTTCATTCTTCAGTTAAGACAAGAGCTCCTTCACTAAGAATCTGTAATTCTGATAACTCCCCCAGACAGTGCCTCTAATACTGATTTATTCAAAATGAGCCTATTTTAACTTCCCCATATAATCAAAGGGTAAAGACAAAATTTCCCCTTCCTTAAAATCTTAAAGCAATCCTTAAATTTGGCCATTTTCACTTGACACAACTCATCTAGAAGACTTATATACATTGGAGGTACCAAAGTTAAAACCATGGCAGGTGTGGGAATTTCAATATGTTGGAGCAATGGGTTTTGTGTTGTCTGGTTGGAGCCCTTACCCCATCTTGATTCCCAGTTCCAGTGTGGTCATGACCCTATCACTCTCTCTGGGTGCTTATCTAATCTTAAAATACTTGCTCCCTTTTTGCTGGGGGGAGAGAGATGAGAGGAAAAATTTTCCTCATTGAGCATCAGTTTCTCCAATGTTCTGTAAGAATTCCCACATATATACTCAGGAATATATTTCCAGTGTAGGTCTCAAAAGATGTAGAATTTGTATGTACATAATAATTTTACTCAAGAACAAAGAGAATGTATCCTACTACTCATTCAAGAAAAGTGTTTCTTCTAATTGGAGAATAGTAGCTCAAGTCAAAAGCATACATGAAACAGGGAGGCCAGAAAAGAATTGCCCTATGCCAGTTCCCCTCCCAGACTGGCCAACTGCTTCTCTAGTCTCCTGAAGTTCCTGTGTCTGTATGCAAGTACTGCATGTTCACTGTTTGATTATTTCCTGTGCTGACCAGGCATCTATATTAGAAAGAAGGTACTTTTTATTCTTAAGAAGATGTCATATACTATCATAGAAAGAATATGTACCTGGAGGCTGGCCCAAGATGGCAGAATAGGGTGACTCTGACCTCGCCCCCCTCCCATGAACACACAGAACTTACACCTACATATAGAGCAATTCCCCCTGAGAGACAACTGAGTGCTGTATGAACAGCTTCTGCACAGCAAATGAGAAAGAGAGACCATGTAGAGAAGAGTAGGGAACCATGGGACCTTTCCTGGATTGGCGAGAACTCCCCGGGACCAGAGGTGCCTACAAGTGCCATAGTTTATGTTCCCCTTCTACCTGGAGAGCATGGGCGGGAGCTCTGAGCATGTGCCCTGGCTGACCTGCAAGGCTGACGCAGCACATTCCCAGCCACGTTTCCCTGACCCCACTCCCACCCTGGACGGCCAGGATGCTGCTATGTGTGCGTACACGCTAGGATGCCCTGCCCACCAATCTCCCTGGCCCCAGATAGCTGGACTCAAAGCGTGCTACCCCACCCAGAGCTTACTCCAGTGCTGGCTAGCTAGCACCCCAGGCGCTGCTTGCACCCACCTTGGCTCCAACTGGCCTGCCAAAACTGCCCAGTACACACAGTCTACGCAGAGGTCATTTCCCAACCAGGCCACTTTTTCAGGATTTGGAGAGATAGCTATTTTGCTTAATTCATAGAAACAAATACAGAAAGTCAAACAAAATGAGAAGACAATGGAAAGTGTTCCAAATTAAAGAACAACAAAATATCCAGAGGAAAAAAGAAAGAGATATGTAATTTGCCTAATAAAGAATTCAAAGTAATGATCATAAGGATGCTCACTAAACTTAAGAGTAGAAAAGAGAGTAGAACTCAGTAAGAACTTCAACAAAGAGTTATAAAATGTATTGAGATACCAGTCTAAGTTAAAGAATATAATAACTGAACTGAAAAAGTCAACAGTGAATTAGACTTATTCTAGGGATGCAAATGTGATATGTCACATAAACAAAATAAAGGATAAAAATCATATAATCGTCTCAATAGATGCAGAAAAGCACTTGATAAAATTTAATATCAATTTATAATAAAAACTCTCAACAAACTGGATATACAAGGAACTTACCTCAACATAATAAAGACTATGTGGACAAGTCCACACCTAAATCACACTCAGTGGTGAAAAGCTAAAAGCTTTTCTCTAAGATCAGGAACAAGACAAGGATGCCTACTCTCAAAACTTTTATTCAACATAGTATTGGAAGTCCTAGCTACAGTAGTAAAGAAATAGAAATAAAAGGCATCCAAAAATCGAAAAGTAAGAAGCAAAACTCACTATCTGTAGATGACATGACTGCATGTAGAAAACCCTACAGACTCCACATACAAAAAGAACTATTAAAACTAATAAATGAATTCAGTAAAGTTACAGGATAAAAAAAATCAATATATAGAAATCTGTTGTATTCCCATACACTAATAATGAATAATTGGAAGGAGAAATTTTAAAAAATAATCCCTTTTACAACTGCATCAAAAAGAATAAAATACCAAGGAGGTGAAAAGATATTACTGAAACAGGCTGAAGAAGATGACGATAAATGAAAGGATATACTGTACTCATAGACTAGAATAATTATATCATTAATATGTCTATCCTACCCAAAGCAACCTACAGATTCAATGCAATCCCTATCAAAATACCAATGGCATTTCTCACAGAACTAGAACAAATAATCCCAAAATTTATATGGAGTCACAAAAACCCCAAACAGCCAAAGCAATCTTGAGAAAGAAGAACAAAGTGGGAGGTATCTAGTATTTCAAACTATACTAGAAAGCTATGGTAATCAACAGTATGATTCTGTCATAAAAACAGACACATAAATCAATGGAATAAAATAGAATACCCAGGAATAAACCCTCACATATATGGTCAATTAATCTATGACAAAGAAGGCAAGATATACAATAGGTACGTAACAGCCTCTTCTGCAGTTGTGGAAAATAGTGGGAAAACTGAACAGTTACATGAAAAAAAAAAAAAGAAAAGAAACAAGAAACAAGAAACTGGACCATTTTCTTATACACTAAATAAAAATAAACTTAAGATAAATTAAAGACTACAATGTAAGACCTGAAATCATAAAACTTCTTGAATTAAAAATAGGGAGTGAACTCTTTGACATAAGTCTTCGCAATATCTTTTTGGATATGCCTCTTCAGGCAAAAGCAAATACACACACACACACACACACACACACATCCACACTCACATCCACACACACACAAGTGGGACTACATCAAACTAAAGTTTCTGCACCACAAAGTAAACCATTAACCAAACAAAAAGGTGACCTACTGAATGGGAGAAGATATTTGCAAATAATATATCCAGTAAGGAGTTAATATCCAAAATATAAAAAGACCCATATAAATCAACATTAGAAAACAAACAATCTGATTAAAATTAGGCAGAGGACCTGAACAGACATTTCTCCAAAGAAGACATGCCGATGGCCAAGAGACATAAAAAGATGCTCAACATCACTAATCATAGGGAAATGCAAATTGAAACCAATAAAATACCACCTCACACCTGTCAGAATGGCTATTATCAAAAAGACAACAAATAATAAGTGTTTGCAAGTATGTGGAAAAAAGGGAACCTTCATGCACTGTTGGTGGGATGGTAAATTGGTGTAGCCACTATGGAAAACAGTATGAAAACTCTTTAAAAACTTAAAAATAGAACTATTATACAATTCAGCAGTTCTATGTCTGAATGTTCATCTGTCAAAAACAAAAGCACTAATTCATAGAGATATATGCACTCCTACGTTCAGTGTAGCATCATTTACACTAGGTAAGATATGGAAGCAATGCAGGTTCCCATGGATAGATGAATGAATAGAGAAGATGCTGTATATATATACAATGGAATATTACACGGCAATAAAAAAGAATGAAGTCTTGCCACTTGTGACAACATGGACAGACCTAGAGGATATTATGCTAAGTGAAATAAGTCAAACAGAGAAAGACAAAAATTGTATGAGTTCACTTATACATGGAATCTAAGTAAACAAAACAAACAAAACAAAACTAAAACAGACTCATAGATACAGAGTCAGTGGTAGATGCCACGGACTCTGAGTTGGAGGACGAGGACAAGGAAGGTGAGGAGGAAGGGGAGACAGTTCTCTTCGGAGATCCGCTACCTCTTGTGCTTGGGGATGCTGCTGTCTTTGGCTGGCACCTCGGCATCATTGCAAATTTCTGCGAAAGGTTGGAGCTAGCTAATGTTGACCAGAGGGGAGGTGGGTGGGGGATGGGTAGAAAATGTGAAGGGGAATAAGAGTTATATACATTTCCAGTTGTAAAATAAATAAGCCACAGGAATGTAGTGTACAGCACAAGGAATACAGTCAATAATATTGTAATAACTGCATGGTGACAGATGGTTACTAGAATCATTGTGGGATTCACATCGTAAAGTATATAAATGTTGAATCACTATGTTGTATACCTGAAACTAAAATAATATTGTATGCCAACTATACTTTAATAAACATATTTTTTTAAAGACTGAATGATTAGTGTTCTGTGCAGTTATTTATGCTTTCTGAAGACTGATCTTTGTCTTCTAATTTCAACCACCTGGTGTATCAATACATTAACTAAACTTCTGTTAAGTCTCCTAAGGCCATAAACATTTCTTCGTCCTCAGGATTTATTTGTTTACAGTATTTTAAATTACTAGAGATCATAAAGAGTAACCCTTCATCTCCCTTACTGCCATGACCTTTCAGAATGAAGAGAGCTATAAAATTTAAAAAAGAAAAAAGAAAAAAAAACATCTCTGCCGCAGCATTTCAGGTCTTTATGACAGTGTCTGGCTCAGTTTTCTCAACAGCTTGCTGCTTCCTAATGATCTCTTTTTCTGTTTTATTTCCTCAAATTCATTTATTTTCGGGTCAGTAAAAGCATATATTCTTTCTGTCTCTCCAGATACATTAGATCAGTTTTGAGAGATTAAGTAATATTTAATCACAAATTGAAATAAATAATTTAGAAAAAGACTGCCACTTTGGTAGGCAGCCACCCAAAAGCTCTGTTCTTTGACACTCAAATGTCATCAAGTACAGGGGCTCTCCCTCCCAGACCTACAATCAGACACAGGCTCATTTCACAGGAACAGCACGTGGCAAATCATTCTGGGAACAGCATTTGCTACTACGCTTTTACACAATGTTAAGAATAGTGGCAGCCTATATTATCATGCTCAATGAATTACCCGCATGATATGGGGCTGCCACTGCTTAATTTGTTAAAAGTTACTGATAACGTAGAAAGGAAAGCCAGTAAGAGAAAAACCTCAGACTAATGGTAGACTAGGCTAACTTTAACAAATATACCATCCCCTAACTACACACACAGGTTTTTGTATTTTCTTTGTTTCTGTACAGGAAAAACACTGTTTCTCCTTTACTCACATACAGTATTTCTGACACCAGATGTGTGAGGTTTCTCTTCCCACACCAAGCAATTCTCTGAGACAGCAGCTGGGGTCCCATAATTTACTTCAGTTCTGACTCTACCTGAAGTTAGTGCAGACTCCACCAGTTAAGGACTCAGTCCCACAAGACAGCCCTCCATGTCAGGCACCAGTCCCAGGCAGCGAACCCCAGAACTTCCGTCCAACTAGGCTACAAGTATGAGGTTCCCATGACCCCCTCGTTGGATTCAATCATCTGTTAGAACAGCTTACAGAACTGAGAGCAAAATTTGTGCTTACTAGTTTAGGTAAAAAAGGATATGAGGGATATGGATGAACTGCCAGAGGAAGGGATACCTAGGGCAATATCTGGAAGACTGTCGAGGGCAAGAGTTGCTGTTCCCGTGGTGTTGTGGTGGGTCACCATCCTGGAATACAGTTGTGTCACCAACGCAGGAAGCTCTCTACACCCCATACTTTGGGGATTTTTATGGAGGCTTCATCACACATATATGATGGATCATTGATTCAACCTCCATCCCCTCTCTTCTTCCAAAAGAATGGGGGGTGAGGCTGAAAGTTCCAAGCTTCTAATTAATCATGGCTTGCTCTTTCTGATCCCCATCCTGACACTGTCCAAGAGCCCACCAAAATCCCTTCATTAGAACAAGAGACATTCCTGTCACACAGGGAATTCCAAGGGATTTAGAAGCTATGTCAGGAATTGTGGTTAAAGAGCAAATAACACAACAAAAGATGCCCCTAAGTGCTCTAATTACTTAGGAAGTTACAAGGGTGGGGAGCTCTGTACCAGGAAACAGGGGCAGAGACCAACATATAAATATACATTATCATATTTATAGACCAATATAATAGATAATACATGTTCTATTATTTCACAGTTTGCTCACTGGAATTACCCCATTTTCTGATTGATGAATTTCCTGTTTTGGATTTCTCTGTTGTTTTCTGTACTATTCCCATTGGCTTCTATTTCTGCCAAATGTGTCTAAGTCTTTGTAATATTTTTTCACTTTAGGAGAAAATTCAAGAAATGCTTTAGAATGCCATGTCAGTCACAAATACAGTAAATTATTCCAATTCACAAAATGAGATATTCATTATACTAGAGCCTCTCACTGTAGATACAATTCTTTTCATTCATTTATAAATATTTTTGAGAGATTATAAAATACCATTCACTAGACTAAATACTTGGGGAAACAAAGATGAATTAACCATGGAATCTGCTTTACGCCATCAGCTAGATTTTAAAGGACAAGTCAAACTTAATATGTTTTCCATGCTAATTAGCTTGAAATGCTTGTTTTGTTTCATTACCTAGAAATAAATGCTTTTGCCAAACAAAAAACAAACTTTATTTCTAGAAATATAAGAACTGTCTATCTACCCCTCAAAATTTTTCATTCCAAAATAATCCTCAAAATAATCCTCAATCACACTGTCATTAAAAGAATAAATCACTACTATCTTTGTAAAAGGAAGTTACAGGTATGAGACATCGTCCTCTGTAGAGAAGCACTAGTCTTTGCTGCCTGTACTTCTTTGCTCCTCCTGGCCTCCTCGGCAGCCCCACTGCGGTGCCTCGGGAGCCCCACCGCAGCGTATCCCCCCGCCACCGTCGCTCCTCCCCACAGAGGCCCTTCCACTCTCCCGGTCGCAGCCAGATGAACACGAATGGATTCGAGCCGCCCAGAGCACAACATCTGGACTAATAAGGCAATAATTTTAAAGTGAAAATGTGTCGCTCCTCCCAAAAAATTTCTTTGTAATTTAAAGACATAATTCCTCAAGTGAAAGAATCGCTCTTGGTGGGGATCAGGTCCTCTGTCACATCCATAAATTAGATATTTGAAGATGAGGCTCTTTCAGTGTTCAAATTAGATTGGCTTTTCTCCAGAAGATAAGTCTCTCCTGAGAAAAGGTCTCTAATCTCTCTCTTTACCCTCCAACCCCTACAGTCTTTAAACGTCATCTCAAGTCCAATCCTTTCCATGGGCTTTTCCTCACCACCTCAGTCCTGCAATTACATAGCACTGTGAATCTGCATGGTGAATTATATGAAGGCTACAGTCTATGTGATTCATTCATTCATTCAACAGATATTTATTGAGCCCCTAGTATGCGCTAGGCACTGTAACAGGTACTGGAGATACAGCACTATGTACTGTAGTAGGTATTGAAGATTTAATGCTGTAATATATTCTCTCATGAGCTTTTAGCCAATTAAAACCAATAATAATTAAGCCTATGATAGAATAAAGACCCGTAATTCCAAAATTTGATCACTGTACTTCATTTAAAATTTCATGTTAGAAGACCACAATAGAATTAAACAGCTGTATTAAAATTTTTACTCAGAAATGAATTGAGTATGAGACTAGTTGAAAATTGACTAAAATGACATTTAAGTTAAATACTGCAAGAAACAATGCATGTAAACTGCTTAGTCCTGTGCTTGGCACATAGTAATCCATTAAAGCTGCAGGTGCTATTTTTAATTATTGATCCAATTCTTAAATTCTGCAGAAATTTCTGATAATCACTGTTACCTTGATAGAGGATTATCGAACTCCACACCACAGCAGAACTTCATCTTCCAGGGGAAAATTATCACGATAAACTTTCAAAGTTTTAATTCATTCATTTATTCGACACATTAAAACCATATGCCGGGCATTGGGAATAGAGAAAAAATTAGTTACAACCCTGCCCTCAAGGATTTCCCAGTCTAGTCGGGGTACAAGGAAACAGATAATTTCAAAATTGGCAATTGTTAAACTTCTCTTCTGTGAGCACAGAGAAGAGATACTGTCTATCCCTGTTCATAAAAGAGGTAATACAGAGAGTTAGCCTCATGGGTACTCTCGGAACATAGACTAATAAAGGTGGAGAAAAATCAGCAAACAAGCCAGGAATGCACATGAATTATTCAGACAAATGCTAATAGTAAATCTGGTACTCAGGCTACATGTGACTAAGTTGCCTATAAAAATATATAACCTCTGAAGGCTTGGCAGGTGGGAGAGTGTCGGATCATGAAGGGCCCATATGCCGGCTCAGGGGCTTATCAAATAGGCAATAAAAATTAATAAACCTGATTCATTAAAGATACTTTACCCCTTCCCGTCTCAAAAATCATCCAAAATAATAAGTTCAAGGATCAAAATACCACTCTATCGTCAACAAAACCAAAAACATTTGTAGGCCAAGCTGCCGTATATAAAGACTGCACGGAGGAATGGCACATAAGTTTACACAGCAGAATGAAGGCAAACCAGACAGCCAGCAGAGGACAAGTGCAGGCTGGTTCACTCTGAGGAAACCAAGAGATGCTGAGCACTCAAGGAACGAGGGCTAGGTGCAGAGAGGAAGACAGCTAGATTGTTTAAAATTTGTATAAAAAGCTTCCATATTCCCACATGGTGTGGCTATTATCCCTCAAGCACAAAAACAGGATGGTCCTGGAGAATCTGAACCAGAGAAGTTCCTGACTCTGGGACCCCCAAGAGTCCCAAGGCTGAAGTGAACTTAGCATATGATCATGAACAATATGAATGACGGGACATTTCAACTTCCTTTTGCTACCCAGCTACAGAACAAACTGACACCACCGAACTTACTCCTAAGTAAGTGGCTGGAGGGCACTTTACTGAAGAAACGCAGCCTCCTTGGAGAGAATACATACAGATCTTTCTATGGAATTCTCCAGCGAAAAGCCTGGACACCCTGCCATCCTTGAGCAAAGCCAACCTTTCAAACAAATCCAGCCCAAATACTAAGAACCTCCAATCATCTTTTCAATGGTATAGACGACAATGATAGTCAGACATTTTAGGAAAGTCTTCAACATAAAATATAGGGACAAATATACGAAGTAACTTAAAAGAAATAAAGGGAAAGCAAAGATGAGAAGAAATCATCAAATATGCTATAATTCATATCCTTAGAAAGGTGAGGAAAGAGCTGATACTAGATCTAAAAAAATAAAACTAAGATATTTTTAAAAAAGGGAAGAACAGCTCTTAGAAAAATTAAAAATAAGAGAACCAAAAACAAAAATTAATTCTGATTATGGAGTTGAAAAGAAATAAAAGAAATATTTTAGAAAACAGAAATGGAAAAATAGGGGGGAAAAGAAAATTAGGAGTATGTCCAAGATATCCGACACACACCAAACAACAGTTCGAAAAGGAGAGAAGAAAAAGAGGTGATGACAATAATAATTTCCCATAATTGAAAGGCCCCAGTCACCAGATTATGAGGTTATGTGAGCAAATGAAAGGTTGTTGTTTGGAGCCACAAAGCTTAGGGGTGATTTGTTTTATGCCAGTAGGTAATTATTACCCAGCCTAGATCACGGTCTATACTCTAGCTGCCCGGAGTGGAAGGGGGTCCCTGCCTTCCACCGAGAGTCATTCATTATGTAATTCACCAGTTTTAAGAAGAGGGGGTTGCTCACAATTCTGCGGATCAGCAGTTTGTTCTGGTCTCTGCTGGCATCTCACACACAGCTGCAATCATCTGACTACTTGACTAGCGCTAGTCAGCATAAGGTGATCGTGTTCATAATTAGAACAGTTAAAAGAAGAAAATGCAAATAATCACGGAATTTATACAGTTGCTCAATAAACAGGAAAAATAGCTCACACTGTATATGAGGATGCATTAAGAAAGTCCAATTTTCTAAGTAATGGGCTTATTAATATTTAAAAAACCTTTTAAAGTAGTATTTTGTTTGATACTAAGAAATCTCAACAGTTTAGTTTCCTTGGATTCTAAATAAATAGTACTTTGGGGTTGTGTTACCTTGAAGATGCCACCAACTTTAGGAGAAAATGTTTTGGCGTTTTCACTTGACAAATGAAACACACACCCAAGGCCCTTTCAGAGGATCGACAAGGTTAAAAGTATTTTTGTAATAATTGTAATTAAAAGTATTTTTGTAATAATTCTGGCAATTAGCTCTGGCTGACAGCTAGACACATGTGAGCGACCGAGTTCTGGCTTTTCACACAGCAGGAAAGTTCTAAGAAGCAAGAAAGGGCAAGCCCCAGTGCACGAGCATTTTGCAAGCCTCTGCTTTCTGTAGCCCAATCACCAAAGCAAGTTTCACAGCCAAGCTAAGAGTCAATGTGGGGAAAAACTACACACGGGTGCAGTAAGGGGAGAAAGGCTTCAGGGGACATCACTGTAACAGTCTATCGTATCAGACCAAATAAGCAGGGCTACTGAGTGTTCTGAATCCAGACTGATTAACCTAAAGAAGAAAGGACAGTGAAGAAAATGTTTTATGATATCGCCTTGGCTTTCCTAAACACCCTAATCTTAGGCATTTATGATTATTTTCAACTGTATATTTATTCATATACTTATTTTTGTTATTTTTATTTTGCATTTTTTAAATTTATTTATTTTAATTAGTTTCAAGTGCACAGTACATTGGTTAGACATCTATATAGTTTGTAAAACGATCCTCCCAATTGCTCCCTCCCTCCCCTGATCCTCCACCTAGCCAACGTATTAATGCTAACTGCATTCCTATGCTGCGCTCCCCGTCCCCTTGACCATCCATTAGCTACTAATTTACATGTACTTATTTTTAAATACCTGTCTCCTGCTCTAGACTGTATAAGCTCCATGAGGACAGAGGCCATACCTCTTGCTTTTTCACCTCTCTTAGCCCAGGAAGTAGCTAAGTGCTTAGCTGCTGTTTTTTAAATGAAGTAACAGAGTAACAAATGTATTCACAGAAATAGGCAGGTTCTAGGGTCTGTGACAGCACCAAAGACAGGAAGAAGGAAGACATCAGGAGGGAAAG
>NW_006437828.1:823358-844980 GCF_000325575.1 Pteropus alecto
ACTGAGGACCCCCAAAGACCTTTTGTTCAAGTGAGTTTATCTATCAATACTTCTCACATTAGATATTTCAACTGACAGCTTTAAAAATATTTAATCTTAGAAAAACAAACTCATAACATGTAACAAACAGCATATGTTTATTAAAAAAAAAACTATGTTTTCCAAAACAAAAATAAAATCAGTGAGAAGAGTGGCATTGTTTAACATTTTTGTAAGTCTCTTTAATATCTTTCTGAATCTTCCTTCTACACACATGTTGTCACAATATTGTACATCATGTAGCCTGTGGAAAGTCCCACTGTGTAATTATGAGAGAAAGAGAAAGTGACAAATACATCTCAGAATTATTACAAAAATACTTCTGACCTTGTTGATCCTCTGAAAGGGTCTTGGATGTGTGTCAGGCATTTGTCAAGTGAAAACAGCAAAACGTTTTCTCCTAAAGTTGGTGGTATCTTCAAGGTAACCCAACCCCAAAGTACTATTTATTTAGAATCCAAGGAAACAAACTAAACTGTTGAGATTTCTTAGTACCAAACAAAATACTACTTTAAAAGGTTTGTTACTATTAATAAGCCCATTACTTAGTGAAATAAAATTGGACTTTCTTAATGCATCCTCATATACAGTGTGAGCTGTTTTTCCTGTTTATTGAGCAACTGTATAAATTCCGTGATTATTTGCATTTTCTTCTTTTAACTGTTCTAAAAACTGAAAACAACTCTATGGACAGCTCTCTTCTCTTTAGATGTAATCATAATCTTGTATTAATTATAAAGTAATGACTAAAATTTCTTGAGTATTTTATGTGTTTGAGGAAATGCTCAGTGTGCTTTACTGCATTATTTTATTTAATCCTCAAAAGTAATCTCTGATGTAGACACTATTATCATTATTATTTTATAGATGAGAAAACTGAAATCTACTGAGATTAAGTAATGTGCCCAAGGTCATACAACTAGTAAAAAATAAATCTGAAGCTTTTAACTACTGTTTCATACAGTTTCTCTATTCATGAGTATGATAATATTTTCTATGGTTTTTCATTTTAACCACCCAGTTTTCATTACAGCTTTAAAGGACTTTTGAGACTTCCGGCCTGAGAAACCTGTTTTCAGAATCCTAGCGATGTCAGAGCGTAATTCCTACATCCCTATGGAAGGAGATGTTAGGACCACAGCACATTCCTGCACTCACTGCTCTGTTCCATTCCAAACGATTCCTTCCTAAACCACATTCCTAAATCATTCCTAGATCATTTCTAAACCACAGCACCTCCACTCCTGTCATTTCATTGGTCACCCTTGTCTCTCCTATTTGAATTGTTGAGCATCACCGAGGACAGACTGAAAACTAGACCAAGTGACAATGACGCATCTTCCAACAGCCTGACTGCCGACCTGTCTAGGGACCTGGGACAGTGAAGGACCCAAGTCACACCTTCACTCTTCTTTTCAGAAATCCAGTCAGCAACAACTTTCTGCGGTCTCCTAGGACTTAGAAAATGGCCACTTTATGAACAGTGTGGAAATGAATAGCAGATATGTGCTAGCAGCCCTGGGAAATACAAAAGTGTCAGTTTAATATCCTGGGTGTTGCCGGCTGAAGCTGAAAAGTCAAATTGGGTTATAAAAATTTCAGTGGCAACAAACCTGTGAATGTTCTCTTCAGTTCGAGAAGAGCAAAGG
Organism: Pteropus alecto; assembly: GCF_000325575.1. Classification (NCBI taxonomy): domain Eukaryota; kingdom Metazoa; phylum Chordata; class Mammalia; order Chiroptera; family Pteropodidae; genus Pteropus; species Pteropus alecto. The sequence goes on from NW_006437828.1 coordinate 825,047, forward strand.
TAATGGGCCACAGGAGAAAAGCAGGAGAAAAATAATGGATCCCATCTCATTAACTGAAAGCTGGCTCTTGAAAAGGATAATGATTCTAAAGACCCTAATTTCCCCACAACTCCTAATTTAGAGTAGGGAAATATACATGAGCCATCATATACTCCGGTGTCATCGCAGGTGAGTCAGAATGAAATCATAAAAATGTCATTTTTTTCTATTGTATCCTTACTTATACCAGATAAAGTATACAATTTTTGCCTCTCGAGTTACAACTCAGTTGACAAGCATTTTAATCATTAATTATCTGTACTACAAATAGAATTATCATTGATTCAACTTTTGAGAAAATTACAATGGCAACTTAATTTAAATAATGGAATAATGTGGGTTTTATTCAGAAACTTTTCTTTAGCTTAATCCTTAGAACATTACACGTTATTTTTGTCAGCTGAATCACTTACCTTGTTAATATGGTTCCAAAGAAAACATATTCATTTATTACTAAAAAGACATAACCATGTTATTTTGGCATGAATGTCCCAAAAGAACCTAGCTTTCATGAAGTATACTGAAAAATGAGAATAAACAAAGCATTTCTCACTTTGGTTAAGTATGATTAATTAAATGTATTACCACTGGGCTTATATTAGTTTTCTGATATAATGCAGTGTTTCAACTGAAACCTACATTGAATAGTTAAAATCAGTTTGTTCATTTATTTATCATTTAATAAGCATCGACTCTGTAGCAAACAGTGTGCCAGATGCTATAGCTATTAAGACTGATGGGTGTTGGTCCTTCTCTGTGAGTCACAGTCATATCTAGTAGACTTACATGTGATTAATATACAGATTGATATGTTTTATAATAAAAGCATGTACAGATCATGTAGCCGTGGTCCCAACCTTTTTGGCACCAGGGACCAGTGATTCTACGAGTATCTAATGCCTGATGATCTGAGGTTGAGCTGAGGCAGTGATGCTGGCGCTGGGGAGCAACTGCAAATACAGATGAAGCTTTGCTGGCTCGCCCGCCGCTCACCTCCTGATATGGAGCCCAGTACCTCCTAACAAGCCACACGGATTATTCCTACAGCCCAGTAGCTGGAGATTCTTGATGCATGAGATATTGATCAAGGATCCAAATTATCCACAGAGACATTAGCAGGAGTTTCAAAATAAGTTTAAATGTTCTTCTGAACTCAAATCAAATTCTTTACCTATTGGCTTGTTTTATTATCAAAGCTTCAAATATTATCAATGTCATTTGACTATCTGACCATAAATAGATGCACTAGCAATCAAAGCAGCATGCTCACTTGAAGGATCTGTCCTCGTCATAATATTATTGCTTTTGTCTCTAGCACTTTATGAGGAGGTCAGACATAGTTCCATTTTACAGATGGGCAAAGGGCAACGCAATGAGATTAAATATGTGCCAAACACTGAATTGCAGGAAATACTCTACCTGGGATGGAAACTGCTTCCTCAGCCTAAGATTTTTCTGCTCTGCTAGGCTGCCCAGCTAACCAAGCTGCTCAACACAGCTATGAGAAAGGTGTTCTATGTACATCCTCAAAACTGTATGTCAATGATTTAACTAGAGGCAGAGTTAAAATGTTTGAGTACCACGTCTGAGCATCTGAGAGATAGCACCTCAGTGAGAAGACTGACAGCATGCAGACTCTGGAGACTGAGTAATGAATAAGACTGGGAACTACAGCAATTTTGTGTGTTGCACGTGAAGCTTTACACGACTGACTTCAAAACTGCTTGTTTCTTGGTATGTTCCTGCCATATTTCCTATATGTACATTTCATTATGATATAACCTGAAATTAATTTGTCTTCCAGACAAGAAGGGAAGAATAAGCAGTACTGAAATTATAATTACTTGACTATAAATGGAAAATCCATTGGTCAAGTAATCTATTACAATGGGAAAATTAATGTTTTAAGTTGCATATTGCATACAGATAAATAGCTAAGATCACATGTGTCCAGAGAAGCAATAGAGCATGGAGGTAAAGGGCTTAAGACCTAAAATCAGATCGCCTGTGCGCAATCCTGGCCTCTAGTGCATAACTGTTATGTAATTTGAGGCAGTCTTAACTTCTTTTACCTTTGTTATTCATAAAAGAGAAATAATAATAATAGTGCCCCCTTTGAAGGGTTGTTATAAGGATAAAATGAGTAAGCAGTATTCCCTAAATGTGTGTTATTACACTAAACATAAAGTACATTTTAATTACTGTAGTATTACTATGTGATCTAACACAATCTTGTTCAGAAAGAATATGTAATGTAAATTCGTCCCTGAAAAGAGTTATGTACACTTAGAATCAATTTTCAAGGAGCACTCCCAATTATATTTGGCATTCTATTTAAAGAACAAAAAAAGAACCTATTTTAGTCAGGATGGACCTCACAGACTATTGCTTTCCATAATAAAGAGTAATAAATGGCTACACTCTATCTAATGTCAATCTGGAAAGATTCTAAAACATCCACTCTGGATAAGTTGGACCGGATCCAGCTTTTTAGCGAATCATTTCTAAGGCTCCTGCTGTCTTTAAATTCAGAATAAACACTGAAAAGATTCTGAAATGCGATTGAACCATACCCAGTTAAGAATGGTTCTCATTTCAGTCTTAGATATGGACAGGAGCAGAGAGACGGGGGTGTATGTGGTGTGGCAAGATAATTTCATTTTACATCTTTTTATTTCTTCCTCCAAACAGGTAAAGAGCATGACTTTCAAGGCCTTCTGCTTCCCTGTTCTTCTCAATGTCACTTCTGTCAATGTCCTCAAAGAGGTAATTAACCTCATACTGATAAGCAATTTTTCCCCAAGAGCTTGCTTTACTAGCCCTCCTACAGCTATTATACCCTGAACAGGGAATCGTGTTCACCTCCACGTTCCCTTCGATACTTGTCAAGGCTCTGCAAATGTTATTAGGTAATAACTTCTCATTAGCATTTCTTTTGGCTTTATGATGTTAAATTTAATTTTGCTATGATGCCAGCACATAAAAGAAAGATATCACTTGACAGGTCCAAAGTTCCTTATGGTTCTAGTAGATAACATTTCTGTATTTTCACAATGTCTCTGGCAACTCCCATACCGGATAACCTGTATGGCAGGTGTTTAGCCCTACAAATGTAGGGAATGGGATAGTGTATGAAGGCCCAGGGGCAGGCTAAAGCCCTGGGACACTGTGACTGACACGTCCTTCTAATACCTTTGCGCACCACCATAACACGCCTTATCAGTAGCAAGAAAACATACTTTAGGGCAAAACGATGAGAACATCAGGCAGTTAACTAGCAAATGTGCCAAATAGAAATTTGACTCCAATTTGGTTTCCACAATTATTGTTTTCTGCTCACTGCTAACCAGCTGCTTTAATTACGCTGATAATATGAGTCACTAGGTCCTTGACATTTGCAATCCTTCCAATTTTATAGATGAGATTCAGACTACTTTAATAATAATCTTTTTTTTTCTTTAGGGAGTAAAAGAACAAGAACGGAATTTTAAGAAATAGGACATGGATTTTATTTTTGGCTCCACTACTTCCTCATTGCACACACATCCTTAGTGAACTTATTCAACCTCTCTGAGCTTTAAATCTCTCATCATCTATTATTTAAATAATATCTACCTTACAGGGCTGGTATGAAAATAGAATGGATAATGCCTAAAAGAATGGAAAATTATCTGTAAATATTAAAGAACTCCCCCCCCCCTCAAAAGGGAAGAATTCTGGCATCGTCCTACCCTTTCTGTGGGAGCATTTTTACAGACATGAGTGATGCGTCAAACACGGACACTTAAGCACTTGGCCTGGAATGTACTGACCCAGACCCGGAGCTGCAGGAAGGTGGATTATGTGCTTCTCTTACCTCTTCCATTCTGCGCAGCGAAGGAGAAGAGGGGCTGTCTGCAAAAACTCCGTGAGGAAGAACTAAAAGTATTATTTGAAATGAAGTTGTAGAAAAACATCTAACAGCAAGAGCGATTATATTATTTATTATCGAATGGCAAAAAGGAGGAGGAGTTTACAAGTATGCAGGTATAATATGATGTCACTTTGTAAACAAATATGGATCGGATTAAAAATATGGAAATATCAATAGCTGTCATCTCTAGGCAGTAGGATTACAAGTAATTTTTTTTTCTTTTTAAAATTTCTTTCAATAACAAATTTCCTTCCATTGACATATACATTTTCGTAATAAGATGAAAACGCTATCTCAACAAGAGAAAGATTACAAACTCGTAGCACTGTTTTTCTACGTAGCTTTACGTCGCTCCTAAAACCCAATGGTTTTCTCCCACACTTTACCATCTACATTTCTTCCCCAAGTCACTTTGTAAGTGTTCACGTGTTCTTGTACTTTTTCACTTTTACGTCTCTTCCCAATCCCCTGGCACGTACATTCCTGGTCCTTGATTCTCTATGAGCAGTGGCGCACTGATATATGACATTTCTACTGAGTCCCCTGTCATTACTTCATCTCATGGGCCAGTGAGTCCCAAACCCACCTTTCTAAGCCACTGTTCTCCTCCTCCCCATTCTCCATGACCTAGACCCACATCTGACCTAGACATAGTCTCTATCCCAATTTCAAACCCTTTGAGAACTTATCCATTTTACTTCCTCATTTCCCTCTTCCTGTCCTCTTTGAAACTATTTACATTAGTATAGGGAAAACATCTTTATTTTAACATATTTATGATCTGTTCATTCTGTCTCCTGCCATTCCAGTGACCTGGCCAAGAAAGCTTTCCATCCGTGTTACATACTATTACTATTTCCACATACTATTTCCCTCTAACAGTAAAGGGAATGTATTTTGTTCCATGATTTCTTTTTCTGTCCTTCGTTATCCAGGTCTAATGTCTCAAACAGATCCCTCCAAGGTTTCCAAAGTTATCTCTGTCTGCAGTCTCCCTTCTTCTACAAACAGTAAAATGATGTAACCCAAATTTAATTTACCCATGAAATTTCTCTTACTCAAAAATCTGCATTTTGTTGCTACTGTCATATTAAATACTGCCTTCACTACCTTGCAGCCCCGGCATTATCTCGTTTCGCACTGTGGGGCTGTGAAGAGAATATTTTAATGTTTCAGCACAGGTAGTACTTTTACTGCTTTCTGAGCTAATTTTACTAAAACTTACCTGGGCTAAAAAACAAAGCTAAATTATAACTGAATTGATCATGAGAAGTCCAAGAGAGATTTACCTCCCAGTTGTTATATGTTTACGTTTCAAGAGGGAATAAACTCCTAAATGAATTCTGGATTGAGGTGTCAGAAATACTAGTTTTTTCTTCCCACTAACAACATATATTTACATTCGAAAGGATAAAAACTCAGGATCCTTCGTAAGAAGAATTTGTATACACCCGGGAGCAAAGATTTCTCTCCATCTCACAGGACGATGTGTACGCAGCTATTTCTCTTCTTTATAAGCCCCAGATTCTTAATTTTGGTTTCCTCACCTGGGGTGTAGTTCCCAGTATGTGCAGGATAACATCTGGTCCTCACCCCATTGCCCTCAGAAAAGGAAATTAAGTCATGGAGAACAGGCCCAATTAAGTAATAGTTTGACTCTGCTCCAGAAATATTATTATCTCCTCTTAGAACAATACGAATAAATGTAGATATTAAACCCTTATCACATACTAAGTCCATCTAACCAAACTCTTTCCTCTGTCCCTCCCCAGCTTCCTCTCTAGTCCTTTAAAATACTTCTTAAAATGCCGTACTCTCCAGAATGTATGTGTCCCAACATCCCGGGTCATCGCAAATGCTTTTTCTCCATCTGAATGCTTTCGTTCCTCTTTTAAATCAATCCCAATTCCTCTTTGCCATTAAAAATTTAAGAAGTCTACCTTAAGTAAAATCTTTCATGTTGCTCAGTTTATTGGGCCACATATTTCAGAACGTTATGCTATACTAGTAATTATGCAGTATACAATGTCGCGTTAACTCGATTGCAAGGCAGATATTCTTAACCCCATTTCAAACAGAAGGAACCAGAATCTCAGAAAAGTCCAGAAAACCGTCCCGAGTGACAGAGACAGTAATGGAAAGTATAGCATAACCATGATTCACGATAGGGACCTCGCAACACGTCCCAAAACTTCAGAAACTGCTACAATCAATAACAGCTTGCGTCTCCTGTTCTTTTCTTTTCCAAATGGGAATATTTGCCATGGTTACCCAGTCCCTATTCTTCATTAAATATGTAGAATAAGGGGGATTAAGGAACGACTTGTGTTTTGTTTTCTTTTTAACAAGCCCTGCAGCCAAGAGACAGCACACCGGGGCCTCATGTGAAGACTCACACAACCCGGGACTGTAAGCCTGACCGGTGGGATTTTTAGGCTGTTTCTGTTGGAACAGGACCTAACATGTCATATATTTTGGGTGCAGAATGGAGATAAGTGAATTTTTGTGACCAAGTAATGAACTAAGACAAACTTTCTTATTGTTTCCAAAATGTATTTGTCCCACCCTGAGGAACTTTTGTTCTTCTCTGCCCTGTTGATGTCAGGCTTGGTCAGGTGACTTGCTTGGACAGGAAAATATGAGTCCAAGTAAAATATGCCACTTCTTAGGAGGAGATTTATGAGCCACTGCTTTCTAACAACTCAAACCCAGCGGTACTCCGCAGAGGGGCTGCTTCGTCAGCTTAGTTCCCAGAATCAAAAAAAATATTGTGAGACCGAGCCATAGGCAATGAATAACTCACGATTAACATGCAACATGAGCATGCAATGAAGCTTTGCTGTTGTTGTGAACCGCTGCAATTGTGATTGTGAGGCTGAATGATACTGCAGTACCATGACCTAAGCTGACCGATACAGATGAGGTCAAAGAAAAATGACTGGTGACCACTGTTCCTCACGGAATAACCCAAGGGACAGTATTATTAAATGTATTTGATTACTTTAGTTCAACTAAAAGCTCTGACCATCGAATAATACAAAAATCATTCTGTGTTCATGTGTGATTTAGAACGTATGTGATAGGTATTGAATTTTATATTCGAGAACAGCTGCAAGAAAAAGAATTCCACATGGTACTAGAGCCCAGAAGAGAAAGCAATCATTCACTTGAAGAAAACAAAAACATTTAATAACAAAAGGGTGAGACATAATCTATGCTCCAATCTGGTGAAATGTTAAAGTCGCAATTCTTCCATAACAAATGGCAGGTTTCCAGTGTGACACACAGAAGAAAACAAATGAGCCTCTGACATCACAGTAATGCATTTAATGATCATATTATGTAAAGGGCTAATATCCGTGAACCAACATGACTTACTTGCTACAGCTACATCACAAAGTCATTGAATATGCATCACCGCATATTTCTAAAGTTTAACCACAGAACTAATCTTTGCAACCCATTCCCAGAGCAGAAGTTTGAACTTGTAATAAACAAGATTCATATATGTACACGTCAAAACCAAGGCACTGAATGTCTGGCCCAGAGAAGGCAGGGCTATGGGTTATATCACAAGGAGTGCTTGTTCCCCTACTGTGTGAAATTATGACTGCACAAACATCAAGTCTGTCTTAAAAGTGAACAGTTTCCTGAAGTTCCCACATAATAGGATTATGGCAGCCAGGAGGGCAGGCCCACCCTCTCATCTCACTAATTCTGAGGGAGAAAGGGACTGGCGGCAACAGTGAGATCGTGCTGCTGGTGTCGCTGCTGCTACTGCTTCTCCTGTTGCTGCTGTGGGTCCAGATCGTTCTCCACTCACTGTCTCACTGAGGCACAGCCCATCGTCTAGAGGCTTTTTTGTGTGTGTGTGGTTAGACAAAGGCGGTGCTTTGAAGACAGTGAATAAGAAGCAAAGTAGACTTTTAGACTTTGGATTTTATGCCTCACCCCAAACTCAACAGCATGCCTTGAGCATTGTACCCAGCGGCCAGAAGGCACACCTTTGAATACGCAAAATGATCCCAATATTGCTCATAGGACATGCCTGAGGAGATGGCAGGTGCTGAAGCTTGCCCCCAAATGCTCACCTACAGGGAAGAAACTGGCAATGAGGGATACAAAAGCTGCCAAGACTAGGAAGCACAGAAGAGAACGGCCTTCACCAATGGCATGGAAACTTAGAGTTTTCCTTCCAGCTTGATATTACTAAGAGTACTATGTTCAACCTATGATATGCAATAAGATTTTCAAATACTACACCTGATTTATAGTACACATGTTTCATACGATGATATGATGTTTAGATAGAAAATATTTTAAAACATTGTGATATGAGAAATTCCCATTCCTCTAACTGCTAATACAGGAGTCACAAACTTAACACAGACACGAGACAGGCACCGGAGACAATCCAAAGCACTGGAAGCTTCAGCAAATCGGAAACCGCGCCCATCCTATTTAAAGGGGACAGCTGCCACAAAACTCCAAGCGTTCCCTCGCAGGAAAGGAAGCCCATGCAGTCACCTGTTTTGCAAAAGAAGCCAGAAACCCAGAACTTTATGTGGAACTGCTTGATTTTTAAATGCTACCCACTTATTCAAAATAGTAATAATAACTTAAACCCTGTATGTGGCAACAATGTGTGAGCCCAACAAAATATACCTGCTGCACAAACTGGCCCAGAGACCTAAGATTCCAATATCTAGGCTACTATCGTTGATCCTCTCCACCTCGAGTTACAGCCCTTCCTGATACAAAAGGAAAACACCAATGAAAAGGGAGTTACTTTTTGTTTGACCTAAAACTAAATTTTAGATAAAGGAAATAATATGTATTTTGTCATCTGGGGGGTACCATGATCATAAAGATTCCTCTTTTACAAGTAACATGTTTGTGGAAGGCTAATCTTTTGAGGTTATTTTTAAATTAAAGCTAGGAACCACATGTTGTTTTACAGAATTATTTCGCTGGTAGCATGATGTCATAGAAGTACACATAAGTAGGATTTAACAGGTAGAGATTCTAGGCCTGGCTTTGCCGTGCTGCTCATCAGGTAGGGTTTGACTCTCCAAGACAAAACGAAAAGTGGAAGTGACTAACTATAACTTGAGGTTTTCTCTGTATTTACTGGGTAATTGCTACCTGGTTTGCTACAGCAAGTGAGCTTATTTGGGTTGAGGTCGGGAGGAGCACAGGATTCAGGGCAACAGATCTACCCAGTCAGTAGTTTCCTAGGGTCCCCTCAAACTCATGAGAAAATTATAAACCTTATTGCGGTTGAGATGCAGTTGAGTAAATGGTGAAAATACCTTAGCAGATGGGATGTGGGTAGCTCGCTGCAAACTTTTTAAATGATTTAGAGGAGGAAGATGTTAATCCTACTGATATGGACCCAAGTGGGGAGAGGCCAGGGACAGACTTCCTAGGAAGGTGGAAACAATCCAAAAGTGGATTTGACCAATCAGCCTCAATTCTGTTTACCTCCTGCCACTGCATGTACACGTCATTATTCACGAATTCTGTATGTGAATTCACTTACTCATTAAAATTTATTTGTAATCCCAAAATCAATATTTGTGGTGCTTTCGCGGTCATGGTCATTCGTGGGCACGCATGTGCATGGAGCTGCAAAAAATCTGCATCGCCTGCCACAGGTCCTCCCAGCTGAGGCGGAACAAGGCAACCTGCTGCCTTCGTGTTTCAGCTCTCATGTAAACAAGCATTCTTTCTGCAATGTCTTTAGTGCCATGTTTTCTGCATTTTTGTGCTTTTTGCTGATAATTTCGCTGTTTAAAATGGCTCCCCAGCATAGTGCTGAAGTGCTGTGCAGTGTTCCTAGGCACGAGAAGGCTGCAATGTGCCTTATAAAACAAGGCACATGTTAAATAAGCTTCCTTGTGGCATGGGTTATAGCACTGTTGGCCACGACCTCAATGTTAATGAGTCAATAATACATATTAAATATGGTGTCTTTAAACAGAAACACACGTAAAAGAAAGTTCTGTATTAACTGGCTGACAAAATGTGACAAGGGGGTGGCAGGAACCTAACCCTGTATTCCCCCTAAGGGCAGTGATTCAGTATTCACTAATTCTGTGTTCAAGGCAACTTTATAAAACATAACTACCGCAAATAACAAGCACTGTTAAACAGCAATTTGATAATCCCTTACGGATGTCACGAAAAGGCTTCACACATCAGATCAAAATACACTTAGCTTCAAATTCTAGCACTCGGAGAAGAACTGATGCAAGCCTCAAATGAGCAGTTAGATTAAATAATTTTCCAGGTCCTTTGAGCCACTCAAATTCCATGATTCTACAACTGGTCAGGGAGCTGACTGAGTCTGTTTCCACTCGTATATAATATGAATGTTGGGGGTAAAAAAAAACAGTAACTTAGATCTCTTCCCAACTCTAAAGTTCTATTATTCAAGGAAAAAATTTTCATGTTACTCTTTAGAAAAAAATATACATTTTGAAGTACCATCACCATAAAGGTTCCCCTTCGAACATCAAATTCTATTTACGATTTCCTTCTTCTTTTTAAAATCGGTTACTGTTTTTAATTTGTTGGTGTGGGGAAAAACTTCCAAAGTTGTCCTTCAGGTCAAACATCCCATACCTCTAAAGAAGGCCCTAAATCGCTTTGTCCTTCCCATGCCACGTCTGGTCATTCTAAAGAACTAGATCCAGAATGGGTAATGCATAATGCACCATGCACTTGCTGTCTTAAACCAAATGGAACACAGGCTTTTTAAAACCCATAGCGCATCTCCACCAACACAAAAACAGCCTTGAAGTAACAAGTCTTATTTTCCTATAACCCTATTTTTAGGACAATCTTCTTGTCTTCCTGAGTGGTTTCCTAGAAAAAAACTCAGACTCACATCTAAGACAACATTGGTCACTTTCAAATCAATCTACAGCTGGGCTGGCAGCAATAAAGCATGACTATACCTGCAGTGGGTGGGCACACAGTCCACCAAGCGGTAACAGTGGGAGAGAAACCAGCTTAACCATTTTCCTTATTCCATAGGGCAGGGGGGAAGGACGAGATATGAAATTGTGTGATTACCTGTATAATTTGATTCTATCTCTTGTTCGAAAAAGAAATGGGCTCATAGGTGTAAGCACCTCTAAAGAAGACAAAGCAATACACAATGGAGAAAGAGGCCAAACTGGAGCGAAGGGGGAAAACAAAATGAAAGAGAGGTAAGGCCGTATCTGAAGTCAAAGAGCATAGGAAAAAACCTCTGTACTAATTCAAATAGAGCAACTCGGATTGTTGCAGCCATGTTTTTCTCCCCCCTTAAGTTCTGAGCATCTTGATGATAATGATATCATTAAGTATCTCTGAATATCTTAATGATAACTGCATCATCTGAGGAAGTACGACTTAATCGTATGTGAATTCATAAACACGGTGCCTAGCAGGTAGGTGCCTGTTAATAAATGTTGAGTTTAATTGAATTGAAGCCTGTTATTATTTTGATTATTCATATCACGACTCTTCAAAATTATGACACTCTCAAAGGAAGCAACAGGATCACTTAGATAGAACATGTGAGTGGCCCATTATCAATGTGCTATGTCTTGCCAGCCTGAGGTGATAGGAAGGGTGAAAAACAAAGGCCAAAAATACTAGCCGAAATGTAAATAGAAATGTATCACTCTTCCCTAAAATAAGATTTATCGATTTTGTCCTTAAATGCACCCAAGTATATTTCCCTTCACCTAGAAACTTGAACAGATTGTTGAGAGAACATTAACACGTTTAATATTAGGCAGCCTAAAATCTAAGATTTACATCTATGATGATACAAGGCTTCTTAATCTTTTTGGGTCTTTCGATGATCGGATAAAAGCTGTAGATTACAGACCCTCTCCCCAGAAAGGAACTGAGGTACAAAATTTGCATTGAGGTACAAAATTTCCTGAGATTCAAGCCCCTGAGGGTCTATAAATCCTCATACTTAGAATTGCTGCTACAAAGAATAGAACATATACCCATTAGAAGATGGACATATGGCCACAGGATAAGTCGATATAAAAAAGGAAAGACTTTTGTTATGCAGTTCTACTAAAATCTTCTAAGGCAAAGTTATATAAGGTCCTTAGAACTTCCAAAAAAATAAACCTTCTACAGACTTTAATCATTAAGGACTCATTTTCAATTATCTTAGAGTAGAAAGAGTATTTTAGAAAAGAAATTATCATTAGAGGTGATTCCTTTACTATAAAGTCGAATTCATTTGCTTGGTATAACTAGAACCATTTCTATCTAACAGGTCAAGCACCAGTGGAAAGAACCAAGATAAGGGCTGGGAAAAAAAAAAAAAAAAAGAGCTTACTGATATTTATTTAGCTGTGCAACTCACATCAATCTCTTCCCCATCCCATACTCAGACTATCTAGAAGATGACCGAAAAGTTGCTCCTCCAATATGTGTTTCTCTCCATCACTGCCAGCACTGCCATAAGCCTACGCGTAATTATTTTCTGGTCTTTCACACATTCTCTTTACAAGATCACCACTCTTTCTGAAGGGTTCCATTGGTGTAATGAGTGTGGACAGGAACGAATGAGGCAGGTCATAGTTCCCGTCATTGCACTGTCACTTTATTCTTTACAATATACACACACAAGTTTGTAAGTGGATATCAGATTTTAGTGAAGTCTTGGGAATTGATATAAGGAGCACTGAAAGAGAAAAAATTAAATTCTCAGGTAAACATTACTTTTCCTGTAGTAAAAGAGAACAGCATCTAAGGAGTAAAAAATCTTTATAAAACCTTTACCTGTGAGAATATTCCTAGTTTCTAAACTTGTTCCCCTGTCCTCAAGTCCACCTCTACTAACACACTACTTGTTCCATATAAAACAGTCTTTCTTCCTTCTAATCTCTGCCCTCTTAGAGGAAGCTTCCCCACAAAACACAACTGATCTGATTTCATTGCGGCATCTCATCTCCCAGGCCTGAGAGAACTGCTTGAGGGTCAGCAAGAGAAGGGCCAAAGTGGCTTTGGTGATCAGGCTCTATAGAGCAGTCAGGATGGGACTGTCACTTTGAGCCCAGGCCCACTTGACATCTCTTCACCAGAGTGGCCTCAGATAGGCCTCCTTGTTCTTCTACTTGTCAAGCATGGAACTATTAATCACCACGCCACACACACACACACACACACACACACACTCACTCACTCATCTCCAAGGTGAACATGTTTATTCCTCAGAGACAGCACAGTCCAGATCCATAAGGAAAAGGATAAGTAGATCTCTAATTTTCTGATGATATATACGGCTGCCAGATGTGCTGTAAAATTTCTGTTTTATTATGCAGGGCAGCGTACATTTCTTTAATCTCACCCCTACTTTCAAACTGTGTACTTGCTGGACCTATGAGAATAAAAACAAGGCTCAAACTATATGCTTCTTAAAAGCTTTCCCTGATTCACAATGTTTAATCAATGTTCTAAAATAATCACTTTGATCACTTTCGAAAGTCTGATTTAAACATCACGAGCAAGGTATCTTTTCTTGGTCCCACTGTCAATTAAAGTTTGAGGTAGTTGAGTCATGGTGTCCGTGAAGGTTCAATTATACTAATAATTTTTTAATTTTTTTAACTAGTCATTACGTTTAGTTAAAGTGTTGTTTTTGAGGGTCAGCAACACTATGAACCTCAATGAACACATTATTTCAGTGTTTGTGTATTCATTACATTACCCAGTTTCATAGAATGTGTACATTACCCACTGTTCTCGCCGTCTTTGAGGTACTTCACTCTCCTTTTGTGTCTTCTTTCTGCCACGTTTGGAGGGTTTGCGCTCATCTCCTCCTTTCTCTACCTCCAACTTTGCAAACCTCCTCCATGAACATTAATTTAAATAAAATCACTGCCAGAATTATTCTCATGTCCCTGCTCATCTCTACAGATTAGTGAAATTATACTGGGTCGTGGCAAGGAAAGCAAAATAGAATTCACTTTTCACATCAACTTTAAATTAAGGAAAAATATTTAATTGAGGCTAACAGGTTAATTGTTTATATGGATAAATATGTAAGAAATAAAGAAATAAAACAATAGTTACTAGGAATTACTATCATAATTCGAATGGTAGTGAAAGTAAGCCATTTAATTCACAGTGATATTCATGCCTAGGAAAATTACTTGCTTACTCAACGAACGAATGACTGAAACATAAACTTGCAAGCTACTTCGATGAAAAGGATATTCATAAATAAGAATATTGACAATCATTATAAAAGCTCCGAAATTTTTTTATATAAGCAGATATTACCAAAAGTATTAAAATATCAAGCTATTAACTGTGCTCTTTAATTACACAATATCTTATAATTCAAAATTCTTATATTTCATAGAAAGAAAAATTAAAACTAACCAATTTCATATAAATATTAACAGTATGACCTAAATTCTTCAGATACAATGTAAGATGATCATAAAATAACCCAAATAAAAACATAATCCTCAAATTTGAATCACTGTGACTAAATCTTAATGAAAAATATTTAGACACATTAACATTGTATAAGGAAAAATAATATTGTCAATTTCCAGCTTTTAAACATTAAATCCCAAAAACCGACTCATTCCACATAAACATAAAGATGCTCATTCCTACATTAAAAGTTTAATTGGTTTCTTAAATACTTTTATATTAAAATTATGATTGCAACAGCATATATTAACATAGATTTCTAATTCAGTGACAGTGTCCTGAAATCTTCACCAGAAAGAGAAAAAAATGTTGAATGTATAATTTTATCATTTTATTTCAAGGCTAAATTCAACTCCTGTCCTTTTAAAGCAAGTAAGTGAAACAGACATGCAGTCTCTGGTGTAGCTAGATTCTCATTTGTAGTTAGTCATGCCTTTGAACTCCACCATGTTGCTAGATCAGTTACATGGGGGAAATGCTGAATGATTTGCCAAGCGAATAACCAGCAAAATGTTTAAGGGGTCAGTGGTAAATTGAATGCTAAGGCAAAGCACTTAAAGGGATCTGTCAGTTTGATTCCAGAAATATATAAGTAAAAGGAAAGCAGCTGACTGGGAGAAGGAGCTGGGGGGAGAAGAAGTGGCTTACGTTATTTCTCAGCGAGAAATTCCACGATGGAAGTGAGTCACCAGACATCAATAAACCCGAATCATTGCATTCACACTGGTATAGAAATACTGGCAACATTTTGGAAGGACATGGCCAGTTCTGGAAGGATGTAATCAGGTGTCACTGTCCTGAGAAGGTGAGCGTTACATGTGCTAATCCTAATTCTGCCAAATGGAAGATGAGCTATTATACTGAAGCATCAGACGCAGCTCCATTATTCTATACCAACTGTGAAAACTCCTGCTTAATTGTGCTAAAATCACTAAAGCATTGAAGATATCCCTTATTCACATCTTTGGAGACTTACTGAGTAAATCAGTGTCTACGTTATCCACGCTGCAACTACTTGGGCTTTCACTTCTGGGATTTTTCTAGTTCCAACACATCCCTCGAAGGACAGTGCGACAGTTACTGCTGCGGCTGCACACGCTGAAGTTGCAGTGTAGTTTTAAAGAGAGGTGATATAAAGGTTTGTTTCCTGATACTGTCGATGATGTCTAATATCTGTTGACATTTTGACTCTGAAATTCATTAGGATGTTGAAAGGGATTAATCTAACCAGATATTAAAATATATTATAAAGCTAAACAAATTTAAATAGTGTAGTACTGTCACAAAATTTAAAAGTTCTAGTTTCATAATGTTAGTGTGAAATACCGTAGCTCAGAACTAGTGGACCTTACCATACATAAGACATTAATATGTAATAGAAAGGACATCAAAAATCATCAAAGGGAGAATTCTGCTTTCAGAAAGATGGAGTTGACACACTTTTACCTATTCTTCCCACAAAATAAAACTAAAAAACTTGGACATTATATACAGAACAAATGAAATACGACTGAAAATTTGAGAGAAGAAGGAAGCTCAGCTAGGGACTTTGTGACCCAAGGAACAAAACTGTGATGAGTCCCCTGAGTTTCCTTTTTGCTTCACTTATCCCACACTTGAAGATGAAGAAGCTAGTTACTCAGAAGCATAAAGTGTGAAAACAAAAAAGGCACAACAAAAGCCTGCTCTCTCTAGCCAAAGGATCAGAAAAGGGGCAGCCTAGCAAGACAGAAGACATTTAAACAACAAAGGCACTACTACATCAAACACAAAAGAAAACTGTGGTCCCCACCCCTACTAGCGCCAACCAAGGCTACATGGGGAGCCTCAACTTTCATGTTCGCCTGACTATAAAGAGACGTCCACCCCCACCCTTCCAGGATGGTGTCAGAGAAGGCTGGACAGGAGTCAGAGCAGTCATCTCATCAGGCAGTAACAAGCTTCACCTCTTGCCATAAGTGTCAGTGGAGATCACATGGGGAGCATGGACCTCCACTCCCAACTGGCAGTAATAAGGATCCACTCAGCTCCCTGCCTGGGGGTAGCAGAGAAGACCTAGAGGAGAGGCAACTTTCATTGCCTATCAGCAGTAAAGACGCCACACACCCCAAGGTGTCAGTGAAAACTTTACAAAGGAAGCAATAATAGGGCAAACTCATTACTTCATTCAAAAGTCTCCAAGGAAATCAAAATGTGCATTAAATGAATGAAAATGGAAATATAGCACACCAAAATTTGTGTGACACAACTAATGTAGTGCAGAGAAGGAAATTTTAAAAACTAAATGTTTACATTAGAAAAGAGGAAAAGTCTCAGATCAACAATCTAAGCTCCCAACCTCAAGAACCTAGAAAAAGAACAAAATAAACCTAATTTAAGAGAAAGGATAGAAATTGAAATTTAAAACAGAAATAGAAAAAAACTGAGGAAACAAGGAGTTGGTTATTTGAAAAGATCATCAGTATTGACAAAACTCTAGCAAGATTGACAAAGAAGAGAGATGACACATATAGCAATACCAGGATTGAAACAGGATACCACAGATCTTATAGGCATCAAAAAGATAACAACACCATACACATCGATATGAGAACGCACATAAAATGGTCAATTTCTCAAAAAGCATAAACTACCACAACTCGCACAATATAAAATAGAGAATCTGAATAGCCCTATAACCATTAAGGAAACTGAATTCATAATTTAAAAACTCCTAAAAGAGAACTCTCTTGGTACAGATTATTTCACTGATAAATTCAAATATTTGAAAAAAATTTAATGCCAATTCTACACAAGTTCTTCCAGAAAACAAGAGCTAGGAACACTTCCCAGTTCGTTTCATGAAACTAGTATTACTCTGATATGAAAAACTAGAAAAACACAGTAAAAAATTCAAAAACTGCAGACCATTATTCCTCATGAATAGAGACACAAAAATTCTTAACAAAATATTAGCAAATTAAGTCCAGCAACATATAAAAAGAATCAGATGCCACGACCAAGTGGAGTTTACTCAAGGGATTGCAAGGCTGGAATAATATTCCAAAATCAGTAAATGTAATCCATCACATGAACAGACTTAAAAAGAAAATCACATGATCGTATCAACTGATGCATTAAAAAGCATCTGACAAAATAAGTTTTTTCAACAAAAAACTGAGAAACAAAAAAAATTGTGAGAAAAAATAGTAATAAAAGGGAACTTTCTCAACTTGATAATGAGTATCTACAAAAAAAACCTATAGCTAACATCCTTAATGGTGAAAGACTGAATGCTTTTTCCCTAAGATCAAGAACAAAGCAAGCAAGGAAAGATGCACTCACTATTCTTAGTACAGTACGAGAAGTTCTAGCTAGTGCAATAAGGCAAGTAAAAGAAGCAAAGGGCATACATATTGAAAGGAAGAAATAAAACTGTTTCTATTTGTAGATGACACAACTATCTACATAGAAAATACCAAGGAATCTATAGAAACATCCCAGAAGTCATAAGAGAATTCAGTAAATTTGCAGGATACAAGATAAGCATATGTAAATAATCTTATTTCTGTATACTAAAAAAGAAAGAGAGGATGTTACTACAGATCCTACAGCTGGACTAAAAAGTCAGGAGAAACTCTAGCCAAGAAAAATCTTCCAACAGCAAGAATGCTTCAAAGCAAAAGCATGTTATCTGGAAGTGTATGGGAATGAAGAAACCAAGAACAAAGAACATGTACACAAATCCTGGTACAGATATGTTTCTTAAAGTTATACCGGCTTTCCGTAGCTTCCGTCCACTGCTCATATGCCCACTACTGTCCTTTGCCTCTTGTGGGATACAGATACGGTAGTGAAGAGATATGGTATTTAGGGGACAAGTGGATTTTTCTGGTGGAATTTCAGAGAGGTGCTAGAAACCTGAGAGCTCACAGCAGTGCATCTCAAGAATACTCATTCTTCTTATCAGGGAGAGGAAATCAGAGAGGCTTCAGCTCCAGCTGGCACAGGGTTAATGAAAAAATAATGGTAGTGCTTATAATCTGCGTTGATTGTGAGCAGGAGCCAACATGACCTAAGGAAATCCTTTTCGCATGTTGATTTACAAAAAACTGGGGTAAAATATCAATTATCTGAAAGGCCAGGATTACAGAAAGGCTAAGTCATATAAGGGCAGGGCTTGTTTTGCTCTTTATTTAAAATTTTGATACTTTATTCAACTTTGATCTTTCTTGCATTAATTTTGATTCTTTAACATATAACATTAAAAAACTGTTTCTCTTGGTTGCTGAGTTTTTTGGCATCCCCTTAAATTTTGCACCTAAAGCAAGTGCCTCACTCACTTCACCCTAGTCCTGACCTTGTTGTCCACAGCAAGGGGTCTCAGGAGACACATACAGATCACAGGACAGGGCCAACGGGAAAGTGTCAAAATAAAATGAGAAAAGGAAATGGAAGGAAGCCAACGAGGCTGACCTGAAACCTTGAGAAGGAAAGATAATGGAGTACATCTGCCAGGTATGGAATTTCGATCCTAGAGGCAGATTTCGACTCAAATTTCCCTTGGTTCAGGCTCTGGAATACACAGTAAGAACTACCATTTAATGAATGCTTGTCTAATAAGGGGCCTTAGGCTAAGCATCTTATTTATATCACCATGATTAAGCCTCACTTTTACTCCATTAAGTGTGCGTTAATAACTCCTGGTTGTGCACATTAGGAAATTTAGGCTCAGTTAAGAACATTTTCCAAGGTCATGAAGTTAATAAATGAAGGGGCCTGTATATTTGAATTCGGAACTCCACAGCCTTAACTTCTGCCCCATGCCTACTCCTCAGAGACAAGAGGTGACACCGGGAACTGCAGAGGTGGGGCTGAATATAAAAATTCAGTGTTTACCTTCTGAAAACATCCTTCCTTTTCCTTAGACAGTGTGCATCTAGCATGTTCTCCCAAATTGGGAAGAACAAAAGGCTGTCTGAATTTCAATAATTCATAGGCCACCAGTTACCCAACCACACAGAGACACAAATGCAGAGCACAGGGGTAAAGAAGAAGTACAAAGTGCTCGGCTTGTTCTAACTCCACGCCAATCCGAGGAAACCTAAAGTGATCAGTCTAACACCATCCAGGGAGGACATTCCCCAGCCCACCAAAGGCCTCCAAGGCTTGGGGGTCTTGAGTTTGTTAGCGTAGCTGATCCCTCTCAGGGCATGGCAAGAAGAACGTTGTACTGAAAGGTGAGACTATGAAGTAGTTACTGGATGCCTCTTCTCCCTGTATGTCTCATGTCTGGACATAAGAGTGTAGCGCACTGCACCAAATGAGATCTTCCAAAGGTTACCCGATAAGGCCAATAACTCAACAGAGTCCCCAAAGACAATTTTGGGGGGCTCTTCAGTCTATAACCTAAAGGGAATGCTTCAGTAGGAACATGAACAATTCTGAAGAAAGCTATCGTGAGCACCACAGGGAATTATTCAAAAGTATTTGTTAGATACACCGAAATAAGAATAACCGTTGGTACCAAAGCATT